>NC_044919.1:7527337-7591492 GCF_003576645.1 Ipomoea triloba | reverse complement strand
TGTATATATTATATATATACACGTGTGATGTGTGTGTGTTTAAACTTAATATATATATATATATGTACATATATGAGTATATATGTATAATTAAATGAAGGTTGTATCTCTATATATATAGTATGTGTAGTGTAACATATATATGTATATATATAAGTAATATATACATATTATATATGGTATGAGTGGTTGTTAATGTGCCTAAATATTTAAGTTAAGCATGCTATGTATTATAATTGTGTAAGTTGTAATGTATGTACATTAAAGGTTTAGTTGATATTATGTATATTATAAAGCATGTATGTGCAGTGTATATATACTTAACGTGTATATATATACATATAGTATGTGTACTTTATGTGAATATGCATATGTGGGAAATGTTATGATTGAATGCATATATACATATGTGTGGTGATGATGGAAAATGTTTTTTTGAACTATTTTGAGCTAACTGCACTTCAATGTGTTTCTTATCAGTTGCAGATTAGTGTGGGCCCCTGTAGCCGATGAGCTCGGAATAGAAGGGAAGTACAGGTTGAGGTCTACTCTTTGATGTAGACAGGGATTGTTATTAATGTTGTAAGTTTAGCCTGTGCACTTAGAGTGGAGTTTGTCAAAGAGGTGATAGAATTCACTCTAGGTGTGGCGGTAGCACCCGGTTTTCTGTTGATATGATGTAAGCTTCCGCAGCGTTTTATTACGGATTTTGTAATAAATGTAAGAGTTGAAAATTGGGGTGTTACAAAGTGGTATCAGAGCTTAGGATATGAAATCCTTGTTATGGGCAATAGAGTCTGGTAAGCTCTGTTACATAGTGGAGATCAGAGCTTAGGATTTGAGATCCTTGTTATCGATAATAGAATTGGTGAAGCTCTGTTACAAAGTGGAATCTATTAGAGCTTAAGGTTATAAGGTCTTGAAAATATAAGTTGATAAGCTCTGTTATAAGTTGGAATTAAGGCGGTTCGAATCTTTGGAGGTTAGATTGGAGCCTAGCCTGTGAAATTTTTGTAAGTTGTGAAACCTTGGATAATAAGAAGGAAGTTTCGAGGACGAAACTCTTTTTAAGGGGGGTAGAGTGTAATACCCTGTATTTTATTAACATTATCCTAAGGCGTTGACATTCCTAAGTTATGATCTTCAGATATTTCGAATGAATTTTTATAAGTAAGTATAGTTGTCATTAAGCTGCGATCGTTCGTGCCGGTCACGAACCGTAAAATTTTCGAGGACGAATTTTCAGCTCGGATTTCCTTAAAAATTGATGATTAGGCATGTTATGACTAAGTATGAACTTCCTGCTTAGTTAAGTTGAAATTGGATGAGCTATAAGGGTCGAAATTTATTTCTGATCGTACACCGCGAAATTTCCGCAGTGTACCGAACCTAGCCCATTTTGGAGCTTTTGACTGGAATAAATTTGTGGTTTCGAAAATTATTCTTTCTGGATTATTTTCCACCGAAACTTTATCTGTTTGGACCACAACTGATATGTTGTGGAGATATTTTATTATTTTATTATTTTTTTTCCTAAAGCTTATCCCATAAGTTGGGATTAAATATAAAAGGAATTTTTTTTCCCTTTTCTTCCCCAAATGCCAAAAAGAGAGAGAGAGAGGTGTGATCATCTTCCACCATTTTTTCTTCCAAAGTTCCATAGCCAAATCCTTCTAAACTTCCAATTTATTCGGTAAGTTTTCGATATTATTCGGTAGAAAGCTTTGTAATCCTTCCTAGGTTATGAATCTATGTTTAATTTCTTGATACATGATGTTATGGTGTTGATTTTGAACCTAGGTTTTAAGGTGAAAATTGGGGAAAGGATCCAAAATTGCTTCCTAAGGTGTTAGAAATCCTTTACAAGGTAAGGAATTCCCTTAAGTTGGAATTAGTCACTTGAATTTGGATAATTGATTTTTGGTTGAAATATGGTGTTTTTGAGCTTTGGAAATATTTTTTTTATACATGTTCATAGCTTGGATATGCATGTATATGTTATATTTATGTTCATATAGGCTTATACTTGTGAAAATAGTGAAAGGAAATCAGGGTAGATTCTGGCAGTAACTTCCGAGATTTATTGGGAAAAATTGGTAAGGTATTTTGATCCTATTTTTTTTAGACATGTAGTTCTATAAGTGTAGAACCCGCATATAAAATTTCATAATGATCGGAGTAGTAGAAGTATGGTTTTCGAATTTTTCTCCAAAACTGGTCCAGAGAGAGAAAAATTCCGGACAGCACACTGCCAAGGGCAAAGATGGAATTTTCTGTGTTTATTCGCGGACCAAAATGACCAAAACTTTTTATGGACATCAAGTACTATAAGTTGGGATTCTACCATAAAAATTTCAAGTGAAAAAGAGTTCGGGAACTATTTTTACCGGCTCAATCTTTCGGACTGCGCCAAGCTGAAATTTTCTGAATTACGCTTAGTATGATTATTGATGTGTTAATGATAATTGTGAGTGTGTGTAATATATATATGATGTGTGCGTGTGGTATATATATACTGTATATGTATGTGTGTGATATATTTATATATATGAAAATAGTATTACATATTTATATATATTGGATGTGTAGCATAACCTACGTATGTGTATATAAGTAATATATACATATTATATATGGTATGAGTATTAAGTATATATATATGTGGTATGTATATATATATACGTGTAATGTGTGTATTATAATATATGTACATATATGAGTATGTATGTATATTTAAATGGAGTGTTGTAATATGTATATATTTGGTATGTGTACCTTAAGTGAATATGCATAAATATGTGGAAAGTGTTAGGCTTATGTGGTATGCATATATACAAATGTGTAGTGTGATGATGGAAAATGTTTTGAGAAAGATGTTTTGAGAGACGAGACTTGTGAACCAAGTTGAGAATGGTAATTGTTTTCAAAATAGGGACTTGATTTTGTGGAAAATGTCCAAAAGAAGATGAGAAAGGAGGGGAAATGTTTTTAAAACCTTAGTTTCAAGAAGTTAAAGAGGACCTTGTCATTTATATTACCTCGGGCTATAGTACCGATGGTCTTCTTCAATATATGTACGGCAGTATACGCCAAGCCTCTACGTCACTTCGTCAGGCGTAGGGAGTTTCTGCGTCACTCAGTCAGGCGCAGGTTTTATTCATACGTAAAGCGAAATCTATTCGCCAAGTCTCTACGTCACTTCGTCAGGCGTAGGGAGGCTCTGCGTCACTCAGTCAGGCGCAGGGGAGTTTTCTATATCACTCAGTCAGGCGTAGGCCGTGGGGGTGTGCACACTTAAGTATAGATACTCATGTCATTTTCGGGTTGGTATCAGCTTTATGGACCTAGGTGGGGCCAAACTAGGGACCATAATGATGAACCTTCGTCCAAGGGATCACGAACGAGACTTGGGGCAGGACCGTAATCCCCATGTCCAGATCCGATTTCGGTCTAGTCAAAGAAATTTGTATCCTCAATAAGGTCTCTTGCTTCTAGTCAGAAACTAAGTAACGTTTTCATAATTGAAGACAACTAGAAGTCATAATTGTGGCATTGACATGTGTGATAGACAGGGATAGTTCTGAAAACCTATCCTGTATGAAAAGAAATCAAAGGCAACCTAGTTTGATAAACTAGGAAGTTTGATAAGGAAATGTGTTGTGACTTATATACTCATTATATGCTTGTGATTATATGGCATTAATTGTTGATTGCAGTAATGAAAGGCATGGACACCATATTTGGTAATGTGTATTTACCTTTATGAATTATTTGTCAAAACTTTTATCTGATGGAAGTGACAAATGGATTACCTTACTTAGCCGTTGTGCTAATTACACTTCACCGTGTACGTCATTTCAGATGTCATCCAGTGAAGGATCCTGTAGCCCGGCAAACACTCCTGATCATGTTTGCCCGGGACCTACTTTTGTTGGTCAGACTTTGCATGACACGCCGGACAGAGACCCCTATTCTCCACCCGATTCTCAAAGCTCTCCAGACTATACTCCAGCGTCCCCTGACTATACTCCAGCAACCCCAGTCAGCCCAGTCAATCCTTATTCCTTTTTGGACTTAGTAGATGAGTTAAATGCTCAGTATGGGTACTACCCCATAGAGCTTATTCCCGGTTCTGACCCTATCGAGTTCATTGTCCGCTACCCGTGTCCGTGGGACTCCGACCCACGAGATTTTCGTGACGAGTGGTCAATGATGTTAGTCGAGTGTCGCTTCCTCGATCACATCATGTGGTTCGAGGGAGAGTGGCACCTCGTTTGGGGCACGTACACCACACCGGTGTACCGAAGTTTGGATTAGAGGGCCAGAGTTGGGAAGTTTTTGGATGGTTTTCTCTTTTTGTGTATATATATCTTTTGGTAGCCTTAGTTTTGGCTGGCTCTAGTCTGTTAGGGCAGTGGAGGACCCGAAGTTTGTAAATAACAGCCGTCGGGCAAATTCTTATAAATACCTTTTGATATTAATATATATGCCTAGAATATTATATTTTGATGTTTGGGGTGTTGATGTTGAGTGTGTTTCTTTTAGCCTGTGCACTTAGAGTGGAAGTTTTATCAAAGAGGTGATAGGCTTCACTCTAAGTGTGGCGGTAGCACCCAGTTTACTGCTGTAAGATGTAAGCTTCCGCAGCGTTATATTACGCATATTGTAATAGTTGTCGGAGCAGAAATTGGGGTGTTACAAGGTGGTATCAGAGCATGGTTTTGAGGTCCTTACTTTGGGCAATAGAATGAGTTAGGCTCTGTCGCAAGTTAGTATAAGAGCCTATGATTCGAGTCAGCCTAGGGTTCGAGTCAGTTTAAGTTGACCTTGTTGGAGTTGGAGCTGGAGCTGGAGGCCGGAGGCCGGACAGAGAACGGGGTACCTTGCCATTCCGTGTATAATATGTGATTTAATTGTTGCGTAGTATAATTACTACTTGTCATTGCATATATATGCTGATTGTTGGTCATATTGGTTTAAGTCGGCTGTTGACATGATGCCTTGCTACTGTTATGCCATGGTAGGGATACCTACCTGATGAATATGATTAATGGTTAGACCCTCGAATTCTAACTTCTAACTTTAAGAGAGCTAACTCAGAATCGCTTGTTCAGCAAGATGCCTCCTAGACGAAGCGTACCTGCTAGGGAAAGCAATGATGTCTCGGCGATGGACCGTATGGCCATGGCAATGGAACAGATTTGAGTCATCTGTTTGGACAATAGTAAGGAGGAACTTGGCAGACTCTTGATTAATGAGTGCCAGATGTAGGAAATTAAGGGGAGTAATTCGGACTGAGAGTCTGAAAGTTTGGATTGTAAGTGTCAAAGCCAAAAGGAAAAATCGTGGCCTGAAATGCTTTTGAGTTTCGGGGACGAAACTCTTTTTAAGGAGGGTAGACTGTAACCCCTCGTCTTTCCGATAAGTCTAAGGGTCGGAAAATATATCTTTAGGCTATGACATTCATAAGATGATCTCCCGATATGTCAAGGGAATTTTTATACGGAGGTATAGTTGTCATTAAGCTGCGATCGTTCGTGCCGGTCACGAACCGTAAAATTTTCGAGGACGAATTTTCAGCTCGGATTTCCTTAAAAATTGATGATTAGGCATGTTATGACTAAGTATGAACTTCCTGCTTAGTTAAGTTGAAATTGGATGAGCTATAAGGGTCGAAATTTATTTCTGATCGTACACCGCGAAATTTCCGCAGTGTACCGAACCTAGCCCATTTTGGAGCTTTTGACTGGAATAAATTTGTGGTTTCGAAAATTATTCTTTCTGGATTATTTTCCACCGAAACTTTATCTGTTTGGACCACAACTGATATGTTGTGGAGATATTTTATTATTTTATTATTTTTTTTCTTAAAGCTTATCCCATAAGTTGGGATTAAATATAAAAGGAATTTTTTTTCCCTTTTCTTCCCCAAATGCCAAAAAGAGAGAGAGAGAGGTGTGATCATCTTCCACCATTTTTTCTTCCAAAGTTCCATAGCCAAATCCTTCTAAACTTCCAATTTATTCGGTAAGTTTTCGATATTATTCGGTAGAAAGCTTTGTAATCCTTCCTAGGTTATGAATCTATGTTTAATTTCTTGATACATGATGTTATGGTGTTGATTTTGAACCTAGGTTTTAAGGTGAAAATTGGGGAAAGGATCCAAAATTGCTTCCTAAGGTGTTAGAAATCCTTTACAAGGTAAGGAATTCCCTTAAGTTGGAATTAGTCACTTGAATTTGGATAATTGATTTTTGGTTGAAATATGGTGTTTTTGAGCTTTGGAAATATTTTTTTATACATGTTCATAGCTTGGATATGCATGTATATGTTATATTTATGTCCATATAGGCTTATACTTGTGAAAATAGTGAAAGGAAATCAGGGTAGATTCTGGCAGTAACTTCCGAGATTTATTGGGAAATATTGGTAAGGTATTTTGATCCTATTTTTTTTAGACATGTAGTTCTATAAGTTTAGAACCCGCATATAAAATTTCATAATGATCGGAGTAGTGGAAGTATGGTTTTCGGAATTTTTCCCAAAACTGGTCCAGGGAGAGACAGAATTCCGGACAGCCCACTGCCAAGGGCAAAAATGGAATTTTCTGTGTTTATTCGTGGATCAAAATGACCAAAACTTTTTATGGACATCAAGTACTATAAGTTGGGGTTCTACCATAAAAATTTCAAGTGAAAAAGAGTTCGGGAACTATTTTTACCGGCTCAATCTTTCGGACTGCGCCAAGCTGAAATTTTCTGAATTATGCTTAGTATGATTATGGATGTGTTAATGATAATTGTGAGGTAGTTAGTGAGTTAATGGTGATTAGGTGATGCTAAGGACGTGGATTAATGATGGAGATTAAATGATAATCTCATGATTTTTGGGTTATGGTTAGGCAATGACCTTACCTATTAGAATTTATATATATTTGGATGTACGATATCCTCAAGTTATGATCTAATGGTGTTGATCATAGTGGAAGTTGTTGAGGACGATAGTTAAGGATGTTGGTTGATTTTAAGTGTGAGATGGACATATGAAGTGTATCCAAAAATGTTTATGAAAACTTACGTTGAAAAACGTATGCTATTTTGATATAAAGGTTGTCAAAACCTTATTGTTTGAGAAAATGATGTTTGAAAATCCTTCAGGGGCTAAAGAGGTAGCCGATTTCAAATATTGGACTCATTGGTGAAATATGTCCAAAAGAAATGATTTGAGTAAGAAAAATTGAAGGAAGAATCATGTTTTCAAAACCGTAGTTTCTAAAGTAAGTTGAGGAGGACCTTGATTGACCCACGGGTGGCTTTAAGTGCCCTTGCCCAGTGGTCGTTATATTGTTAGAGCGAAGTCTATTCGCCGTTATGTCGTCATGTTGGAATAAGGAGAGGTGCCCACGGGAAGGCTTGAGTGCCACGGCCCGGGGTTGGGATAAGGGAGGAACCTACGGGAGGGCTGGAGTGCCATGGCCCGAGGTTGTAGGCCTCACTCTTACTATATGAAACTAAGGAAGTTTTAAAAATGAGTAAAGAGTTACTCTGTAACGTCTTTGAGAAAGAAATGATTTTGTCTTACGAGACGAGTGGATTTTGATTCACTGAACGATATACTATTTTCCAAATGATTATGTTTTCAAACCTTTGTCTACTTTTGAGTGACATCGGATTTCCTTACTTAGCCGTCGCGCTAACTGCACTTCAATGTGTTTCTTATCAGTTGCAGATTAGTGTGGGCCCCTGTAGCCGATGAGCTCGGAATAGAAGGGAAGTACAGGTTGAGGTCTACTCTTTGATGTAGACAGGGATTGTTATTAATGTTGTAAGTTTAGCCTGTGCACTTAGAGTGGAGTTTGTCAAAGAGGTGATAGAATTCACTTAGAGTGCAGCGTTTTATTACGGATTTTGTAATAAATGTAAGAGTTGAAAATTGGGGTGTTACAGTATGCCCAAACAAGTTCATCCCCGACCTCAGTGCAGATAAAAGCTTTAAGAAATGGCTCGGCCGAGGCTCGGTCTCAGCAGAGGAAGCGGGCAAGGCTGTCCACGTCCTTCATCCGGTTAGCGGCTTCCTCAGCGGCTTGTTTCGCCAAAATGACCTCGCGCTCAAAGCCGATAGCTTTGTTTTTGGCGGCGGTCAACTTTGATTCTAGATCTTGGATTCGTTCGTCCTTGGCCGCAACTTGTTTTCGCAGAGGCTTGACCTCTTTCTGCATAATATTCTCAGATGCTTTTGCCCGGCAGAAAAGGTCAGTCGGTGTATTAGACAGCTGCAGAGATGTCGAGTCAGTAGGGTAAGTAGACGAGAATAAAAGTCCGATTCGCGGGCAATCGAGATCTTACCCGGAGGATGTCCTCAGCGATTTGCTCACCAAGCTGATCGGTCGGCCAATTCATGATTGTCTCCAGGATTGGGACCCTGGCACGGATCCGGTCCAAGAGCGTTCTAGCGCCATCATTCCGATCCCGAAGAGTGTCCAAAAGATCGGACAGACGAGATGAGGAGCGCTTTGTGCGCTTTAGGGGAATAACTTCTTCGACCTCGGGGCGGTTTTCTCTTTCCCTCGCTTGATGGAGGCTCGAGTGATTTGAAGATCGGCTATCGAAGTAGGGACTGTGTCGGCTTTGGTCGGGACGGCGACAGGTATAGCTTGCTCGGAAGGATCGGAGGCAGCCCTACTGTCCGCGACCTTCTTGGACTCTAGGGAGATTTTTGTTTGGGAAGGTCGGGGGGCTGATGGGGCAGTGACGAAGCCTTTGTCAAGCACCATATCTGCAAAAAAAGAAGGAAAGATGAGCACAGTCTAAAAGGCAAAAGGATTTTCCTAAAACGACCTTGATGCCTTGATGAAATTCAAAGATTAGAATGGTTTCGACAACCTTGACTAGGACTAGGAATGGCTACCGTGACTGGCACTACTTTCGGCTCGTACTTTTCAGCTCGGCTATAGTCGGGGGCTTCAAGCCGCGCGTTCTTATAATTCTCCGGGGTTCGGAAGATGAAGTAGTCGTAGACTTCGGAGGAGATTTTAGAGGTCGCGTCGGTTAAGGCTCGAGTCTGAGCTGGAAATGCATGCTTCATATAGCGCGTTGACCAGACCCGGGGAATGGGAAGCTTCCATTTGTACTCAACCGAAAGAATTCGGTTCTTCCACCCTTTATTACTGTCGGGGATCTTGGAGAAAGTGCAGTGGTGCCCCCGGGATTGGACCATGAGATAGCCTTCGCTATATTTTGCAGGAAGAGGTCGGACCGCGAACAGAAAATTAAAGAGTTCCATAGTGCACACCAAATTGTGCCAAGAGCAAATTTTGGGAAAGCAGGCTATAGTGCGGTGAGAGTTTGGGATGATTTGACCCGGTAAGACCCCATAGTAGCTCATGAACCCGATCAAAAAGGGAGAGAAAGGGAAGGTCAAAGGGGCTTTAAGAAAATCTAAGTGGATCCCAAGCCAGTTATCCTTGTGCCGATCTATAATATTTCCCAGAGATCGGCAGACCTTGAAGGGGACCCGGCCCTTCAAGAGTTCGGTAGGCACTTCGACCTCGGCGCGAGTCAGCAATCATTCTTGCTAAATGACATGCTCGCTATTCAGAAACAGCGTAATATCATCCGATGGTGTCGACGATACAACAGATTGGCCGATACCGGCAGTTAGTGAGGCTGAAGAGCTAGCCTATTTGTCGCCCGATAGGTGAGGATGGGGATGTTCGGAGACAAGGTCGGCAATGGCTGAGGCGCTAAGGTCGGGGTGTTACGCCGCAAGGACCACTCGAGGCGACTTGCCCCGACCAGATGTGCTAACCTCCTCGTCGATGGGCGCAGATACTTGTTGCCGAGTTCCCTCCTTTGCAGACCCTCCTGAAACATGTTCGACCCCCTCGATTTGGCGAAAGATGGAGCTCTTTGACGAATGCACATATGAGTCGGCCTCTATTCCAGCATCGACGTTGTAATCCCGACCCGATATGTTTGGCTATCCGAGCCCGGCATTTTCTTTGTCCTAGGAATATAGGGAGGTCGGTTTAGAGACTCGACCCGAGTCGGAGCCGAGGTGGGGATGGACGAAATCGTAAAAAAAGGGGGAGCAAAAAATTAAAAAAACAATTGAGACTTACCGAAGAGTGATGGCTGCGTCGAGGGCGCTTGTTTTGATAGGAAATATCCTCCTAGGCCCTAGCATAGGCGTACGGGTACGGTTGTCCAGTTCGACCTCCCCACCCCAAACGGTTTGCTAAAACCGACCCGATTCAGTTAGGTCGGGAGATCGGTCGCAGAAACTAAATTCTGTTGTTTTCCTTCCCGGCGTTACAGGGATCGGCTTATCCCTTCCCGATCGCCGACCTGCCAAGTTTGTTGACATGACTATAAAAGGTCAAATCAAAGCGGCCACGTGCATGGACCTTACCACCTTAAGTCAGTCTGTTGCATGAGTGACACGTGCGTCCCATGCCGGGGGGACGAAACTTGTCGTTTTCCCTCAACTATAAATACAGGATTTATGGAGGAGAGAAGGGACTTTTGGACACCCGAGAGAACGATCAATCACGTCACCTCGGAGCCTTGCCAGCCCACTGTCGATCGCCCGAGCCCGACTAGATCAGACCGAGTATTAACATGTATTCCTCGGTCTTATTTCCATATAATAATACACATTTATCCTATACTCTCGCCTCCGTATTTAACAGTGTCACTAATAATAAGTGACAAGAGTATAAGAGGGTTGTGATAGATTGTGTGATAGGGTTTAGGATAGATAGTGAAGAGGTGATTGTGTTGGATTTTCTCATATAATAAATATTAAACAATATTAATTTTTATATTCATTAAGAGTGTTTGTTGTTGCTATGAGCAATGACAAATTATTGTGTGGACCATGGCCCATATAGCTGTGTGGATCATGAATGCAATATGTATATTTAATATACTAGAAGTACATTGTTTGTGTACTACATGTTCATTATTTGATAATATATAAAAAAATCATGTACTTTCAAATAATATACTATACTTATACAAATAATTTACTTTTAATATATTAAAATTGTACTTTTATTTATGATTCACACAAATGTGTGGACCATGGTCAATGGAATAATGATTGGTGAGCAATATTTGCCTAGCTTTCAAAATATGCATACAAAAATTATATTTATTTAGTTTTTGTTATAAAGATATTATTGTGGATATTATGAGCATTCAATATGTAACAGTCATATTTGTATCCATCCTTAATGTTTGCTATTACAAATGTAATTATATATATATACTACCTTATATGTACTTATTTGTTGTTGGAATAACATATGAAAGGTGTTCTCTTATTCATATTTATATTATATTGTTCATGTTCATCCAATGCCATCAGTAAATATATATATATATATATCGATGCATAAAAGCATAAATATATAAATGTATTGTTAGGAACCCCGAGTTATTGATTTTGATGATACCAAACTATTCGAGGAGACCCCTAACTTTTGTGTAAGTCTTTAGAATAGGTTATGCTTTGTATCTTAGTCTTACAGGGTAACCGAATCCTTAGCAATTTCCGATCACTAAGGATTTAAGTCTTATATGCGAGGAGTTGAAGCTGCGAAGTAATGAAGACTTGAAGAACCGAAGACTGGGATCTTAGGTTGAAACACGGAAGGGCCAAGCTTTTATGACCGAGCAATCAAGAGTGTGATTGACTCGAGAAGTTTAAGAGAAATGATAAGGTCAATCATTCTCTCTCACAACCAAGGCAAAGACATTCTCTGATAAGTTGTCTTATCCACTGCCTTGAGAATGGGTATAACTGAATGTCATTTTGGGTCCTATGCAACGATCCCAAGGAGCATTTAATGATTGTCACCTTTTTGAGGGACAAAAGACAAATTGTCCTTGCACAAAAGTGGACAAACGGCTAGAAAGTACTGACATTCTGAAAAAGAAGAAAACACTACCCATTTGATATTACACACTGGACAATAGGTTTTGAATTTCATTTTCCCTCCAACAGATCTGAAATTCCACCTATAAATACCCTTGTCCCATCTCACTTTGACAAGGTTGAAATACGCGAAATATTGCCTATCAAGTGAAAAGCTTTCAGTGTGATATTCATAAGCTTACTAGTGATATTCATATTTCATTAGAAGTTCTTGTGTGATTAAGAAGTTGATCAAGAAAGCAAAACACAAGAATTTCAAGTTGGAGAATCATCACAATCTTTCAACCATCTCTACAAGTAAAGTAGAAAGAGGCGGAGTAAACTTGGAAGAAGTTGAAAAACCTACAACAACAAGGCTGCCGGGCTTAGTGATCAAAGGAGCTTGTTGTAACGGAGATTGTACTATAACGGGGAATATAGTGCAAACCTTCACGAGTTGTGAAGAAGAGTGGAGTAGGCTTAGTTAACAGCNATTATGAGCATTCAATATGTAACAGTCATATTTGTATCCATCCTTAATGTTTGCTATTACAAATGTAATTATATATATATACTACCTTATATGTACTTATTTGTTGTTGGAATAACATATGAAAGGTGTTCTCTTATTCATATTTATATTATATTGTTCATGTTCATCCAATGCCATCAGTAAATATATATATATATATATCGATGCATAAAAGCATAAATATATAAATGTATTGTTAGGAACCCCGAGTTATTGATTTTGATGATACCAAACTATTCGAGGAGACCCCTAACTTTTGTGTAAGTCTTTAGAATAGGTTATGCTTTGTATCTTAGTCTTACAGGGTAACCGAATCCTTAGCAATTTCCGATCACTAAGGATTTAAGTCTTATATGCGAGGAGTTGAAGCTGCGAAGTAATGAAGACTTGAAGAACCGAAGACTGGGATCTTAGGTTGAAACACGGAAGGGCCAAGCTTTTATGACCGAGCAATCAAGAGTGTGATTGACTCGAGAAGTTTAAGAGAAATGATAAGGTCAATCATTCTCTCTCACAACCAAGGCAAAGACATTCTCTGATAAGTTGTCTTATCCACTGCCTTGAGAATGGGTATAACTGAATGTCATTTTGGGTCCTATGCAACGATCCCAAGGAGCATTTAATGATTGTCACCTTTTTGAGGGACAAAAGACAAATTGTCCTTGCACAAAAGTGGACAAACGGCTAGAAAGTACTGACATTCTGAAAAAGAAGAAAACACTACCCATTTGATATTACACACTGGACAATAGGTTTTGAATTTCATTTTCCCTCCAACAGATCTGAAATTCCACCTATAAATACCCTTGTCCCATCTCACTTTGACAAGGTTGAAATACGCGAAATATTGCCTATCAAGTGAAAAGCTTTCAGTGTGATATTCATAAGCTTACTAGTGATATTCATATTTCATTAGAAGTTCTTGTGTGATTAAGAAGTTGATCAAGAAAGCAAAACACAAGAATTTCAAGTTGGAGAATCATCACAATCTTTCAACCATCTCTACAAGTAAAGTAGAAAGAGGCGGAGTAAACTTGGAAGAAGTTGAAAAACCTACAACAACAAGGCTGCCGGGCTTAGTGATCAAAGGAGCTTGTTGTAACGGAGATTGTACTATAACGGGGAATATAGTGCAAACCTTCACGAGTTGTGAAGAAGAGTGGAGTAGGCTTAGTTAACAGCCGAACCACTATAAAAACTCTCTCTCTCTCTCCTTTATTTATTTTACGTATTGCATATATCACTCAAACATAATATCTTTTACAAGAAAAACCTAAGTGCAAAATGAAGCTAAAATTTGAAATAACCTTTCCGTTGCATTAACTCTTTAGAAGAAAAAGTTTTCAAAAACCTCCTGTGAGTCTATTCAACCCCCCCCCCTTCTAGACTCACATTATTACCACCGGGACCAACAAGTGGTATCAGAGCAAGTTACCTTGAACGGTGAACACTCTGTGTATACTGCCTGGTGATCCTTTTTTTTTTGAAAAATTAACAAAATATTTTCAAACTTTGCACTATGTCTAAAATGGAACATCATAGGCATTTTCTTATGTTTAACTTGGACAAGTTTGATGATTGGAAAGTGCGCATGCAGGCTCACTTGTCTGCCATGCATGATGAGATGTGAGACGTGATAACTGATGGACCCATCCAGATACTACAAGTGAACCCCAATCGTGTTGCTACCGATCCGACATCACCAGAAATGATTCCGAAGGAGAAATCCTTGCTAACTACCGAAGAGAGAACCCGAGTAAATCTCGACAATATAGCCAAGGATATACTCTACAAGGCATTGGACGAATCATTGTTAGCCAAGGATATACTCTACAAGGCATTGGACGAATCATTGTTAGCCAAGGATATACTCTACAAGGCATTGGACGAATCATTGTTCCCAAGAGTAAGAAAGTGCAAGACCGCTAAAGAAATCTGGGATGTACTTATGCTCATAGGTGATGGAGACGAACAAGAAAAGGAGAACAAGCTAACTATTGCCATGAAAAAGTTTGAAGATTTCAAACTCAATCCAAAGGAGTCCATAACTGAAATAGAAGCTCGGTTCATAAAGTTATTGATGGAAATCAATGACCTTGATGAGAAAAAGCTAACACAAAAGGAGATAAGCTTGAAGATTCTCCGAGGACTACCCAAAAGCTGGGAAATGAAAGTAGTAGCTATGCGTGATCATAGAGATCTCAAGACAACCAGCACTACACAGATCTTTAGTGATCTGAAGGCCTACGAATTCGAGAAGGAAACACAGAATGATGAAGAACCTGAGACGAGAAATATAGCTTTAGTTGCAAATCATCAACCTTCATCATCAACACCAAGGTCAAACACTAATCCCTCATCTGATTTTTTCACTGACGATCAGCTTGCTTTGTTCATGAGAGGTTCAAATGATTCATGCGAAAGAATCAGTCTTATGATAACTCTGACAAGACAAGAAGAATGAAGTATCGAAGCAATGACAAGGCTAGCGGATCCAGAACACATGAGAAGGATGAAATACAGGTGCTGTGTTATAACTGCCGAAAACCTGGACACTTTAAAGCTGACTGTCCATATCCCATCGTCAAGAAACATCAGGACGAGCACAACTACAAGAAGAGTTCGGGAAATTATCATAATACGAAGAGTGCATCAATTGATGCTGACGAAGAGCCAAACAAAAACCAGAAGAATGATAGGCGAAGGAAGGCTCTAGCAGTAGAAGAGAAGTCAGGAGAAAAGAACGACGAGTCATGCACTTCCAGCTCTAGTTCAGAAAGTGACAGTTCGGAGGATGAGAAAGGACTACTGTGTCTTTTCAGTCAAGAGGACTCAGATGAAGAGCTGTGCCTTATGGCAAATGAAGAAGAGGTAACTTCACAAAACCACTCTTCTAATTATAGTTCCGAATCAACATATCATGAAAACCCTAGGGAAGCATTCGAAAGAATGATGAAGAGTTTTGATGGTATTGAGGATTCACACCTCAAACTCAAAGAAGAGAATGTCAAGCTATTGGCAGAAAGACAAGATCTCGAGGACTTAAGGTCAAAAAATGCTGAGATGCTTGAATCTATAAGCCAGCTTGAGAAGCAAGTTCATCTTCTTGAGGAAGAGTGTAAAGCGAAGGATGATAGAGAGCAAAATTTGCGTGCGGTACTTGCGACATTTACAAATTCATCCAGATTAATGGATCGAACGGTAGATGATCAAAGACCATCAGGGAGTAGAACCGGACTCGGTTATAGCTCCAGCTCTTATCAACATGTTCTCTTAACAAGACCAACTGACCCTTCTACTAGTGGAGGTTTAAGTTCAGTCTTTGTCCAAGGACAAACTGAAAATCTTGAGCCAGTGATTAACGCCACAAATGGAACAGAACCACAATCAACGAGTCGATCTAATGATTCGACTAAAACACGTATTGTGGAACCTACGAGAGGGAATTTCCAAAACGGTAACCCAAGAAGTCATCAGACCCCTTGGTATAGACCTCGCGTACCGAACCATCATGGTCGTATCGCAAATGGTCAACCACTTGGGAATAACCAATCTAAAGGGAAATTCCAAGGCAATAAGAGGCAACATTACTCACAGAGGCAACGCAAGGGTATGTCTCAGGGAAGATCGAACTCTTATCCGAGTAATGTCAAGAATTTCAAAAAGTTCCCTAGCAAGCATAGAGGTGGAGAAGGTACTCTATACCCTAGTGATGAGGACTGGCTTATGGATTATGAACCAATGACAAGAGCAAAGTTTCTGCTCCATCATAGACATAAACAGACCTCATACACTAGAGTTAACACGAATAAACCAACACCTCCTCTTCAAAAGGTTTATTCACTGAAGTCACCTCAAGCCTACTATGCTATCCCTTATGATTATCGCGTGTTTAACGGGTATCGTGGATCGAGGATGAACCTTACGAGTTCTAGGTATGCATGGATGCCCAAGCTCAATGCTAACCGTCAAGGACCCAAGAAGGTATGGGTACCTAAAAACACTTAATCTTTGAATGCAGGAAAACAAGACCATCTGGTATGTAGATAGCGGTTGCTCAAGACATATGACTGGAGATAAATCAGAACTGAGCAATTTTAAAGCAAAGAATGGTCCTAAAGTAGTCTTCGGTGGGAACTCAAGTGGACGAACCATGGGCACCGGAGATGTTATGAAGAATGGTTTAATCATCCAAGAAGTTTCTTATGTTGAAGGATTAAAGTTCAATCTATTAAGCACAAGTCAGTTTTGTGACAAAGGATACAAAGTTATATTTTCACGAGATCTATGCCAAGTTATCTCAGAGCTATCTCATGAAGTTGTATTAACAGCAAAACGAAGAAAGAATATGTATGTTGTCACGTGGGAAACAGTAAAACCGGATACTTGCCTGATCGCCAAAAGCAAGAAAGATCTAAGTTGGGAATGGCATCATAAACTTAATCATCTAAACTTCAAGGCCATCAACAAGCTTGCAAGAAAGGAACTGGTTGAAGGATTACCGAATGTAATCTATGACAAGGATAAAGTGTGTGAAGCGTGTCAAAAGGGAAAGCAGATCAAGTCTTCGTTCAAAACGAAATCTCTTAACACTAATGCAAGGTCATTAAGTCTACTCCATATGGACTTATTTGGACCAGTTGATCCAGTTAGTCTAAGCGGGAGAAAGTACACTCTTGTGGTAGTAGATGACTACACAAGCGGGAGAAAGTACACTCTTGTGGTAGTAGATGACTACACAAGATATACATGGTACACTCTTGTGGTAGTAGATGACTACACAAGATATACATGGACATCTTTTCTAAGAAAGAAGAATGAAACAAGATATACATGGACATCTTTTCTAAGAAAGAAGAATGAAACAAGATATACATGGACATCTTTTCTAAGAAAGAAGAATGAAACTGAGAAAGTCCTTCCAGACTTTCTCCGAAGACTTCAAACCGAAAAGGATCTAAGTATTGTCAAAATTCGGTCTGATCAAGGAACTGAATTTGTAAACAAAGTCATTCAGGACTTTTGTGGACAACACAGTATACTGCATCAACTTTAAGCAGCAAGAACTCCTTAACAGAATGGTGTAGCTGAAAGACGCAACAGAACCCTCAAGGAAGCAGCAAGATCCATGATTGCTTTCTTAGGCTTGCCGAAACGTTTTTGGGCCGAAGCTATAAACACTGCATGCTACACTCAAAATAGATCTCTTATTCATAAAGATCATGGAGCTACACCCTACGAACTCTGGAAAGGCAGAAAACCTGTTGTAAAATACTTTCATATATTTGGAAGTAAATGCTTCATCCATAGCAACGGGAAATCACATCTAAAGGCTTTTGATGAACGTTCTGATGAAGGGATATTCATGGGATATTCTGAAAAGAGTAAAGCTTTTCGAGTACTGAATAAGCGAACCATGGTGATAGAAGAATCAATACACGTAGTCTTCGACGAATCATCAAAAGAAGGCGTAGTGATCTCTGAGAAACAAACTGATGAAGAGACGAAAGATAGAGAAGTTGAAGAACTATCCGAAGGATCAGAATTAGAAGACGATGATTATCCACTCTTTCCTAATCACCTACCGAATACTTCATCTCAAACCGAAGTATTACCGAATGATGGAAATGAGCCAAATCAACAAGATGGAAGCAATCAAGGCGAACCCTCTATTGATGAAAGAGCACCACCTACCATGATAATGTACGAACTCGTGCATCCATTCGGGAATGCATGATGGCATGTTTCATATCTCAAATTGAACCGAAGACCATAGAAGAAGCACTAAATGACTCGAACTAGGTCATTGCCATGCAAGATGAACTACATCAATTTGAGAGAAACGATGTATGGGAACTGGTTCCACGACCAACTTATCAAAACGTCATTGGAACTAAATGGGTTTTCAGAAACAAGATGAATGAGCAAGGAGTCATTGTTAGGAACAAGGCTCGGTTAGTCGCAAAAGGATACTGTCAGGAAGAAGGGATCGATTTTGATGAAACCTTTGCTCCTATTGCTAGACTCGAAGCCATACGAATCTTTCTAGCATATGCTGCATGGAAAGACTTTAAAGTCTATCAAATGGATGTCAAAAGTGCCTTCTTAAACGGACTTTTGGAAGAAGAAGTATATGTCGAGCAGCCCCCAGGTTTCATCTCTGAAGTCGGGATGGATAAAGTCTATAAACTCAAAAAGGCTTTATATGGTTTAAAACAAGCTCCAAGGGCTTGGTATGACACCTTATCATGCTTTCTCATAAGCTGTAGATTCACGAAAGGGATAGTTGACAAAACCCTTTTTAGAATAAAAAATGGAGACCACATCCTATTGGTGCAAATATATGTAGATGACATCATTTTCGGAAGTACCGATTCGGACCTATGTGAAAAATTCTCAAAACTCATGCAAGGAAAATTTGAGATGAGCATGATGGGAGAATTAAATTACTTTTTGGGTCTTCAAGTCAAACAAGAACGAGAATTAAATTACTTTTTGGGTCTTCAAGTCAAACAAGAACGAAATGGGATCTTTATAAATCAAGCAAAATACACCAAGGATCTCATTGGGATCTTTATAAATCAAGCAAAATACACCAAGGATCTCATCAAGAAATTTGGAGTTGATGGGAAGTCCTCAGTTAAAATACCCATGAACACTTCGTTACGAATGGATATCGATAACTAAGGAAAGGATGTGGATCAGACGAAATATAGAGGAATCATCGGTTCTCTATTATATCTTACGGCTAGTCGACCAGACATATCGTTTGCTGTAGAAGTATGTGCTCGGTTTCAGGCCAATCCGAAGGAAAGTCATTTGAGTGCTGCCAAAAAGATACTAAGATATCTAAAAGGGATTCAAAGTGTAGGACTTTGGTACCCGAGGAGTGACGCCTTCGATTTAGTTGGATATTCTGACGCAGATTTTGCTGGTTGTAAAATTGATCGAAAAAGCACATCAGGGACATGCCAATTCTTAGGGGGGAGGCTTGTCTCTTGGTTCAGTAAAAAGCAAAATTCCATTGCAATAAGCACTGCTGAAGCCGAATACATAGCGGCTGGCAGTTGTTGTGCACAAATACTATGGATGATGCAACAACTCAAAGACTATGGTGTATCTGCCAAAGAAGTAAGCATTATGTGTGACAACACAAGTGCTATCGCCATAACTCAAAATCCTGTATTGCACTCAAGAACCAAGCATATTGATATAAAATATCACTTCATTCGAGATCATGTGGAGAAAAAGGATATCAAACTTGAGTATGTGAATACCGAATACCAGCTTGCGGATATTCTCACTAAACCGCTTGCCGAAGCAAGATTCTCTACCTTGAGGCATGAGCTCGGTATGATAGAGATGAATTGATGGAGAGACAAATGAATCGATCCAAAACTGAAAGGACTTATCAGTTATGACATCTTGAAATTAATGCTCATCAGAATCAGGAGTTCACGGATTCACATTAATGGATAAGCTCAAAAACTCTTGGACGGTTGCAACTTTGATTGGTCACGTCAAATGGATCTCAGCCAATCACAGCGCCACAATATCCCTATAAATAGATCACAACCGAGGAAGGGAGAGGTACCCTAACACCTAATCCTTTGTGTTGTCTTCTATTTTGCAGGAATGGATAAGGGAAATGGCAAGAAGGCATGTTCTGAAGAGAGACCCGTCAAGAAAAGGTTCTCTTTTCGGCTGTTGTTGAAAGAAGGCACTAGCAAACTCAACAAATTGAGAGAAGAAAAGGGAGAACCTCTCCAAGGGGACACATCTGCACATCCTCTAGAACTCTCTGATTCAGACTCTGAGGATTACGTGCCCAAGTCACCAACCATGTCTGTCCCAGGCTTCTACTCTGGAGGTTTAGCTCCACCTAACGAGGAACCCTTCTGGCCAAGGCTAACTCCTCCGCCCTCCATGAACGACACTGGAGACGATGCCTGGAACGACATCCAAGGATGGTATAAACAGAATCAGGCCCCAAACCAGCCAGTGAATGCAGACTATGACGAGGACTATCTCCGCTACCTTGCGATGCTTGAGCCAGATGATGTATCTGACAAGTCCTCGGTACTTGAAAATGAACCTGGTTATGGACCTATGGCTCCATCTTGGATCCCTGACGCTGCCCCAAGTGCCCTACCAGCTCCAAGCCCTCCTACCACGGAGAGCTGCCAAGGACAAAGCCTTATGTCTACTGCTAACAGTAGGCATGCAAAGAATAAGGGCAAAGGCAAGGCAAGAAAGTAGTTGTCATGCCTTGTAACAAAATCAGGGTTGGGTTGGCCAGTCTAGTATGTTATCTTGGATGTCACTTGTTATCTTTCAAATGAATGGAACTATCTTTTGCTTGCGTAGTCTGTCATTCTCTTTTCCGAAGTGTTAAATCTTACCGAAGAATGACAAACTCAATGGCTGAAACTCTATCAGTGCCGAAGACTAATAAAACACAGAGCATATGTGATAACCAAACTCATACTGACCGAAGGATTAAGCCACCGAATCCTTAACCCCGAAAACTCTGTGTGTGATTCTCGTGATCGAATGGTCAAAAACGTATCGTGCTGAACAAGTTTCAGGGTGAAACTCACTTATAACCGATCAACTTGAGAACGTGGGATCGTGATAATACACGTGTCGATGTATTTACAACTAGCAGGAATGGCGGATGTCAAGTCTTCGGGTTATCGCAAGCACAATCAGTGAAATGGCCGAAGAAGAAGAATGGGCACTGGATTGGATGGGAACGAGATCAATCTTTGATGCCACCAGACCCGATGAAATTGAAAGAGTTTTTGCTGAAAAACTACATGGATGAACTACTCGGTTTGGCAAATCTGTGGATTTGAATGTTGGCTACCGAACTCCTCGGGAACGCCTTATGCTAGAGGACATGCAGATTGCCAAAATCCACAACATCTCTCGAGCTCAAACAGAGATAAGAGATCTTAGACCCGAGTCGTCAACAAGATGAAGATGATGCTGAGGATTCGGATTCTAATCCAAATAAAGGATGTCGTGATCAACATCATAAGAAAGATGATGATGATGATGATGACAACGATGACCCATCTGGAAGCAATGTTCCTTCTTCCCGAACTGTTAACACTCCAAACACAGGAGTACAGATAACTCGTGCCAGTGATGAATCTAATCAGTACCATAACGATGAGCCGAGGTTTGCTCCCACCGAATCCATGGAAGCACAGATCCTGCTAAGTCCTAGTTCAGCCCGAGATGAAACCATGGAAGCGTCTCGAGGTGCGAATCATCATGGCTTGCAGCTACTTGATAAAAAGATGATTACATCAGATCTTAATTTAGTTGATGTTGAGGTGGAAGTCTTTCCTGACTACACTTCGGATGGAAACCTGGAAGCATCTAAAAGTGCAAGTCCCGAAAACTTACCCTCTCCAATCGACGACTCAAATGGTTTAAATCTTGCCGAAGGACAAGAACTCGTCCTAGTTCAAGGTGAAAACATGGAAGCACCTTCCAAGGACAGTCAAGGTCCATCTGCTGACGCATCCAAGAGCTCGGACACTTCTGAGGTAATCCTTGATACCTCTTCTGCTTTCACTTCTCTATTGAATGCTATACAGGGATTAGCGAGGACTCAAGATGCGCAGTTCAAAATCTCCTAATGAGTCCATCACTAAAATCAAGAAGGATGTGAGAAGGCAGAAAAAGAAGTCCTCTAAGTCTACCACCGATGAAAGACTTACTGCTCTTGAGAAGAAGATCGACAACGCATTCTCTGAGAATCTCATTTCTCTTGGATCGTTGAAAGACTCGGTAACTGAAATCACGAAAATACAGCGTGATCTGGTTACGAAGCATGCATTTATCAAGGAGCGTCTCGATCTATCTTGTTCAAAGCTTGAAACTGTATCTGGAAACCAAAATGCAACAGCATCTCTTGTCTGTGAGTTTGAGTGGACTCTTAAAGAATTGCAAGTTTGCATCAATCGTCTGAGTAACAAGGTGGATATTCTCATAGAAATCAATGATGCCAACAAGGGGGAAGAGATGAAAGGAACGCCTCCGAACACTTGCCAAGGAAAGGAAATTGTCCTAAGGAATGATGATCAGGACAATGATGATATTTCACGACAAAGAAAGGCCATCCTGAATCTTAGAAAAACTCCATCTCCTTCACCATCTCTGAAGAGAACGCAAGATAAACCTACAGGTGGTGAACCGAGTTCTAAAAGGCAAAAAAAACAAGGCAAAGAACCGAAGCAAATGACTCGGAGAGTAAATGGAGAGCCTATCGAGTATGTTCCATACAAAGAAGGATCTGGAAAGAAATGGGAAGAATGCAACATTCCACCTTTTTGGAACAAAAAGCAACCCATGGACAGGATGAACTTCTTAAGAGATCACAATGAAAGAGTCTTTGAGCAAAGGAAGAAAGACGAAGAGATCTTCCGAATTCAGCAAGAAGAACAGAAACGATTCGAGAAAATTGTAAAGGAACTTGAAGAAGCAAACAAGATAGCTAAAGCAGCTGAAGGTCGAACCAAGATGAATGGCATTGCCCAGATTCTGACTACCATGCAACAAAGTTTCTCCGATGGAATGAATGCTCCCGAACTGATAAACTGGTGGGACTGGGGAGTTATAAGGGGAGAAAATCTTGGAGAAGTAGTCCAAAACTATCTAATGCTGAATCTACACAGGAAATATGCTTTCAAGATTGATGGACTCGACACTATGAAAGCAAGGAAAGAAATCAACGATATGATCCAACTCAAAGAGCACGAAATTTGGGAAAAAGAGAAGAAGAAGAAGACTGGCATCATCAAAAAGGGTGTTGGCATCATCAAAAAGGGGGAAATTGTTAGGAACCCCAAGTTATTGATTTTGATGATACCAAACTATCCGAGGAGACCCCTAACTTTTGTGTAAGTCTTTAGAATAGGTTATGCTTTGTATCTTAGTCTTACAGGGTAACCGAATCCTTAGCATTTTCCGATCACTAAGGATTTAAGTCTTATATACCGAAGACATGAAGACTTAAACCAAAGAGTGAACTATGCAAGGAGTTGAAGTTGCGAAGTAATGAAGACTTGAAGAACCGAAGACTGGGATCTTAGGTTGAAACACGGAAGGGCCAAGCTTTTATGACCGAGCAATCAAGAGTGTGATTGACTCGAGAAGTTTAAGAGAAATGATAAGGTCAATCATTCTCTCTCACAACCAAGGCAAAGACATTCTCTGATAAGTTGTCTTATCCACTGCCTTGAGAATGGGTATAACTGAATGTCATTTTGGGTCCTATGCAACGATCCCAAGGAGCATTTAATGATTGTCACCTTTTTGAGGGACAAAAGACAAATTGTCCTTGCACAAAAGTGGACAAACGGCTAGAAAGTACTGACATTCTGAAAAAGAAGAAAACACTACCCATTTGATATTACACACTGGACAATAGGTTTTGAATTTCATTTTCCCTCCAACAGATCTGAAATTCCACCTATAAATACCCTTGTCCCATCTCACTTTGACAAGGTTGAAATACGCGAAATATTGCCTATCAAGTGAAAAACTTTCAGTGTGATATTCATAAGCTTACAAGTGATATTCATATTTCATTAGAAGTTCTTGTGTGATTAAGAAGTTGATCAATAAAGCAAAACACAAGAATTTCAAGTTAGAGAATCATCACAATATTTCAACCATCTCTACAAGTGAAGTAGAAAGAGGCGGAGTAAACTTGGAAGAAGTTGAAAAACCTACAACAACAAGGCTGCCGGGCTTAGTGATCAAAGGAGCTTGTTGTAACGGAGATTGTACTATAACGGGGAATATAGTGCAAACCTTCACTAGTTGTGAAGAAGAGTGGAGTAGGCTTAGTTAACAGCCGAACCACTATAAAAATTCTCTCTCTCTCTTTATTTATTTTACGTATTGCATTGCATATATCACTCAAACTTAATACCTTCACAAGAAAATCCTAAGTGCAAAGTTAAGCTAAAACTTGATATAATCTTTCCGCTGCGTTATCTTTTTAGTTGAAAAAGTTTTCTAAAATCTCTTGTGAGTCTATTCAACCCCCCACCCCCCCCCCTTCTAGACTCACATTGCTACCACCGGGACCAACATGTATAAATTCCCAAATCATATAAACATGCAAATTGAGGCATCTAGAAATAATAAGGCTTAGAAAAACTCATAAAAGTATCATTCACTAATCAAATTAGACAACACCTTCCCATGAGATGGTGAGACACAACGTGAGTGCACACAGTTTACTACGCGGATGCACATAGCCTAGAGTGTGTGCACTTAGCCCAACATGAGTGCACACAGTTTAGGGTGTGTGCTTTCGTAAAGTAGACTGTGTGCACTCACGTTGTGTCTCACCGTCTCACGGGAAGGTGTTGTCTCATATGAAGTCAACCATATATAAATAAATAAATAAATATATATATATATATATATATATATATATATATATATATATAATTTTTTTAATAACCACACAATTCCTTTTCAACGAAATACACACAATTGTTTTTTTACAAATATACAAAGTTTTGAGAAATATAGAAAACCTTTTTTGAAATACAAAGGAATTGGATTTGCTAGGATTTAAGGACCATCTTTCCTCAACATTCTAGGTCGGATTGCGCACCGTTCTAGGGATGGAATTTCCTAGTGTCTAGGGACCGGCTTATACCGATCTGGCGTCGGGTTTATCCTCTAATCTAGAGATCGGAGATGTGATCTAGAGATCATTCATTGCTCTTGCTGAAATCAGGGTGTCTCAGAGAGGTATCCTGATTTAATTACATTCCGACAAAATATGACAACATTAAGCTTTGCTCACCGGAAGATTCACTACATACAAGCTACTTCACAAACTTAAGTCTACGAGCTGGACATAATCAACTGATGGTCGGCTGATCGAAAAGGTCGGTGTCTCTTGTTCTCTACCTTCAATGTTGGTTTTCAATACAGGGATTCTGACGACGTCAAGGGGATGATTTATCACTATGCTCCATAGCCTTCTAGGGGGCTCTCAGTTGATCATTCATTGTTATTCGATGGCTGGAGTCGTGGTCTAAGCCGATGTGGAATAGATAGTCGGGAATCATAGTTTTAGGGATTCCCTGCACTCGGATCTAGTTTGACTTGGACTGGTCGGGTGGCTTGCTCAAGTGACTGGCATGGGTCTTGTTGACATGTAATGCCTATTGGTGTCAATGCCAACAACATTCTTGGGAAGATTGGGATGACCACACATGCGGGTTGTTGAAATAGGGATTGATATGGAACCAAACTCATCATAAAAGGAATTGGAGATGTGTACCCCCACCTTAGAGAGGCGAAGTCCCATCCAGGAATCGAGCTGATCTTGAAAGGATTTATTACTAGGCTCGGGGCGAATGAGTAAATTTCACTTATATTGACCGTGTAGAATCTGGTTGAATTTGGAGCGGCTGGTCCGAAGTTCCATCCGGGAATTGAGCCAATCTTGACGGATTTATTACTAGGCTTGGGGCGAATGAGTGAATTTTACCTATGTTGACTGTGTTAAAGTTGGCTGAATTTGGAGCAACTGGTCCGGCTTGAAGCGTTTGAGTCAAAGCTTGTCTAGGTGACAACTGAGAGCAAAGGTCGAACACTGCACGATCAAAATTTTCATCCTCATCATAGATCAGTTGAGGATACATGATCGAGGACAGGGTCCAAGCGCACGGCTAATATTACATGTCCCCACGGACGACGCCAAATGATAATGTAAATACTCTCGAGTATACGTATTTATATATGTAATTGTTTAATGTGGATATGGCGGCTCGGGTAATTAGGTCCTAAGGTCAGAGGTTATCGAGCCTGTCAGTATTCTAGAGACGAAAAAGAGAAAAAAAAAAAAAAAAAAAAGTCCCTCATACAAGCAATTAGTGAGGTATTTATAGGAGATTGAAGGTATAACCAGTGTTGCAAAAATCCCGCCTAGGCGCCGATTAATCCCCGCCTAGGCGCTAGGCGCTGGTCGACCGCCTAGCGTATCACATTAAATGGTGGTCTAGGCGACTAGCCGGCTAGGCGACCGCCTAGGCCGCCTAAGCTCCGCCTAGGCCGCCAAACCACCGCCTAGGCCGCTTAGGCGCTGACCGCCTAGGCGTCGACTAGACCGACTAGGCCTTCTAGTCGGTCGATTTACTATTGTTCTTTTTTTTTAATGGGTTATTTCACTCAAAACAACATCGTTTTGAGCGAAATAATTTTAAATTGTACAAACTTTAGATATTTTTAAGGTTAATATTTAATATTTTAGTATTAACTATTAAAGTATTATATAATTTATAATTATTAGTCTTTAAAAAATAAAAAATACTTAAACAAATTTTTAAAAAATAAAAAATAAAATAAAAAATACACGGGCCCCTAGGCGCCGATTAATCTCCGGCTAGGCGTCCTAGGCGCTAAGCGCTCCCCGAGCGCCTAGGGAGCGCCTAGCGATTTTTTCAACCATGGGTATAACACCACCAAAATTCTAACACAGAAATATTAAATAAATGGGATATACATACCATTAGGTATGCATAAGCGCACCACACAGTGAAATGCACAATTAGGTGTAGGGAGGTATGGTGCATTTTTTGGGTGTGTTGTGCATTTTGTGGTGTATTTGTGCACTTCATTGTTGTGCATTTTCCTAACACTATTGGTGTTTTTTTAAAGCGGTCGCACCGACCGCACGTTAAGGCACACCCGCATTTGAGCAGAAGTCTGTGTGTGTGTGTGTGTGTGTGTGTGTGTGTGTGTGCGCGTGCGCGTGGGCACGTGTGCGTGTGCGTGTGTGTGTATTATGGAAGCTGGATAACAAAATAACCTAGAGGGTGCCACCGTCACATTTGGGCCAATACAAAGCCCAAATGCTAAAGCTTTCTAAACAACTAAATCCAAGTTAATATCCATCATCTACAAGTATGAAAATACTAATAGGTACACAAATTCAACAATCTAAAGTTCACAACTTCAAGTCTCAAAATCATACAAATAACTAGGGAAATTTAAACCAAGGAGTCTAGATGGCGCTCTCACAAGCAAGCAACTACTCAAGACCTGAAATTAACATAAAAAATAAGCGAGAAATTCTAAGTAAAATCCTACTCCACCCCGTGAAATATTTGTATTTAGTTTTCAAATAGTTATATTTAAAATAGGTTTTAGTACTTCAAGTACCACTCACGCCACCCATCAAACTTTATAAGGGGATTTTTCAAATAAGGTAACCACACACCTGAGTAGAAGATTTAATAAAAGGAAATTCACACCATCAAATAGCTTTTGATTGAGTTACACCTTGAATTGAGTACTTATGAATATCGTAGTTATGGACTAGTATTATACTTACCCTTGAGGAATATGTCACCTAATTTCTCAAATGATCTTTCAAACAACATCATAATTATATAGACAATTCAAATCTCATTCTCAAAGCATCAACAAAACTTTATACAGTATATATAAGTGGAGGTAACCATAACATCATCTCAAACTATAATCGAAGCATCATATAATGTGTAAGTCTTGAGGAACTCAAATCACGATGAACGTAGCAATTCTCAATTGATTCAATTACAGGAATTACAGAGTCCCTATACAGGAGCTAACATAAAACTCTCCTAATCTATAGGAGTTAAGTATTGACTAATTAGTAGCCACTAATCTCAAACTATATAATATAAATAATAAAACAAAATATGAAACATAACATTACTAACATGCCCCCTCAAGCACAAGGTTGGTAAGCGACAATATTGAGCTTGGAGCGGAGAGCTTGAAAATGCCGTGCTGGCAACGGTTTAGCGAAAATGTCTGCCAACTGATCCTGAGTGGACACAAAATTAACAACCAAATATCCAGAAGCAACCTTGTCTCGGACAAAGTGATAGTCAACCTCAACACGCTTGGTTCTTGCGTGAAAGACAGGATTGGCAGCCAGGTAAGTTGCGCCTAGATTGTCACACCATAGAGTTGCCGGCTGGCCCGAGTGAAGACGTAGTTCATTAAGCAAAGAAACTAACCATGTAACTTCAGCAGCGACATCTGCTAGGCCCTTATACTCAGCCTCGGTAGACGAACGTGCCACTGTACGTTGCTTTCGTGAGACCCATGATACGAGATTGTCACCAATAAAAACTGCATAACCACTAGTGGACTTCCTGTCCACCGGACACCCGGCCCAATCAGAATCGGAATACGCATGTATGGTGGTGTGTGAGGACAGAGTGAGATGTAAACCCAGATCCAGTGTTCCCTTAACATATCGGCAAACCCGCTTGAGTAGACCCTAGTGTTCAGCAGTCGGAGAGTGCATAAACTGACATAGGCGATTGATTGAATAGGAAAGGTCGGGCCTAGTGATAGTAAGATACTGTAATGCACCTACAATGCGACGATATTGCGTGGGATTGTCAAAGGGCTCCGGAGTCGACGAAACTAATGGAGTTACGGTAGCTGGCGTAGCTGCTTTGCAGTCAGACATTCCAGCCTGAGCTAATATATCTAGCATGTAGCGCTTCTGGGAGAGTAAGAAACCACCTTTGTAAGCCAACGTCTCAATGCCTAAAAAGAAGCCAGGTGTGCCCAGATCTCTGATCTTGAACGTAGAAGACAATCGGCGTAGCAAGGAGTCGATTAAACTAGAGTTGTTCCCCACAATAATTATATCATCAACGTAAACTAGTAAAAAGACCCGTGAGTCCCCTGATGTGTATTGGAACAAGGAAACATCAGTCTTGGAAGGTGAGAAGCCTGTCTCGATTAAGAAGTCATGCAGCCGTTTAAACCAGGCACGGGGAGCTTGTTTAAGCCCATAGAGCAACCGCTGGAGGTGACAGACATGGCCTGGATGTAACGGATCTTCATAACCTGGTGGCTGCTTCATATATATTGTGTCTGGCAGGTGGCCATTGAGGAAGGCATTATGAATATCTAGCTGCCTGAGGGTCCAGGAATGTGATACGGCAAGTGACAACAAGAGTTGAACAGTAGTGGGCTTAACCACCGGACTAAACGTGTCGAAGAAATATTCACCTGCTACCTGATTGAATCCTTTGGCAACCAGGCGAGCTTTGTAACGATCAATAGTCCCATCAGCTTTGCACTTAGTGCGATAGACCCACTTGCACCCAATGATATTCATATGAGGAGTCGCTGGTACTAGCTTCCACGTATTGTTATGCAACAGCGCATTAAATTCCTGATCCATCGCATCCCTCCAGTGAGGGTGGCCAACGGCCAGAGAGTAGCAAGTGGGGTCAGTAGCGGTATGAAGTGCATTAAACTGCTCACCTGTACCCCGTGTCTTCCGGCGTGTTCGCATTGCATGCCCACCATCTTGGAATTGATCGGTCGTGGTACGTGTCTTAGTGGAGGATGTTGGTACCCGTGTATCGGACTGAGTAGCAGACGACGATGCTTGAATAGGTATAGAGACCGTGGCCGATGTATCTGACGCAATAGTGATAGATAGAGGCACTGTCGGCGTCGGAGTAAGAATCGGTCCTGTTGTCCATGGTGTGGCGGTCAGTATCGGTGATGAGCTAGACTGAACAGAATCCTGTATAGCAAAAGGGAAAATATGCTCAGCGAACCATACATGGCGACAGATAAAGATCTTTCCAGTGTTAAGGTCTAGGCAACGGTATCCCCTATAGTCATGTGCCTTATGTAACACCCCAATTTTCACAACTTGGATTTATTACAAAATCCCTAATAATACAATACATTGCGAAAGCGTCTAACCAGCAGAAAACTGGGTGTTACCGCCACGCTTAGGTATCTCTCCTATACCCAAACGCTAAGGCTAAACTTACAACCTCAAATAACCATGTCAACATACAAATATGTACATATGGAAATAATTCTTCCAGGGTGTCTATTCTAGGATAGGGTAGTCCTCAACCTCGACTTCCATCCTATTCAGAGCTCATCGGGCTTCAGGAGCCCATACTAGACAACATCTGTAAACACATCGAAGTGTAGTTAGCGCGACGGCTAAGTAAGGAAATCCATTGTCACTCGAAAGTAAACAAAGGTTTCAAAACAATATAATACTCAGAAAATTGTAGCTTTTCCCATAAGTTGAAAATCTACCTGTAACCATATTATCAATAAAAGAAAGTATAGTAGAGTATACGAGTTAAATGATGTAAAGTTTTTCTCAAATAAGAATAATGGCATAACTGCCACTCAAAATCATTTTCATGCCCTTTTCAGACAAGTTTGCAAAATTTCACATTTCCAGGAATTTCATCATTTGCAACTAGAACCGCAGCTCTAGTGCTCATAATAATCTGAACCGCAGCCCAGAGTAACAATAATTTTCATAGTAAAAAAAAAATTCACTTAGTTTCCCCTGAGTAAGCGCGAGGCTTTCCTTTTTGAACATTTCTCAATTCCCCTTTTCAAACCTTGGGCCGTGGCATTTCCCAGCCTTCCCGTAGGTCTCCTTATCCCAACCTCGGGCCATGGCACTCCAGCCCTCCCGTAGGTCCAACCTTATTCCAACCCCGGGCCGTGGCATTTAAGCCTTCCCGAAGGTCCCCACCTTATTCCAGAAACTAAGGGTTTGAAAACATTTTCCTTCCTTCAGTTTTTCTTTCTTAAATCATTTCTTTTGGACATATTTCACAATTGAGTCCAATACTTAAAATTGGCTACCTCATTAGCCCCTGAAGGATTTTCAAAATACTTTCAGTGCCCGCAGGCTTTTCAAACATCATTTTCTCGTCACTCTCATGTAAAGTACACACTTACAAAAAGTGGTATTTTCCCCAAAAATAAGGTTTTGTCAACCTGTTTACCAAAATAGCATACGTTCTGCAACGTAAGTTTTATAAACATTTTTACTTGCCGAAAGGCTTTTCAAGCATAGCTCAAGCACGAGCAAAGATTGGAAGAAAGCATAACTGGACACAAGCTGGTCACTCATCGGATACTTCATCATATACAATACTAGGATATTCTTGGATATACTTCATATTCAAGTCCCATACTTGAAATCAATCCAGCTAGTTATACACTTGTATATTCTACTAACACTACATATATCCATTTCCAATACTATTATTATAACAGTATGAACCCATAGTCAATCATTTATGAATCAATCGATTCGTAGCACCATTAATATTAACATCCTTAACCTTATTCCTTATCATGAATCTCAGTTCATCTTACAATCCAATCATCGTCGGTGATCCATAATCATGGTTCCACCATTAACTAATAATAGATAGTTGTCCTTGTCATTATCGCCATTGACAACTTCCACCATGATCAACACCATTAGATCGTAACTTGAGGTAAAGTCATTACCTAACCATAATCCAAAGTCGTTCAACAACTATTTCCTCAAAATTCACCATATACAATCTTTATCTCAATATTTCCATATAACAATTTCCTTAATAAACATCGTAATATCATCACCACTCAAAATTCCTTTAAACCATAATATCTTTACCAAAGAGATATTTTAAATCCTCAAGTAAACACCAACAATCCCCAAATCAAAAGAATCACTTCCAAGTTCTTAAAATAATAACCAAAGAGAGAATTCCAACCTCTCCAAATAAATTCTAAAGGAGTAATTCCAATCTTTCAACATAACCACCAAATAGAGAGTATTGCCCATAACAAAGATCTCACAATAATCACCAAAGATAATCCTTCAAATAATTAGTCCCACCTTGATAATATATTAATTACCATTCCGTCTATTCATCCAGTCATTAAACCTTAATAACTATTATCAGTCCTTAATCACTATAATTAGAGCTTAATTACCTCCTGAACTCCACTGTTAATCCATCATTAATTACTAAGTCCTTAATTAAGCTCTAATTAGTATCTATAATCATTACAATCATCAGTAATAACCATCCTAACTTTATCACCATTTCATAACCCATGTATCAACATGTTATAACATCATCATCATTCTCATAACCTCTTAGGTTCATTACAACCCCATCATCTAAACATCAATAATAATAATCAAAGCTTATACAATTTGATCTTACTCTCGCACCACGGGACGCCCGGTGGACGCGCGTCCAATGCCGCGTCCACAGGTTCTGCCTGGTTCACGAACTACTGGACTCCACTGGACGCGCTATGGACGCGCGTCCAGGGTCGCGTCAATCACAATCTGCCAGTTCCGGGCAGTACAAACAGCGCAGTCCGAAAGATTGAGCCGGTAAAAATAATTCCCGAACTCTTTTTCACTTGAAATTTTTATGGTAGAACCCCAATTTATAGTACTTGATGTCCATAAAAAGTTTTGGTCATTTTGGTTCGCGAATAAACACAGAAAATTCCATTTTTGCCCTTGGCAGTGTGCTGTCCAGAATTTTTTTCTCTGTGGACCAGTTTTGGAAAAAAATTCGAAAACCATACTTATACTACTCCGATCATTATGAAATTTTATATGCAGGTTCTACACTTATTGAACTACATATCTGGAGAAAATAGAATCAAAATACCTTACCAAATTTTCCCAATAAATCTCGGAAGTTACTGCCAGAAATCTATCTTGATTTTTTCAATATTTCCACATGTATAAGCCTATACGGACATAAATATAATATGTACATGCATATACAAGCTATGAACATGTATACAAACATATTCATAAAACTCCTAATCTCATCATTCACTAGCAATTGTCCATTTTCAAGTGACTAAACCAACTTAAGGGATTCCTTACCTCCCAAGTGGCTTTTAAAACCGTAGAAAGTGTTGTGATCCTCCCCTCCAAATTTCCACCGAAGATCCTAAATAATTCTCACCATAACAACAATATTTCCAAGAATTCTTAGCTTACAATAAGTTCTGGAAAGAATTCTAATCCTTTAAACCGAATATTTACAAAGCTTACCTACTGTTGAAGAGCTTGGTGAAGGATTTTAGCTATGGAGTAATGGAGTCTTGAACAAGAATGAAGATGAAGATGGGATTTATTTTTCTCTCTCCTTTCCCTTAATATTTTCGGCCAAGATGAAGGAAATGCAAGACTTGGAGGCTAAGCTAGATTAATTTCTATCCAAATCATCTCTTAAAAATAATATTTTAATCATATGGTAAAAATTGTGACACTTGTCACTATTCCCATGGTAAGTTCTTAAAGGATAAGATTTGCTAGACAGTTAGGGATTAAATCAGATGAATGCTCGGTGGAAAATCACTTAATTCGGGAAAATCTTAATACCAAAATTATTCTAAAAATAATCCCGTCATTAACCACCAAAATTGGAAAATTCCCGGCATATCGCGAAATTCAGCGGTTCGCAGGTTCGTAATAAATTTCCACCCTTATAGTCCATCTAATCCCAACTTAACTAAGTAAGAAGTTCATACTTAGTCATATTATGTATAACAGTCCATTTCCTAGGGAAATCTGAGTTGAAAATTCGTCCTTAAAAATTTTACGGTTCATGACCGGCACGTATAATCGCAGCTTATTTCCTAGACTCATTGGAATAGGCGAGGGGTTACACCTTAAGCCAAAACCAAAAGCGTGATATAAGCCAAAACCTCTTCTAAAATTAACATCTTGAATCGCTCAGTGGTATTTTGCTACATGTTTCTCATGTGCCTTTGCTAAGTGCCTTAGTAAACCAAATCTTGTTCACGATTATCGACCTTGTGGTCTTCATAAATCGATCAACTATAATCCAACTTTGTTTCCTCTTGTTTTAGTTTATGCCAAGCCTTTTATGAAGATCCATTGATACACAACCATTTTGAGAGAAAATGGGAACGGGGTTTTAAAAACGGAGAGAATTTTCTACAAGAGGCTATTTGATTCTACAAAGGAAACGAGGAATTCCACCTCAAGAGGCAATAAGAAACTCGACATCGGACTAAGAGATAACGCCCAACGGAATAGGGAACTTCTCCTCCGCCCTTGCAAACACAATCTCAGTCTTAAAATCACAAGTTCCAAACACTTTCCTCAAGGCTTGAACATTCAATGCACACAGGAGCATTGAGTTCACCAAATCCCTCTTTACTCTTACTCAAACAGTCAAGCAAATCAATCCACGTTGCAACTTTATTACATTTAGATCATTAAAAACCTACTTATAATCAAACTCCAAACCTTAAGTGGCTCAACCATTCACCAATTAAGCATCACTTACCTCTTCAAAGGGATGCACACCCTCAGGGTGCAACAGACACAACTTACCAAATACTCAATATCTTTAAAGCAACGCATTACTGAAGCTTACACTTCCACAATTACATTATGGAACACATTCTCAGCAAAGACTTACTTACAATCGCGACTACTACACAAGGCACAAATAGATACTATAGAAGCTCATAAGGAAACTCACATCTCACCGTGAATTCTTAAAGAGTCTCAAATTCCTAAGACTTCAAACTTAGAATTATCAAAACTCAATAAACTCATATTTCCAAAGCTTCATTACTTAAGCTCATATGTCCTAAGGTCGCTCTTAAAGTCCAACACTTAAGATAGGACTCTAACCTAAGGCTCAACCTAGGTTCTTAAAGTCCAATTCTTAACATTCTAGGAATATAACCTAAGCTCTGATACCAACTGTAACACCCCCAAATTCTAATACATGATTAATCATAAATAAACAATCTTTCTTACTAACCATTCTGAAAACAAATGCGGAAGCGAAATCAAACTCTAAACCAATGGGGTGTTATGCCACGCTTGGACCACCACTAAGCCCAAACGCACAGGCTACAAAGCTTTCTAACTGTAATCCATATTACAACAATTCACTAATCGAATTACAAATCAACTATAATACAACATTTTGAATTCTAAACTAAACCATTTAAACCAAGCTACAACTCCAAGGGAAACTAGCTCTACACCGCACTCTTAGAACGGGTCACTTCTATCAAGTCCTGAAAACAACAAGGTTTGGAAAACACAAACAAATAGAATTAGCATAAAATGCTAAGTAAGCTCTACTCCGCCCTGTAAAATAAATATATTTATGGCTTGAAAAATAGGTATACTTTATAAATAGATTTGGTACTTAAGTTTGCCATACTCCATAAACCATTTAGCCAAAAGCTTAAAAAGAGTGTTTCCAAAAGGATTTTCCATCATAGGTAGTGGTTCTCAAAAGATTTAACTCACACCAAGGATAAGCAAGATATAAATTTTCTCAAGTATAATATTAAATATACTTAAAGCAATATAGTAATTTTATAGCCATCGCTAGTCACTCACAAGGTATCATAAGTAAGGAGAATTCATAAAATAGCCTTTCTCAACATCTCTATATATCATTTCAAAGCATAGCTTTCCAAATACTCATTATAGATAAATAGTATAATTCAAGTATGGAAGAATGTATATAGCACATTACTTATAAATATTTACAATACATAGTATATGTATATGGAGGAATTCAAATCATATAGTTTACTCAACCAATAATCATTTCAAGATATAAGTTTTCTCAAGTCATTCTCAAATATCAAAATAATATAATATTGCTCAAGTGGAGGTATCCAACAATTCTTAGTTTATAGTTAAATCAACGAGTAAAACATAAGTATGGAGGTACTCAAATCACCAATAGGAGGATAGGAACGGAGCTTACCTCCACTACCGAACCTTCACACCTATACAAAGTAAATGGAAACAGGAACTAGAAACCTAAGTGCGCACACCCCGGGGATTCCAAGCCCCAAAGGTAGTTACTAGCCCTAGTAACCCGGGATTTTTGCTACCAGGTTACCCACCCAATCAATAACCAATAGGACCGCAGCCCTAGGTTCTCATATCAATAGCAAATAGGACCGCAACCCTAAGTGCTCACAATAATCTGGACCGCAGCCCAAGATTCTCGTAATCTCCAATAATAAAAATATAGATAACCTCCATATAAATTATAAACAAAGTATATTCTCCAAAAATAGGTACTTTGTATATAATTCCTCCATAATAGTAATATCCTTTCAAAATAGGTTTTCATGGATATTTTCCATTACCCGCAAGCTATTCAAGTACACTCTCAAAACAAGATAGAGCATATATATATAATATATACATTTCCAAAATAGGGTTTACATCAAACATATGATTTATAATATAGTTTATATCTCTCGCAATAAATATAGTTTATACCTTCCAAAAGCCATATAGTTTCATACTCAAATAATTTACCATAATGTCGTCACTATATAACCATACACATATTCATACTTTGTAAATCATAAAGTGACACCGAAATATACTCATTTGCTATTTATCACACTTTTAAACCCAAACACATTTTCAAAATAGTTTAAGGACACAAATTAGATAAATAGCACATTTGATAGGGAAAGGTAGTTTTGACAGACATAGAAACTTACCTCAAAGCTAAGCTCCAATAGTAATCATCCAATCTAAGGCTCAACTTTTAAGTTGGCCATTTCAACGGAAACCTGTGAATTAATCCAAATCTTTATTTAGTTACGTATGCTATCATTAACATCCTCACTAATTTATCATCATAAATATTTCAATATTATCTATTTTCCCACAACAAACCCTTCATCACCATCATTCTATTAATCCATAAACCATCATTCTTATTCCAATGTCATCTCCTTTCCAATAATGATCCATTACCATATCCATAACCATCTTCATCCCTTAATCACCATCACATTTATTAATGGCATAATAACATCATCATCAACACCATTTCTTCATTAAACCATAAACACATCCATAACAATCTTTAATCCCATCATCTAGTCATTATATAATTATTGTATCATCACCACCATCATCATTAATAATAAATTCCATAAATGACCTTTAATCACTATTAAGCTTTATCATTAGTCCATAACTATTATCAAGTAGCCACTATTCAATTAATCAGCCTCATTAGCTAGTAATCACCTTTTAATCTTTTACAATTCATAATCAAGTTCCATTAATTCATAATCCATTCATCATCAGTTCATGACCCATGTATAATATCATTCATCACAATCCGTAATCAATACTTAGGCACCCATAATCCAACAATTAACCTTAATCACTCTTAAGCATTAATTATAATCATTAACCATTAACTACCGTCATTAGGCCATTATTTATCACTAAGCATAATCATGAACATTATTCACTAATTAAACCATAATTAGTAATAGTCAATTACCTAATAATCTAGCTTAATCCATCTTTTATCTGTTTCGTGCCCTCATCATCAACAACAACCCAACATCAACAACTCTAAGCATCTTTTCTAATCAAATCATCAACAATTAACCACCATCATTAATTAACTAAACTCCATTACTATCAACTAATTAAAGCTTAAACACTTCATCATAACCAATCCATTTCTCCACTTCACTTCATGTTCATTATCATACCATCACCATACAATTAATCACCATTAATCACATTAATCATAATTAATGAGTATATACATAACTACTCCTTAGTCATCATTAACAATAATTAGCATCCTTAATCACCATTAATCATTATCATCACCAATAATCAACTCATCATTACTTAGTTATCCACTAATAATGATAATCATTTATTTTAATCATTTGTTATCACCCATAATCTCAATAATTCAATAATAATTCAATATATAGCATCAACAAGCTTTAATCACCATTAATGTTAATAAAACTACTAATTACTTTACTAATCCACCTTAATCCCTCACAGATCTGTCATCTTCCTCGATTTTCTGCCTAGAGTTGCGCTGGGACAACGTACGGCCGCCAACCTGCTGCCACACCTCCGGTCCCCACGCCACCCACAACCGCCGCCGTCCAAACTGCCACGCCGGAGGAGGGAACACGCCGCCGCTAACCGTCGGAGCCACTGCCACCGCGCTGCTCTGATTTGCTGGCGCTGCTGACCGAGCTTCACCGTCGACGACGAGCGAGAGCTGCCGCCGCCGCTGCCTCGCTTCCCTACTGCGCCGCCGGAGCTTCGCCGCTGCTACCCACCGCCCAAGCCGTCGCCAGCTGCTGTCGTTTCGATCTGCTGCTGTTGACGTTGAGTCGTTCGCCAAGAGAGAGACGAGAGAGGGGAAAATCGGGCAGAGAGAGAGAGACACGATTGGGATTTGGGGCTGCTGATTTTGGCTTATTGGATGAACAGCTATGTTGAAATCAATGTACATAGTTATATATATATATATATATGCATAGGGTTTATATTGAATTGGGTTTAAAGATTTGGGCTAGAATAAATGGACTAGGAATACTTGGGCTCAAGAAGAAATAAAATTCTTTATGGTTTAGGAAATTAAAACCCATTTGGGCTAAAGTTTAGTTTGGGTTCAAACTTAGGCTCAAAACAATAATATAAGGGTCACAGGTTTATCTCAGATAGACTTTTGGGTCAAAATTTTGATAAATAAATTTATCCCCTAAATAGGGCTTTTAAAACCATAAATAAATATATAAATATTTTGTATCAAATCATTTCAGGTAAGGGGTTTAAAATATATTATTCATAAGCTCATTCGGCAAATATAATTAGATTTATAACATTTTACTAAAATATTTAATAATAAGAAAATAAGTTCTTTTTGAAAATATTTATATTTAAAATAATAATGTTTGGAAAATATGGGGTGTTACAATTTGACATTTGGAAATTGTGCGGAGTGGAATGAATAACCGTGCGACCAACACTAGAAAGATCCAAACCTGCACCATTGCCCACTTTCAGCACATCATTGCCAGTGTAATGATCGGTGTGGTCCATCATCTGCGCATCGGGCGTGGCATGGGTCGATGCACCGGTATCTGGATACCACACCTCTGCTCCCGGTGACGTCGCTCATTCACCCGGGAAAGCCGCATGGGCATGCGACGCTGGGTGGTCATCATTCCGCTTAAAACAAGTCACAGCACTGTGACCATTTGCTCTGCAAACCTGACAGCGAGGAACTCCATTGCGACCGCGACCATCTTCGCGACCACGCCCGTTCCGACCTCCGCGTCCAGAAGAGAAATGGCGACCGCCATTACCAGCCCGTCCGCGACCTGCATAAAACGCTGACTGAGACCCTTGCGTCGGCGGCGGCTCTGCCACAGCGAAGTCGTCTGACTGAATAAATTCATGCGCCTGCAAGTGATCGGCGAGTTGGGCCAGAGATATCAGCGTGCCGGGAGTGGTCAGCGAGCTCGCCATCGCTCGAAATTCCGACCTCAACCCTCGAAGGACATAGAGAATCTGCTCGTCAGCCGAGAGGGGACATCCGACAAGGGAGAGTGCCTTCACGAGCACCTGCGCCTGGCCGAGGTATTCTGCTGGTGTGAGATTGGCCTGCCGTAGGGTCTGGAACTGCCTTAGAAGACTCAAACACCGCGAACGAGAGGTTGATGCAAAGGCGGCTGAAATGGATTCCCAAACAGCTCGCGAAGTTTCCTTGCCGACGGCGAGATACATAACCTCGGTAGTGAGAGAGGACACAATCAGCGACAGGATAATCTGGTCTTGCTGAATCCATGGTAGGTAGGCCGGGTTCTGAATGTAAGCCGGCGGCGTTGCGGGAGTTGGCGGGTCGACGGCAATGGTCGGCGGAGGACACGGCAACGAACCATCTACGTAACCGACGAGTCCTTGGCTTCGAAGGAAGGGCATGATTTGAGTACGCCAATATAGGTAGTTGCGAGAGGTTAATTTAATTAAGAGGAAGTGATGGACAGCCGGCAGGGTGGCTGCCGGCGGCGTGGGTACGGCGACAGATGGAGTGATCGCTCCATCGGCCGGATTGCTCATGTTGAGGTGCGAAAAAGAAGGGGGGAAAAACGGGAGGTTTCTAACCTAACTCTGATACCAGGTGAACGTAGCAATTCTCAATTGATTCAGTTACAGGAATTACAGAGTCTCTATACAGAAGCTAACATAAAACTCTCCTAATCTATAGGAGTTAAGTATTGACTAATCAGTAGCCACTAATCTCAAACTATATAATATAAATAATAAAACAGAATATGAAACATAACATTACTAACAATCACAAATTGTAATGCCAATGGAATTAGAACTAGAATCTTAAGTGCGCACACCCCAAGGATTCCAAGCCCCAAGGTAGTTACTATCCCTAGCAACCCAAGATTGTTCTACCAAGTCACTCACAAATAAGTAAAACTCACATCTAAAGCCTAATTTTTTTTGTCAATATTTCATACATATAAAGCAAGTCTCTGACTATTGTGAGAAGTTAGTAACCTTGAGTCCAACATACAACATAAAGCATTGTGTGATAGTGGGCAGTAAATTTGAGGTAAGACCATTCAAGCATATAAACATGTTTCGAGCTTGTTTCTATGCTCTCAAAATTCAAATCATCATACTGGCATCAGGCAATAAACAAACATATATTAGAATGTATGAATCATATATCTAAACTGTTAATCCAAACTTTACTCTAGATTACCAAATGGAGTGTGTGGCTTTTTGGAATGATGCCCATCCAAACTGTTGAAATGCGATGTCCATAACCGTTGATTGGCAGACTACTCATGCTTCATATTTCATCAAAGTATCCGTTTCTTATTATATTATGATTTATAACATATAAGAATCGACAAATAAATTATAGTATGAGTCTTCCTTGCATGCAACAAATATCACAAAAATGCAGTGTTCTAAAATAAGTGTATAAATGCAATATGTAGATAATTTGCATTGCATTATATATCATTAATTAAATTACTTGTCGATTAGTTATTGCAAGATATTGAGATACACTTATATTTTGATATAAAGTAAGTATAACTATATTAGAAAAAAAATTTACCTGGGAGTAATAGGATAATCAGTTGAGTGATTGTTGGTTGACCGTAGAGCGTTGATATTCTCTGGACAAATAACTGTTGAAAAAAATAGCATAAAATGGCATTTTAGTGGTTATATTGTGGTACAAATATATGTGGGTCTGGTCAAAGTGGATTCGGATTCTTCGTAGTTAGACGAAAAGATTAATATACTGTACGCTCAAAACGGATAATGGGTGAATGAGAAACTGGTTCTCAAACTTGACCCATTTCAGTTAGAAAAATGGAGAGAAAAAACTTTCAATTAAGTAGCTTTTGTCCCACATTGGTTTGGGATGTGGGTTTGCACAACTACTTATACAAGAGTCTTTTTCAAGCTTATTGAATTGTATAGCATAAGGCTCTCTCTCGCGCGCAGGGAGGTGCAAATCAAATCGCAAAATGAACTTGAAAAGGCTTGACTCGTGTGCGCCGACACATGCAGACACGAATGTCGTTCATAAAATTGGCTGGCCTTGCGGGTTGAGGAATGCGAAAGGCTTGTTTTTTTTACCCATTGGACGGGAGGATTTGTATTACCATATTTTAATGTACAACTGTACTACGATTTACGAATAAGAATTCTATTACCATATTTTACAATATTACGCAAACCTTAATAGTATAGGAGTGTTTTAGGCGGAAAGTTAAAGTTGAGGATATTGTTTTTATTAATATTATAGATATAGATTGCATTGCAAGGAAAATATATGTATTATATTATTACGATTAGTAATTTTAATCTAGATTTGTATTACGAATAGGAACGTAGGGAAGAATATATTTTATTACGAATTGTATTACCATATTTTAATGTACAATTGTATTACGAATAGGAATTCTATTGCCATATTTTACAATATTACGCAAACCTTAATAGTATATGAGTGTTTTGGGCGGAAAGTTAAAGTTGAGGATATTGTTTTTATTAATAGTATAGATTACACAAACCTTAATAGTATAGGAGTGTTTTAGGCGGGAATTAAAGTTGAGGATATTGTTTTTATTAATAGTATAGATTACAAAACATGTGTTAAAATACACATCATTCAACGTATTAAAATGCACTAGAGGACGGATTAAAACGCACCATTGCACAACACACTTATTAGAAACACGTGTTAAAATACACACCATTCAACGTATTAAAATGCACCAAACGACGTATTAAAATACACCATTCCACAACACAGTTACACATCATTCTATGTATGAAAATGCACCAGCGGATAGATTAAAACACACAATTCCACAACACAGTTAATGCACCAACATACGTAATAAAACGCACCACAACATATATATAAGCGCACCATACTATGTACTAAAATGCACCATTCCAATTCACGTAATATAAATACTAAAATTATCACAATAACCCCACTTAAACATACGCGAATTTCGGTAGGATTAATGAAATTGGACGGCGCATATTAAGCCGCATGACCGCACCAGAACATGACCGCACCAGAGCTCGCCGCCGCATTTCAATAAAAATCTCTCTATATATATATATGAGGAAGGGTTCAGGTGCGGGATTGCTCACAGATAAAAAAAATGGGGTTAAGTATGAGCCATTGATCAAATTTAGATCAATAGCTCAAATCAATGAAAATTTAAAAACAGAAAAAGGCATGTTCTCCATTAATACTCTCATTGATAGGGTTTCACATGCAGCGGAACATCCTCCCTAGATCGCTAAGCTAAGCTCACTTTGCTCTGCAATTCGCTCAGCTCATTTCACTACTTTTCAACATATATTATTTATTTGAATTTTTGTTCCCTCACATTTTAATTATGTGCCGCCTTAATATGGAAAATGTTGAAGAGCCGGTGAAGAATTCAACGAAACACCACTTCGTCGCCGCCTCCTCCTGCAGGCTTCCGCCGCAGAGAGGTGTGATCAAAGCCAAGATATTTGCCTAGTTGTTCAATAAAGTCATGCATCGGCGGCAGCAGGTTGCCGGAACAAAGCAAAGCACACCTTAAGCATCAAAATGACGCATCTTAAGTACACAAACTATGCACCTTAAGCACACAAACAAAGCATCTTAAGAACACAAATCACACACCTAAAATTTTTAAATGGAAAAAAGTACATCAATCACGCACTTTAAGCACACAAACCACGCACCTAAAGGTTTAAAATGGCGTACCTTAAGTACACAAATCACGCACCTTAACATACAAATCGCGCACCTTAATAAGGAAAACCACGCACTTTAAGAAGGAAATTCACGCACCTTAAGTTTCAACAATTGACTCACCCTCACCTTAAGCACAAAAATCCAAGCACCTTAAGAAAAAAATTCACGCACCTTAAATTTGATCTAAATGCAAAAGGACCAAATTGCCACCGCGCATTTTTTTAATCATTTTTAATCTGAACGTTGATTTAGACAAGATCAATGGCTCAAATTTAACCGCACAACTGCACCTGAGACCATCAACTGCACGGGAACACATTTCTATATATATATATATATATATATATATATATATATATATATATATATAATATTAGTATTTTTAAAAATATATAATTTTTGAACATAAAAAAATAATATTATTTGTAGACACTACTTCTTTTTTTGAATTTTGAATTAATATTAATTTTTGTTAGATTTTAAAGTTGGATTGTAAATTCGCAATGTTAGTATTTGTAGACTTTATTTATTTTTTTGTAACATTGACATATGTATATATAAAAAATAAATAAATAAATAAAATTGATGGTGTAAATTGATCTGGGGTATTAGGATCAAAACTACCATAGTGTATAATGTATATATGATGATATGTTAACTGGTGAAGATAGGAAAACGGTAGAAAAGTGGGAAATTGCTTAGTGAAGCCGATTCTGTGTGTTGCATTGTGAATAAACCACCTTTTTTTCATTACAATGAAGGGTTAGGGTCTTTATATAGTTACAGGCCCTGACCCTTCAAGAATATAATATAATATTTTTTAAAGGACACTTGACCTTTCACATTATCTAAGGATCACTTGACCTTTCGGGATATAATAATACATCAAATATACACTTCGGATTCTTACGTGTTGTCCTTGGGGTATTTACCCATCACGAAAAAACCCCGCTTCTTAGCGCTGAGATCCCTATGGTCGCCAGAATCCCGCTTTTCAATGGATGCCGCTTCTTTGCGTTGAGACCCCTGTGGTCGCCCGAAAAAAAAAAAATATTGCGTGATAGGGCAGTTACTTTGGGTGCCCACACAACCCCAAAGTAATGCATTAAGTCATTAGGTGCCCATTGGAATAAGGGCCCATTTTAGAGAAGTGGAGTTAGGAACTAACCTAAGATGTGCATATTAGGATAGGTATGCATTACATGCATATTTGCATTATTATCTTACATTTTGCAGGAAGATATCTGCTCCATACAACCATTGGTGGAAATGAATTTTTGAAAAGCTCACTGGACTTGAAGAATCACTAAAGGTTCAACCAAGTAAAGCAAATGAGGTTGCATAAACAACCAAGACAACCCGTTATGGTCTTAAAAGATTACGCTATTGGTTGTACTCTTTTTCCATTAGCTAGGTTTTTTCCCACTGGGTTTTTCTTAGTCTAAGGTTTTTAACGAGGCAACAGCGTAAATCACGCCCCTCATGCTCAACTCGAACTTGAGGGGTTCATCACGGACTATCAAGGCATTCAGACCGGGAAGACTTTGCTCGTAACAAGTTGGCCGCCCGGAGCACATTTTACTTCTCGAACCTGACAACTCTCGCAGATTCAAGAAATGGGGGACTCGTGATGGGTAAATACCCCAAGGACAACACGTAAGAATCCGAAGTGTATATTTGATGTATTATTATATCCCGAAAGGTCAAGTAACCCTTAGATAATGTGAAAGGTCAAGTGTCCTTTAAAAAATATTATATTATATTCTTGAAGGATCAGGACCTGTAACTATATAAAGACCCTAACCCTTCCTTGTAATTAAAAAAAAGGTGGTTTATTCACAATGCAACACACAGAATCGGCTTCACTAAGCCATTTCCCACTTTTCTACCGCTTTCCTATCTTCACCAGTTAACATATCATCATATATACATTATACACTGGTAGTTTTGATCCTAATACCCCAGATCAATTTACACCATCAAAAATAAAGAAAGCCACAGGGCCTGCCAATCCGCGTGGGGCGAGCTAAGGTTGCTTGAATCCTAGCCCACAGGCCTAACGGGCCAGGCCCTCAAAAATTAGGCCCACGGTGGGGCGACTCGGCTTGCTTTGACAATACTAATAATAATTAATTAGGTATACTAATATCTGTGTAATGAATTCCTTAATTATCATATTAATTATTAGGTAAATATACTAATATTGTTCAATTACAATATTATTCCTTTTATATACATATACACATATATATATATATATATATATATATATATATATATATATATATATATAATTTGTCACAGTTACTGAGCTATTATTTACCATAATAATTATTATATTTTATATATTAATAGCTTGGGAGGTAATTTGGGCGAGAAGTTGTAAAAGTAGGATTTTGTTTTTATTAGTAGTATAGATATAGATAAGGATGCCTATTTAATGTCCAATTGTATTAATATTGGAAAAGTAATTAGAGTGTAATTTCAATCAATATTATTATTTGGAGATTCTGTAAAATAATATGTATAATTGTATTACGAATAGAAAAATATATGTACTGCAATTTCAATATTATTATTTGCAAAAATAAGGATGCATGTTTTGTGTACAATTGTATTAAGGTTAGGAAATTATTTATAGTGAATTTCAATCAATATTATTATTTGGAGATTCTGTAAAATAATAAGTAGAATTGTATTACGGATAGAAAAGTATATGCACTACAATTTTAATATTATTATTTGCAGTAATAAGGATGCATGTTTCATATACAATTGTATTAATGTTAGAAAGTATTTATAGTTTAATTTCAATCAATATTATTATTTGGAGATTCTGTAAAATAATAAGTAGAATTGTATTACGGATACGAAAGTATATGTACTTTAATTTTAAAACGGAAGGGTTTGCTAGTTTGCTTATATTTATATATTAATTTATTTAACCAAGCACCTTGTGCTCAAATGGCATGTAGTAATTCTCCCATATGGGAGGTCATTAGATCAAGCCTTAGTGGAGGCAATGTTGACTCTTTGTGCTTTAACAGGTTATCAAGTGGAGCCACGATTAGTCAATGGCTAAAAGGGCGTATGACCAACACTTAGGGACAAATTCTACAATTACCCTATAACTTAGACACGAAATATGTAATTTTCCCTAATTTTAATGAAAAATTGTAAAACGAATAGGAATTGTATTACCATATTTTACAATATTACGTTGTAGAGAAGTATATGTACTGTATTATTACCATTAGTAATTTTAATCTAGAATTGTATTACGAATAGGAAAGTATAAAAAAAAATATTGTATTAGGAATTGTATTACCATATTTTATTGTACGATTATAGTACGAATAAGAATTGTATTACCATATTTTACAATATTACGTAAACCTTAATAGTATAGAAGTGTTTTGGGCGGAAAGTTAAAATGGAGGATTTGGTTTTTATTAATAGTATAGATTACGCAAACCTTAAAAGTATAGGATTGTTTTGGGCGGGAAGTTAAAATGGAGGATTTTGTTTTCATTAATAGTATAGATTGCGTTGCATGGAATTGAAGTATATGTATTGTATTATTACTATTAGTAATTTAATCTAGAATTGTATTACAAATAATAAAGTAAGAAAGAATATATTGTATTATGAATCGTATTACCATATTTTAATGTACAATTGTAGTACGAATAGAAATTGTATTACAATATTTTACAATATTAAGCAAACCTTAATAGTATAGGAGTGGTTTGAGCGGGAAGTTAAAATGGATGATTTTGTTTTTATTAATAGTATACATATAGATTGTATTCTGAACGTCAATTTTTTTTTTACTAGATTTAGTCCTACACCTATTTTCTTAGTGTTTTTTTTTTAATTAGATTTAGTCCTACACCTATCCTAAATTTATTCGGGCACCAAAATCAAAGTCAATAATACAATATTTTGAAAAAAAATAAAACGAGCTAAATTATTATATAAGAGCTTAAATGAAGTCATGAGAGACGGAATCCTAGTACAAACAGTTAGTCTGATCATAGGCCACCGAGGCAAGCGAATGCGCTACCAAATTAGATGATCTAGGGACTAAACTAACAACGCAATCAAAAACGTAGAAATAATATCCCTACAAACATTAGTAACAAAACCAACATGTGAACGAAGCTCGATATTAGGAGCCGTTAAGTAGTGATGAAGATTAGAGCAATCTGTATGAAGCTTAACCAATGTCACACTGCGAGCTTTGAGTCAAGATAACACCTCCTTGCATGCAGACCAATAATACAATATAGTATAATTAAAATGAAAATATTAAAACATTTGCAAATTGCAATTGCCTTGAGACACAGCAATGTCGCACTGTCCTATAGTCCTGAATGTTTGTATATATCAATCGAAGTCATATAATTTCAGTCGAAGTCTCTTCGACTGAGATTATATTCATATATATAGCGTATAGGGCAGGAGAAATACGAGTAATAATATACTATACAAGTGAACGGACAATTTTACCCATTCATTTGACCTCAACTTAACCAAAATTTGACGAAAGGACCAACATTGGAAAGAATTTGAATGTCAAGGGGCCTAAATTGTCCAAATTAAAAGTCGGGGACTAATTTTAGAAAATCAACATAGTCGGAGGATCATTGTTGAAATTAACTCGACATATAATTAAGCTATTAAGTATTGTCATTTTTAATCTAAAAAATTATGAAACACAATCATTTTAATCACTACTTATCCTTATATATACACACACTTGACATGACTGATCAAGGGCCACATATATGAAAATTCAATGTAAGAATTTTCCTATAATAAGAACTTTTAACAATTGTTGTGTGGTACTCTCCAAGTATAAATTGAACTATGTAAATTCTTTATTATTATTTACTTTTTAATTTCTTAAAAAAAATAACTTGAAGTGTACACATAATTATCAATTATAAATTTTAATGAATTTTGATTATAAAACTTATAACACATAACATAAATTCATGTTAATGTCACTCTACTACAAATATAATTGTTCAATTAGAATATTTTATATTATTTAAACTATTATGGTTATGCATTACACAAAACCATACAATACTTTCATTTTCTCTTTAATGTTAGGCCAATATAATATAGAATTTCTCTTCTAAAGAAAAGAATGAAAAAGATACATGTTATAAAACTTTGATATCTATGGAGTATCTTTTTGATTAACTCTTATTAAATATTCCCTATTTGGTTCTTAAATCCCTTTATATATACAAACATTCGGAACTATAGGACAGTTAAGACACAGCTCCCAATTTACCTTATCTACTTATTTTTAAAGTAGAAATTACAATGATCTTTAAATTTGAGATTCGAACTTAATTATAATCTCCATTCAAACATTCTATTGACTTTGGTTTTCTTGAAATTTCTCAGCTTTTGAACATATTTATGGCCGAAGTAAGTAGCGACAGGGGGCACCATCACTCATTTAATTTCATGGCCCTACGAACCCACCCTTTGTACCCGCAAACAAAGATTGGGTTGTTAGGAGATTCCTAGGTTTCTAGAGCTTTTTCATGTGAATCTCCAAAATACTGCTTTGATTTTAGAGTGACTTTCCAATTAGATTGTTTGACGAATTCTTATTCATAAAATAGGGTCGGATTGGATTAGGATAGATAAATAATAGTTAATTCCACCAAAGGTCCCTTGCCTTTGGTGGCAATTCCGATTTTAGTCCTACACTATCACTTTTGTCATTTAACATTCCAGACTATTATTTTTTGGACACTTTTAGTCATTTTGATAATTTTATGGGTAAGATCCTATTTTTAGTAAGGACATTTTTGTCCCTACATATTTTATTTTTATTTAACCGGTCTTCACCGGTTTAATTAGGTTATGTTAACCAACCGGTTCTTCTAATTATAAGGATTCAATCGACAATCCCTAATCAACTTCATCTGCTTGAGTTCAGAGCTTCGTCGATCATCCTCCTTCACCAAGCGAAGAACAAGAGCATACACCGGTACAACAGAGCAAAGGGGAATGTGCCGTGCTAAATCTGTAGTCCCAAATCTCTAAATTTGAACGCATCCAAAACCCCTAAGGCAGTTCGCAACCAAGAGACGGACAATGAGAGTGAAAATGAAGTTCAAGAATCTAATGAGGACCTTGATGAATTCTATGATAGTGAATTTGAACAAACACACAAAAATTATACATTGATGAAATAGAAGATATCCTCAACTCCTCAAGTTTCTATCCTGAATTCAAAACACCACAAAAATAAAGAATCTAAAACCTGGGTAGGAGAATGGCATGCATATATCCAAAGAAAAAGATGAAAAGCACCAAAAATAAATAAATTCACCCTTTCTCTCCTCTACAGTACCAGTGTACGCTCTTGTTCTTCGCGTGAAGGAGGATGATCGATGAAGCCCTGAACTCAAGCAGATGAAATTGATTAGGGATTTGTCGGTTGAGTCTTAATAATTAGAAAAATCGGACTGGTTAACATAACCTAATTAAATAAGTAAAAACAGGTTAAATAAAAATAAAATATGAAGAGACAAAAATGCCCCTACTAAAAATAGGATCTTATTGGAAAAATTTATCAAAAGGACTAAAAGTGTCCAAAAAATAATAGTCTGGGATGTAAAATGGCAAAAATGAAAGTCTGGGACTAAAATTGGAATTGCCACCAAAGACAAGGGACCTTTGGTGAAATTAACTCTAATACTTAATTAAGAATTAAAAATTTATTATTTATATAAAAAAAATATAACATTTTAAAATCAAATTTAAAAGCATTACTCCTTCTGTCCTATTTTATATGTTGAGTTCGATTAACGAGACTTGATTACAGTTATTAAAATTTAATTTTTTATAATATTAAGTTTAGAATTAGTATATAAATTTTATGTATTTTGAATTAGTATATGTAAATTATATATATTTAGAAATTACATCAAAAATACTATCAAACACAAAAAAAAAAAATTTAATTTAATTTAAAAATTATAAGAAATTATTAATAAAAATAAGTAATAAGGTTCAAATTGACCACTGAATGTAACCTGAAAGTGCAATTAAGCCATTGAACAAACCAAATAGTGCAATTAGGCGACTGAACATTCCAAATGTATGCAATTTCACCTGATAGCAGGTTATCATCCATTTCATCAGGTTACTTGCTTACGTGGATGGTGAGTTGACATTTTAAAATAATTTTTAATAATAAATTATTTATAAAAAAAACATATGCGGCCACCCCCCATTGCCACCTTGATAAGAAACCTGCGAATGAATCAAATTTAATTTATTTATTATTACTATTACAATTATTATTATTATTATTATTATTATTATTTACGGAATGTCAACTTCTTTTACAAAACAACTTTTGCTTTATGATTTTGGATGAAGATTTTAGTTGTTTTGTGAAGAAGTTGACTTTCCGTAAATAATAATAATAATAATAATAATAATAATAATAATAATACGGAGTAATAAATTAAATTTGATTCATCCGCAGGTTTCCTATCAAGGTGACAAGGGTATTATTAAGGGGGAGAAGGGGTTGGCGTCGGTGTTATTATTATTATTATTATTATTATTATTATTATTATTATTATTATTATTATTTTAATTTTTAAAATTATTTTAATTTTTTATTTTAATAGTTTATTATTAAAAAATATTTTAAAATGCCAACTCACCGTCTACATAAGCAAGTAACCTAATGAAATGGATGGTAACCTGATATCAGATGCTATTGCATACATTTGGAGTGTTCAATGACCTAATTGTACTTTTTCTTTATTCAGTGGCCTAATTGCACTTTTAGGTTTACAAAGAAAAAATAGTTGGTTTGACTAGTAAGTAGAATAGAGAAAGTACATTTTTCTTCAAAAAGTTTAAGTAACAATTACTTTATTTATTATTCGAATAAGGTGCAAATTGACCATTGAACATAACGTGATAATACAATTAGGCCACTGATAAAAGGTTACCATCCATTTTATCAGGTTACCTGCTTACGTGGAGGGTGAGTTGGCATATTTAAATAATTTTTAAAAATAAACTTTAAAAATAAATATAATTATATTATATTAAAAAAAAACGCGGGCCTCCTCCTTCGTCTCTAGTTGGCCGAAGACAAAGACAGATCCTTCGTTTCCGGTCGGAGACGAAGAGTGACCGAGAGATCTCTTCATCTCCAACCAGAGACGAAGAGCTTCTCTTCGTCCCTGGGTGGAGACGAAGGAGGAAGTCCGGCAACCCCAATTTTTTTTTTTAATTTAATTATATTTAATTATATTTATTTTTTAAGTTTATTTAAAAAATTATTTAAATACGCCAACTCACCTTCCACGTAAGTAGATAACCTGATGAAATGGATGGTAACTTGCTATAAGGTGAAATTGCATGTATTTGGAGTGTTCAATGATATAATTGCACTTTTTTTTCGTTCAGTGGTCTAATTGCATTTTCGGGTTACGTTCAGTGGTCAATTTGCACCTTATTCCTTTATTATTAGTATTACATTTTCTAGTATAAATATTATATTTTCATTTGACCCAACTCGTCTCACACAAGTTTATTATGTCTTAATTTTATTACAGATTGCGTTGCGGGCTAAGCAACGATTAGTGACAAATACATTAATCCGAGTACTTGAGTTCTACTAAATGTACTTCTTATTTCTATTCTTTCACTTTTATTTTCTGATGTGATAATTGGTTATTAGTTATTTTTTTTTCTTGTGGATCCCAATAAAAATGTCAACATTCAAATTTTGTGAGATGAGTAAAAGTTGATATTAAAATTTGGGAGTAAGAGTAGTGTTTTCCTTTACGCAGCTTCTTTCTCTGACTTCAGATGACAGATCAGCTCCCTCTCATAGCCTCTGCACCTCCAAACAAAGACTGGGTTGTTAGGTATTTGTGTTCTGATACTCTTTCATCTCGTTATAAATACCTCAGGGTTTCTTGGGCATTTTCCAGTGAGCCTTGAATCTGAACTACCTCACCTCTGCAATCCACACACATACACTACTGAAAAAAAAAGAAATGGCTCTTCCTACATTTGCATTCCCTGGCACTTCCAATTCCGCTTATCCCCAAAACCATGCTGCAGCTTTCTGCTCTTACTGGCTCCATGGATCAGATTTGCAGTTTCACCTCCATTTTAAACCCACCCAGGTAGTCTTCTCTTTTGGATTTTTGTCTTATCTATCCTTTGTGGAGTGTGGACACCATTTTCTGCATAAAATCATCATAAACAACCCCCTACCTTTTTCTGCCTTAATAATCATCATACACTCATATTAAATACTCTGTGACTTAAAATTTATTTATTTTATATCTTCAAAAAAATTTATTTATTTTATGGTAGATTAAAAAATTTTGACAAATAAACATGTGTTAAATTAGATTTTGTCATCTATGTCAACTAGTTTCTGAGGTGAAATTACCGTGAGAACCCATACAATTTGTCTTTCCAATCTCCGTAAAATCGATAAACTATACGGGATAGTTAAAACTAGTAAAGATATTTTTATAAGGTTTTAAAAAAAATGTCAAAAAAGCCCTTGAATTTTATACTGAGTCTAATTGTTCTCCTGTATAAAGTTGGATGGTTTTACCATTTTCGTAACGTATTAACAGTTTTAGTTAGGGTGGTTGTTTATATATTAAGGAATATTATTTTTGTTTAAAACTTTATCAGTTTAGTCCTTGTAACAAAATTTCAGTTGAAATGTCGATAGGGAATGTTATAGAAAAACACAGGGTAAAATAGTCTTTTACCCTTTCTATCTATCCTTTCTATTTCTTTTCTTTTTCTTTTGAGAAATCTATCCTTTCTCAGGTATCGACATCCATTTTTTAGTGGCCCCATCTGCACTATCCTTCATTGTTTTTATGTTTAATAATTAACACGTGACGTTAAATTATTTAAATATTAAAATAAACATATAATAATATATTAAAAATAAACCTGAATTCAATTTGTTAAAAGGATCTTGAAATACAGTATACAATTTGTCCAAAAAATGGGATACCTCTTTTTTTTTTTTACCTGTTAATATCATTTTATCTGTCATACTTATTAATTATTAATCAAACCAACTCTTTATTCTTCGTTTATTTCTATTATTATTTTTTTATATAATTTTTAAATTTGATTTTTTATATTTAATAGTCATAGTTTCTAAATATATAAATTTTACATATTAGTTCTAAACTTAATATTATGAAAAATTAAATTGTAAATAACTTTAATCAAGTCTTGTTAAGTGAACTAGATATATAAAATGGGATGGAGGGAGAAGTTTTACTTGTAGAAATATATATACTTATATTTTCCTAGCTGAGCTCCCTTGTAATTTGTTAAAAGGTGAAGAAGAGATCAAGTGGGATTCAGGCAGTAGTGAAAGAGAAAGGGTTGTATTACTCACAGAGGCCACCAACTCCACTTTTGGACACCATTAACTATCCAATTCACATGAAAAATCTGCCGGTGAAGGTAGAAATTAAAATCTAAAGTAGTCCTCCATTATATATATATATATATATATATATATATATATATATATATATATTGTATGATGGTTTAAATATTTAAATTGGGGTGGGGTTGTATTATTTAACGTAGGAACTGGAGCAACTTGCTGATGAGCTACGGTCTGATACGATATTTAATGTTTCAAAGACGGGGGGACATCTTGGGTCCAACCTGGGTGTTGTGGAGCTCACAGTAGCACTTCATTATGTGTTCAACACACCGCAGGATAAGATTCTGTGGGATGTGGGTCATCAGGTACTGGATTTTTTTATTATTTATTTTTTGCTTGGAAAATGTACGTTCAATTCGTAATGAATTACGTACAGTACTAGATGAGATGAGATTGAATTTGAGTATGTTTTCATGATTGGATCTGCAGTCCTACCCTCATAAAGTTTTGACGGGTAGAAGGGAGAAGATGTCGACGCTGAGACAGACAAATGGGCTTTCTGGATTTACCAAGCGTTCAGAGAGTGACCATGATTGCTTTGGTACCGGCCACAGTTCAACCACTATCTCAGCTGGATTAGGTAATTTTTTATTATATTGCAAGATTTTAGTTGAATTATATTTTTTGGCTTATGTGTTATGAGCATTCTCCCCTATGATGGATTCATTAATATGGTATGTTACTTTTAAAAAACAATATATTAGTTCACCAAAGTTTCTAATAAAATTTTACTTATATATCTCTTTTTCCCCTAATAACATTCTAACACCAAAACTGCAAGCAATTCTCTCATCTTTATTCTATCCAAACTCTGCTTTGAGATAAGATTATATATGGTTAATCACACACTTTCTTATGGGATTTGCCACTAGGAGGATGCTGCTGCAAAGGAAACCAGAACTTAAATTAACTTTAATTTCTGAAGAAATGTGTCTCATCATCTTACTAGTATGCAATGCATGCTGACCTTTAGATCCTTCTTTTTAATTTCTTCTTCTCATATAAAGCTTAAGTTTAAACTTTTGATCTTTTTGGTGATAGGAATGGCTGTGGGGAGGGATCTAAAGGGAAGAAACAACAATGTTGTGGCAGTTATAGGTGATGGTGCCATGACAGCTGGTCAAGCATATGAAGCCATGAATAATGCTGGCTATCTGGATTCTAATATGATTATCATCCTAAATGACAACAAGCAAGTATCCTTACCAACTGCTACTCTAGATGGGCCTACTGCTCCTGTTGGAGCTTTAAGTAGTGCTTTGAGCAGATTACAGTCCACCAGGCCTTTAAGAGAACTAAGAGAAGTTGCTAAGGTTAGTTTCATGACTTTCACTGTACTACTCAAGAATATAATTGAAAACTGAGAAGATCGATATGATGTTCGAAAAGGTTTAATTTAGAGATATATATATATCGAAGTTGAAATTTAATCATTAATTATTTTATTTTATTTATGTGATTGTAATTTCTGGATGCAGGGAGTTACGAAGCAAATTGGTGGATCTATGCATAAGCTTGCAGCAAAAGTTGATGAGTACGCTCGCGGGTTGATTAGTTCGTCTGGATCAACACTATTTGAAGAACTTGGACTTTATTATATTGGTCCTGTGGATGGCCATAACATTGATGATCTTACTTTTATTCTAAAAGAAGTAAAGAGCTCGCGCATTAATGGTCCAGTTTTGATCCATGTTGTAACTGAGAAAGGCAGGGGATATCCATATGCTGAAGAGGCTGCAGACAAATACCATGGTAATTATATATATATATATGGATGGATTGATTTCAAACTATCTGATTTAGCTCCTTATTTTAGATTTTGAACATTATATATTTACTACGATACTTTTAGGAGTTGCGAAGTTTGAGCCTGCAACTGGAAAACAATTGAAAGCTGCAAGTGGGAAAACACAGGCTTATACAACATACTTTGCAAAAGCTTTGGTTGCAGAAGCAGAAGCAGATAAAGACATTGTGGCGATCCATGCTGCCATGGGAGGTGGAACAGGCTTGAACCTTTTCCAGCACCACTTCCCAACGCGATGCTTTGATGTTGGAATAGCAGAGCAGCATGCAGTAACTTTTGCTGCTGGATTGGCTTGTGAAGGCCTTAAACCTTTTTGTGCAATTTATTCATCTTTCATGCAGAGGGCGTACGACCAGGTAGTGCATGATGTGGATTTGCAGAAGCTGCCAGTGAGGTTTGCACTGGACAGGGCTGGACTAGTTGGAGCAGATGGGCCTACACATTGTGGTTCCTTTGATGTAACTTTTATGGCATGCCTTCCAAACATGGTTGTCATGGCTCCTTCTGATGAGGCTGAGCTTTTGCATATGGTTGCCACTGCTGCTGCCATTGAAGACAGGCCTAGCTGCTTCCGTTATCCGAGAGGGAATGGGGTGGGCGTAGACCTACCTCCTGGTAACAAAGGCACTCCCCTTGAGGTAGGTAAAGGCCGGATATTGATTGAAGGCGAGAGAGTTGCTCTCTTGGGATATGGAACTGCGGTGCAGAGCTGTTTATCTGCAGCCGCTTCATTAGAAGCTCAGGGTTTGCGAGTAACAGTTGCAGATGCCAGATTTTGCAAGCCTTTGGACCACGCTCTCATACGCAGTTTGGCAAACTCCCACCAAGTACTCATCACAGTGGAAGAAGGATCAGTTGGGGGTTTCGGATCTCATGTTGCTCACTTCATGGCCTTAGATGGCCTCCTTGATGGAAATTTAAAGGTACACTACTATAACAACAGCATGCCCACCCACCTACTTAATATTATCTCAAAAGCTGCTATGCTATAAATAATTTTATTTCACCATCACATCTTCGAAAGTCAGGGTGTTGGACTTGACCCTTTACGGATCTTTGTCCAGCAATCCCTCTGACTACCACCACATTGATGGACTTGATCCTTTACTAATCTCCGCCCAACAATTCCTGACAATTTTAATTGGCAATTCACTCAGTCGTATTGATGTTTAAAGTGTTAGTTAATTAATTTTTGTACGTTGTGATTGCAGTGGAGACCTATTGTCCTTCCTGATAGGTATATTGAGCATGGATCCCAAGAATACCAATTAACGCAAGCTGGTTTGACACCATCTCATATTGCTGCCACAGTATTCAACATACTTGGACAAACAAGAAAAGCTCTAGAGGCCATGGCTTAGCTGTGTATAGTAAGTTGTAACTGCGTATGTAAGACTGAATAACTTGAGCAATGTAATGTAAAATATAAGGTATATACATATATAGTAGTGTTAGTTGGACAAACCTAGCATTAGCATCATATCTCCCCAAAAGAAGCCAGAAACTGGCCTGATTTTGTTTCCATAAGCTAAGCTACTGTTGACATGCATGCATGGAAGGATGGACCTTCAATTTAGAGGAGAAAGAGGAAGCTCAGTGGTGGTGTACTGGTGTGCTGTAAAATTGTATTTGTAATATATATATTAATCGGATTGCATATAAATTGGGCTGCAAATCTAGCTAGATAGGCTGTATTTTAGCATGTACTACAAGTACTCACTACTAAAAGTAGTATTGGCACAAGTCGAGTTTAGGTTCGACTCGAACAAAATTTCGAGTACTGAAAGTTTTTCAGCATAATATTCCTGAAAGTAAACTATTCCATTGTTTGTTTTCGCATTTTATTCATGAGAATAACATTGCTAGGAATAAGTTGTTACCTTTACCGAGGAAATAACCATTCTTAAAAGTCCCCTAGTATTAGCTATTCCCAAGTTATAGGGAATAGCTTTTATATTATAATACCAAAAATACTCTTTGTATGTGTCATGTGTAGCAAAAATGAGTGATGGTGAGTGTACGGGTGTGAAATTTTGTTCCGCTGAGAATTGGGGGTTATGACACGCAATATGCAATCACAAAAACACAAAAACTAGGTACTAGCACAAGGAAATCAACAAGAAGCTAAGCAAACGACAACTAGGTAGAACAAACACATATAAACAATAATAGATAAATACAAAATAAAGAAATAGGACTCAAGTTAGGGGCATTACCATCTAGATGCTTTAACACTTAAGGTTGGGGGAAGAACAATTTACCTAGGGTCTTGAGGCAAGCACAAATAATTAAATCCTAGTCAAAACAAGGATTAGAACATGGATTGCCCCACTTCCGTGGTGTATCAACCCAAGTTCTTGAAGAACAAAAGCCTACCCCTATTTCCATAGAAGGGAAATTGGGTTCGAGAGTGGAAGGCTCAAGTTTTCTATCCAATTCCCATTGAGATGAAAGACTTTCCAAACACAAACAACAATTGCTACGTATCAAATATTACAAGATAGATTGAAGACCCAACTCAGATCAAACGCATGAACCCTAGGTTGGGGTTCTTCCCCTTTTTCACAATAATCACAACCTAAGCATCAAAATAAATAATGCAACCTTAACTCAAGCCCATAAACTAACTACTCATGATTAAATAGCATAAAGAACACAAAAGCACAAGTAATAAACATAAATCTTGCAAAAGAAAATAGATAAGGAAAAGAAAGCTTCTCAATAGAGAAATGGATGGTAGAATCTTGAAATCCAAGCTTTTATATATATATATATTAGTTTTTCTTATGCGCGATGCGCAAAAAAGAGGTGTCCAATATTAGTTTTTTATATTAAAAACGATAAGAAAACGATAAGATGAAAATAAAGTATGTATTCAAATTACGTTGTTTAATAGGAAAGCATAGAATTATTGAGATTGAGAAGGAAAGAAGTGGTATAAAGACTAAAATGTCATTGTATAATAATAATAATATAATATTAATAATAATAATAATAACAATAATAACCCAGGGTAGTAGTATCATTTCATCCATTTTACCATTCCCACAACTATTGAGGTGCAATTTATGGGGTAACTAATGAATTGTTTAATTCCATGAAATTGCAATTTCCTCCAATCAAACATTGTAATTTAGGTGGCTAAATAATTGTGGTGGAATTGCAATGTAATTCATGTCTACCAAACAACCCATTGTTGAATTGAAATTCATGCTTCTCCCCCAAGAATTCCAATTCAACATAGCATGAAAAGGAAAAGTATAAGAAAATTAGATTTTTGCCATTGATTAATAATAATAATAATAATAATAATAATAATAATAATAATATTATTATTATTATTAGGGACAAAGGTCAAATAGACCCTCTAATTATATATCAAAGTTCGATTAGACCCTCGAACTTAAAAAATCTTCAATTAGACCCTTAAACTAGTTAAATTTGTGCAATTAACCTATTTGACCTATAATAACAGGTTACTCCTAAGTCATATGCCACGTACGATGTCACATAAAATGCCACTTAGATTAAAAAATTTTAAAAATTATATTTTTATAGATATTAAAATAATAATGTTTATTTATTAAAAATAAAAAACATGGTAGCCAAGCTGCCATGACAATCATCCATGGCAGCTTGACTTCGTCTTGAAATGCTGCCATAGCTTCATTTTCCATGGCAGCTAAGCTGTCATGGACAAAGAATCTTGAGGGAGAAGCTCGAGCTTCTCCGTCAAACTGCATCGAAAAGTTCTTTTTTAATTAGTTTTTAAAATATAAATAATTTTTTAGTTTTTGAATAGAATCCCAGTATTCTACTTAAGATGTCATGTATGCAAAGTTGATAGGTTACCTTTTGATAACCTCTTAAATATGTTAATTGCACAAATTTAACTAGTTTAAGGGTTTAATTGAAAGTTTTTTAAGTTCAAGGGTCTAATTGAACTTTGGTATATAGTTGGAGGGTCTATTTGACCTTTATCCCTTATTATTATTACTAGTATTTTCACTCGTGCGTTGCACGGAATGAATTTGTTATAATATTTTAAGAAATATTTGAATTGATATACAATTATAGAAATTATAACATCGAATATGAGTATGAATAAGTGTATAAATGCAATTATAGTATGAGTCTTCCTTGCATGCAACAAATATCACAAAAATTCAGTGTTCTAAAATGAGTGTATAAATGCAATAGGTAGATAATTTACATTATTGCATCATATTCATTAATTTAATTACTTGTCGGTTAGTTATTTCAGGATCTTGAGGTACACTTATATTTTGATATTCAGTAAGTATAACTATATTAGAGAAAAAATTTACATGGGAGTAATGGGATAATCAGTTGAGTAATTGTTGGTTGACCGTAGAGCGTTGTGTTGGAGGAAGAAGATGATATATAGTGAAGATGATATTGTCCTTCACTATATATCATCTTCTTCCTTCAACACGTTGATATTCTCTGGACAAATAACTGTTGGAAAAAAATTAGCATAAAATGGCATTTTACTGGCAATATTGTGGTACAAATATATGTGGGGTCCACTTTCGATTTGGATCGGGTCAACGTGGATTCGTGTTCTTCGTAGTTAGACGAAAAGATTGATATATTGTACGCTCAAAACTGATAATGGGTGAACGAGAAATTGGTTCTCAAAGTTGACCCATTTGAGTTAGAAAAATATAGAAAAAAACCTTTCAAGAAACTTTTGTCCCACATTGGTTTGAGAAGTGGTTTGCACCACTACTTATACAAGAGTTTTTCTAAGGCTTATTGAATTGTATAGCATGACTTTATCTCGCACGCAAGGGGGGAGGGGGTGCAAATGAAATCCCAAAATGAACTTAAAAAGGCATAGATTGCATTGGAGAGAAATATACGAATAGGAACGTAGGGAAGAATATTACGCAAACCATAATATAGGTCTGTTTTGGGCGGGAAGTACTGAGGATATTGTTTTTATTAATAGTATAGATTGCATTGCAGAGAAATATATATACTGAATTATTACCATATACTGAATTATTACCATTAGTAATTCTAGTCTAGAATTGTATTACGAATAGGAACGTAGGGAAGAATATATATTTTATTAGGAATTTTATTTTAATTTACAATTGTATTAGAGATAGGAACTGTATTACCATATTTTATAATATTACGCAAACTATAATATTATAGGTCTGTTTTGGGCGGGAAGTTAAAACTGAGGATATTGTTTTTATTAATAGTATAGATTGCATTGCAGAGAAAAATATATATACTGAATTATTACCATTAGTAATTCTAGTCTAGAATTGTATTACGAGTCTAGAATTGTATTACGAATAGGAACGTAGGGAATAATATATTTTATTAGGAATTCTATTTTAATTTACAATTGTATTAGGGATAGGAACTGTATTACCATATTTTATAATATTACGCAAACCATAATAATATAGATCTGTTTTGGGCGGGAAGTTAAAACTGAGGATATTGTTTTTATTAATAGTATAGATTATTATTATTATTATTATTATTATTATTACACAATGACATTTTAATCTTTATATCACTTCTTTCATTTTTATTCTCAATAATTATATTTCTCCTTATCAAATAATATAATATAGCTCTCTTGGTTGTCATGAGGATGTTCACTTGGCTGAAACTATGGCAATAAAGGAGGCTTTGTCATGGGCGAAAGATAGAAGTTGGCTGAGGGTAGGGGTGTAAATGAGCCGAGCGGTTCGTGAGCTGCTCGCGAGCCGCTCGGTCAAAGCTCGGTCAAATTCGAGCTCGAGCCGAGCTCGAGCGGCTCATTTAATAATTGAGCCGAGCTCGAGCTCTAATGTATTAGGCTCGTGACTCGTCGAGCCGTATATATATATATATATATATATATATATATATATATAATATAATATATACATAAAATTATAGTTTATTTTTAATTGAAACATGAATATAAAATCAAACAGGTTAAATTTGGCACTCAAACTCAAGTTCAACCCTGATCTCGAGCTCGAATTCAAGCTCGAACTCGAGCTCAAGATCGAACTCGAGCCGAACTCGAACAGCTCGAAAATTGGCGAGCTCGAGCTCGAGCATCAATTCTTGAGCTCTATCGAGCTCGAACTCGAACTCGAGCCGAGCCTTCCTTAACGAGCTCGAGCACGAGCCACCCTATGCTCGAGCTCGGCTCGGCTCGGCTCGTTTACACCCCTAGCTGAGGGTTAAGGTCTTCTCATATTGTCAAATGGTTTGCTAACTGTTTAAGAGGTCTATTATGGATTTATCGTATACTGGATGCGTTGTTGGTGATTGTAAGGTTTTATAAAGACACTTTGAAGTAGTGTCTATTGATTTTATTCATAGATCAGTGAATAAACTTACCCACGCTGTGGTTAGGACTGCTTATTCTCAACCTGGTCCTGCTATTTGAATGTCTTATGTTCCTTTCTATATTTCACATTTAATTTAATAAAATCTCTAAGTTTATTTTCAAAAATAAAAAATAATATAATTTAAGTTCTTATTTTAATCACACCTTATTCTTTTCCTCATCAAATTATAATTCTTTTCTCCCGCACCATCCTATCAAACGCCTTGTAAAGTTTCATTTTTCCGAATAAAAATAAGAAAGCCGCCTCCCTAACTCCCGGCCCATATTCCAACAGAAGTCTCTAGAAGATCACTACGATTTGTACATCTTCTTCACGCTCCACCGCCTCCAATCTATCCGGGAATATCATTTAACACTCTCTGGTACGCTAAGGGGTGCTCTGAGGTAAGAGATACAATCTTTATCTGCTAGATATATGGTGTCAATTATGTGATAATTTTACATTTATATTCTATTTTTGTTTTATTGTTTATAGAAGAATCTTTAATCTATGCCTTGTTTTCTGGATGTATTTGAGCGGTTGGTTCGGTCAATCTAACTTGATCTTAAGCATGGTTCGATTTTTTTTTTAAAATTTTATTTTATAAATCCCTTTAGTATTCTTTGCTCAAATTTCCCAGTGAATGGGTCTAATGAATAGAGAAATGATATTTTATAATTGCAGCTATAGGGCATGCGTGTAGAGGCAATCTGCTTTGGCAGGGAGTAGATTTATGGCTGCTGTTTGCTTTGATATAATTTTGAAGATTGAAGTATCTAATGAAATCAGTTATTTGAAGGACTATGATATGGTTTTGATTGTAGTCTTTCTTTTTTGAAGTGGCTGTATTAGAACCTAAAGAAATTATGAAGATATATTTTAGGGAGTTGCAATTTGCTTGTGTTCTTTTTTCTTTTTCATGTTGGTTTTGAAGTATTTGTATAAATTGTTTTCTTTACTTTTGTATTGTTACAAATAAAAACCAACAAATCCTTTGCCTTATTAAATTCTAGAAAGAATTTCACTATTTGCAATACATAACTGCCTAGCATGATAATAAACTTTCCTTTTGATTTCTTGTATTTTATTTGGATATTGTTGCAAAGTTCTTAGTAATGCTTGCCTATATTGTAAGGGAATCATTTGGGGGTTTATTCTCTTCAATTTTAGCATCTTATCTATACAAATTTATTCACTTCTTTGTTGGATTATAGCTGTTCTGTTGGTAACATGATCTTTTTATATTATTATCATAATCTTATAGATCACAAACTAAAATGGTGAAAGCTGTCGCAGTTCTTAGCAGTAGTGAAGGTGTCAAAGGCACCATATTCTTCACCCAAGATGGAGATGGTAACTGTGGTTTTAACTATGTCTTGATGGTACATATGTATCTGCGTTTTGATGGATTCTAAACATTTACCTTTTCTTATTCATCAGGCCCAACTACAGTTACTGGAAACATTTCAGGCCTCAAACCTGGACTTCATGGCTTCCATGTTCATGCCCTAGGGGACACAACAAATGGCTGCATGTCAACTGGTAACTGGGACTAATGAAAGGCTTGGGTGGTCAATAATAAAATGATTCTTTGCTCCAATAAGGATCAGTTATTTGTAATACTTTGATCTTATAATTGTTCAGGACCCCATTTCAATCCTGCTGGCAAGGAGCATGGTGCCCCTGATGATGAGAACCGCCATGCCGGTGATCTTGGTAACATCACAGTTGGAGAAGATGGTAAGGAATCTTTCTTTAATTGTTGATTTTGTAGCTATTGTTTTTTAATCCATAATAGTTGAGTTATGCATGCATAGGTTAAATTACCTTGCATCTTTAGTTTTGCTCTTCAAAATTTATGCAAGTGTTCTTTGCTTTAATGTCTATATGGAAATGTTTCAGGAACTGCTTCTTTCACCATCACTGATAAGCAGGTGAACAGCTTACATTTTCATTTTGATTTCAAATTGAATTAAAGATACATAACTTGGTTTGATATTCTTTTTTTTTTTTTTTTTTTTTTTTTTTTTTTT
>NC_044919.1:7494019-7526683 GCF_003576645.1 Ipomoea triloba | reverse complement strand
TTTTTTTTTTTTTTTTTTTTTTTTTTGCTATGAACTCTACTGTATTGTTCATTCCTTGTAGATTCCTCTTACTGGAGCAGATTCTATCATTGGAAGAGCTGTAGTTGCCCATGCTGATCCTGATGATCTTGGTAAAGGTATGAATCCCTAGTTCCCATTGACCCATGTGATTGAGGTTTAGCTTTAACTTGTTTAAAGTAGTATGTTCTTTTGTTAGAGAGAGTAATCCTGCAACTAGACATAACAAAGTCTAGTATATTGTGAAAAAATGTTCTTTAAAGTTCTAGGTTTATGATTGTTAAGAGTCCCACATTGATAAAATAAGAGGAAAAATATGGGTTTATAAATATGAGTTAGACTAGCTAATTGGTTGGATTCAATCTTTTAGTGTGGTTTGGCCAATGTGCATTATAGCCCAGTTGAGTGACCATTGCCCAATCTTAAATTATAACAATGATGAAAGCAAATAATGGAAATATTGTCTTACATGTAGACAAGGTGTAGATTTGGTTAGAGGGGGGCATTGGTGAAGCTGGTTTCAACTATTCTACATAATTTTAATTACACTTTAAGTAGCATGCTTGGGGAGATGGTAAAATGATTGGACCTAGTGTAAAAGATTCATCCATAAATCCATAATGAAACATTGTAAGAAAATCTATCTTTGAAGATAGTTTGTACATGGCTGGCATAGGGCTGGCATGAAGTGCATACTAAGCACACTTAGCGCGCTGTATGCTTATGGAGAAACAATAACTTTTCAGTTTTGGACAATGCCTCTATTATACAGCAATATAATGAATATATTTTAGAGCTTTAGGAGCAAGCTTTGGGGGTTTATTTGATCTTTCTTCTTCATTTTGTTTGTTTTGTGTTTTTGTTTGTTTGTTTGTTTTTGTTTTGTTTATATATATATATATATATATATATATATAACTCGATTTGGTTTCAGTATAAATGTTACCATATCGGTTACTCTATGTTAAATTGCTGCTGTTGTTGCATTAGGTGGTCATGAGCTCAGTAAAAGCACCGGAAATGCTGGTGGCAGAGTTGCTTGTGGTGAGATTATTCATCTTTTGTTATGTTTAGGGTGGTTGCAATTGCTTAAATAAAGTGATAGATTATCTGATCTCTGGACTGTAAAGGTTATAAAAACTAGAAAACTAGATTTGCTTAATAATGTAAGACAAAAAGTTGATACTGATGACACAGATTTATAATGTGAATTGATTGTCAATAGAACACAGAATTAGAAGTTCTTTATGTACATGGCGGGGGAATTCTTTCTGGTTACCTGTTTGTTTCCATTTTAAGCACCTCCTAAAACTAAACATCATATTCACATTTTGCAGGTATCATTGGTCTGCAGGGTTAGATGTGAAAACTCCGCGAGGAAAGTTTCAATAAAGGATTCATCAATATTGATGAATATGTTTGTGTTTGTGAGCTTTTTTGACCAACTTTCATTAGCTCTTAACTGAATATGCTGTAGGCTGTAGCACTGCAGAAACTGCTGAAGCTTTTTTGTTAATGCATCTTACTGCTATTGAGCTCTTAAGTTATCTTCTGTGATGGAAATTGAGTACTTATTGTCGTTGATGTTCTGTTGTTTGTCTGGATCCAATTCAGTCTAAATCTTGGGACTTCCTAACGTATCTAATAGCACGGCAGAATAGCCTTACTGCGGGGATTTATGAATGTTTTGAATGTTTTATTTTGGGTACGAAATTTTGGTGGTAGGAATTTTTGTACCTTATTATTTGACTTAGTTTTACTGGTTAATGCCCAATGTTTATATTTAAATAAATATTTGAAAGTATATCAGTGTTAGATTATATAGGAGAAGTTTATACATAGGTAATTGAATGTCGAATTTGTTTATTTAAATATGTAACTCAAAATATATGAATCCAAGATAATATATGAAATTTATTATAATTGTCACTAAAATAAATGTTTGTAACTTTATAAAATTGATAGTTTAAATGTTTTGTCTAAATAAATGATGGTTTAAATAAATATTACTTCTGGTTTGAATTTTTCTAAATATTCTTAATTCTTTTTGAGTAACATTGTCACTGTCTTCATCTTTACTATTTGTCATTTTCCTTATTGTTGGTAGTGTGTTATTTGTAATTTAGTTACTGTTGGTAGTATAGATGACAACATCATGCAAGATTATGATATAGGAGTTATGGACTTTATCTTTATTATTTGTCCTTTTCCTTATTGTTGGTAGTGTGTTATTTGTAATTTGATTATTGTTGGTAGCATAGATGACAACATCATGCAATGAGATTATGATATAAGAGCTCTGGACTTTCTTTTAAGTGTTCTGTTCGGGGTTCATTTGGCTCAATCATTATTGTTGAATGAGTAATTGTGGATAAAGAAATCGCTAGTTTAAAGAAAAAGATTAAATAAATTAGTAAAAATTTGAAAATTTTAAATATGATGTATTCCAAAGATATTAAAAGGTAGTTTCTTACTTCAATTTGTTGAGTAAACGAGTACTTTCATTGTCAACAAATTCTCCAAGTAGTTAATATGATTAGTTTTAAACTATTTATTTTATTTCTTTTCATGGTATTAATAAAATACTTGGTAAATAAATATATAACATTATTTTGTATTGGTCATTTTGATATTTAATTACAAAATAGTGTAAAAAGAACATAATGATCAATGTAATGAATATGAATTTCAATGTACAAACGGGTCCGAACACCAGCTCCTAAAATTTTTACGGTTCGTGACCGGTACGTAGGTTCGCAACTTAATAACAACTATACTCACTTATAAAAATTCTTTTGAAATATCTGAAGATCATAACTTAGGAATGTCAACGCCTTAGGATAATGTTAATAAAATACGGGGTATTACAGTCCAACCTCGCCTAGCAAGGCAATGTAATCAACCCTATGGTCGCGACCGTGCGCGCCGGTCCCGACCTTGGCATTCCCTATGGTAGTACAGGGGGACGCCCCCACTCACTACCTAGCGGAAGAACCTATTATGGGCAGCTTGCCCCTTGACAAGGCCGAGGCCAAGCGGGTGAGGAGAACCAACTTGTTTCTCGGTGATACATTCTACAGGAGGTCAAGTTTGGAGGCCTACCCTGTCCTCCCCGTGCACGCACGACCTACCTGCTAGCTAGACCATATCAAACAGTACAAGGAGATGGGCGTCCTACCCCCGGACGGGGCGAAAACCAAGCTCGTGAAGAGGAGAGCTCCAACCTACCCGCTCCTCGGGAACTTTCTCCGAAGCAAGGTCCGTCATAGAGGAGATCTAGAGGGCAGCTGCGCAGCTCCCCAAGGGGCCTGCACCATGGCTAGGAGAGCAATCCTACAATGCTACTCCTGGCCTAGCATGGCCAAGAAATGCACTAAGTCGCTAACCATGCAAGGAGTTGCTCAACCTGTCAACAATCCCAAGTCGACCTGGGCCGGTCAGCCACCAAGTACACCCCGATCAGCTCGGTCATCCCATTCTCAAGGTGGGGGGTAGACCTAGTCGGAGCCCTACCCGTGGGGTCAGGCAAGAGGGGGTACCTAATAGTAGCTATGAATCGGCAAGATGACCTTTGATTGAGGAGCTAGACGCCACCCTGTGCGCCTACCACACCATGCCCAGTATGGAATGCTGAACATTTATTGAAGTACTATCAGTAATTCATTTGTTAGAAGGTGGTCTGTCCCCTTCATTTCAATAAACTTTGTGAAATTTTCGCCATGGATGACTCATTTTCACTACTTTTAGGGGGGGAAGGGAGTACCTACCCGACCTCTCCAATCATACCCTAAGGGGGCACGGGGTCTGACCTCGCGTACTAACCCCGACGGAAGAGCTTGACGACCCGACGTCCAAGGACACAAGTCGGAGAGCTATCGTACCCTAAGGGGGCACGGGGTCCGACCTCGCGTACCAACCCCGACGGAAGAGCTTGACGACCCGACGTCCAAGGACACGGGTCGGAGGGCTATTGTATCCTAAGGAGGCACGAGGTCCGACCTCGCGTGCCAACCTCGACGGAAGAGCTTGACGACCCGATGTCCAAGGACCCGAGTCGAAATGCTATCGTACCCTAAGGGGGCATAAGGTCCGACCTCACGTACCAACCCCGACGGAAGAGCTTGACGACCCGAGTCGAAATGCTATTGTACCCTAAGGGGGCATGAAGTCCGACCTCACGCACCAACCCCAACGGAAGAGTTTTTGGCTCGAGAGTACCCTTGGCCAAATAACTACATACTACCAAAAAAAAAAAAAAAAAAACAAAGGTAGTCTATGGCGAGAGGGGCCCGACCCCCAAATCAAGCCCAAGCCCCGAGCTTGGACCAAGAAAAGGCATCGCCGCCACAACGGAGCTAGGCCTTGGCCGAGGCTAGGTCCGCGACTCCGACCAACCTCACCTCAGCAATGTTTTGGCCAAGCGGGGGTTGGTTAAGTGCTTTGTTCGAGCCCACCTTGGACGTACTTCGACCGACCTGGGGTTGGACGAGTGCTCAGGCTATCAGGGTGAAACGAGTGGTGAACACACCAATCGGGGGCTCGAGTAGAGGTGCGAAATTATCTTTGCTGTAGGCCTCGACGTCTCGTCTGAACTACTCGGACTCCTTGTAGGCAGGGTGGCACCGACAAGCTCCTCAGCATGTTTCTTCATATTGGTGGCCTAGTCCAATGCTAGGCGCTTCTCCAGCTCTGACATCTGCTCCTTCGAGGCTTCAAACTCGTCGAAAACATTGGTGCACCCAAGGAGAGCCTGAATGTTAAAAGGGCAAAATATGCAACATGAAGTATACTCAATGGAATTTTGAAAGCAAGCAATGGAAGGGGAGTACCTCAACCAGCTAAGCACTAGCCTCATTCACGCCCCTACTGCCCAGGTCGTGAGACGAGAGAATGTTACAACACACCCCGCGTGGAGGTGGGGTTAGGGCACGATGCACGAGAGCGGGAGCAGCAGCCGGTGCGAGAGGGGGTGGGGCAGCGTCGCGGCTCAGGCGTGAGTCGGAGGAGGACGCCCGGGTGACTCGACCCCCTCTTCCTCCGACCTTTTTCCTCTTCGGTACAGGTGCGGGCGTGCAGTCCCTAACACGCCGTAGCATCTCATCGAGGGAGGTCATGGTGGGAGATTTTCCTACACATAGTTAAGCAAAAGTTTGATTATGATAGCACTGGTGGGAGAGCTCATATGGTTTTGGAAAATACGGGCAAGGAGGGAGTAGGTAGCCACCTCTAGACGCGGCGGCGTGGAACTCGGACTCAACCCTAGGTGGAGGCGCGGCGACGACGTCGGGAGAGAGCTCGGCCATGAGCTCAGAGGAAGACTCGGCCTCGGAATCGGAGCCCACCTCGATGGGCTCGGCCGGCGCTACTATGGGACTCGAGGTCGATAATTTCGGGGGAATGGGGTGCCTTGGGCGATACCTAGGTATGCCATACTCAACTCACTCAACAGAGGCCCAATATAAATGGTTTCCCCCGACCCCCTAAAAGCATTAACGTCCCTAATCAACTCGGCATTGGGTAGAGGAGCTTTATGCTTTCTAAAACGGGTATTCCATAGAGAAACGGAGGGGATGGATGGTCCAATGGAGAGGAACACGAAGCAAGGTTTCCAATTCCTACTAGAGATGTTTATGTATTGGAGCACTTTCATATGAGCTCGGGCCGAGAAAGTTACATAACCCCTACTCTTTGGGGTTGGGGAGCTCGTGGCTTAGAAGATGTATTGAAACAAGTCGAGGTACAGGGCAACCCTAATGACCCTACATCGATGGAGGAAGGCCAAAAAACGCACGGATGATGGGTTGGAGCGGTGCTAACGTCTACTCTCCTTCACTGACGAATTCTCGCAGCTCGGAGAGTGGGGGACTGATGATGGATATATTAGGAAGTGGAGCGGAGCGAACCGACCCGGAGGAGCGGAGCAAGGAGGACCCGAGCGAACCCAGACCCGAGATCAAGCTCTGTGTAGGCCATGGCTCGAGTGCCGACCCCTGGTCAGCACTCCATGACTTTGGTGGACTTGGGTCGTGGTTGGTGCCGACCCCGGGTCGGCACCTTGGACCTCAGGTTAGCCTTAGGCCATGGTGGGTGTCGACCCCGGGTTGACACCTAAGACCTTAGTTTGGGCCTTAGGCCGTGGTTGGTGCCGACCCCGGGTCGGCACCTTGGGCCTCGGCTGGGTTGCCGACCCCGGGTCGGTCTTGAGGGCTCGGTCAAAGAAGGACTTGGGGGGTCCGCGGTCAAAGTTTGTTACAACCAACCCCCGTTTTAGGGGGGCGGTTAGAGAGCTTTGTAGTATAAAACGGCACATTGTTGTCTTAACAAGACATGTTATCCTAATTGTCCTAATACAACACCCTTTGTAATACTCTTACACACTATATTTGATACAAGAATTGTCCCCGCGACATTCATCCATTATCTTTCCTATCGAATCATCTATTCGCTATTTACTATTATTTATTCGGGTTTAATGATTCGGGCTACCCCGGGTTAATTAAATCCATCAATCATAATCATTTTCATCATCTTTATCAACCAACCATTAATCATAATCATCAAGAAATCATGATAAATAAACTACAGAAATCCTTACCTCATCAACTCCAATATATTTCTACAGGTTCAAGCCGAGAGAGATGGTGAGAGAGAGGTACGGGAAGAAAAAATGATAGCTTTTTGGACTGCTCTCCTTTCACAGATGATGGTTTAAATAAAATATTAAGATAATATATTCTTTGAATATGTCCAAAGGCGGTCTGGTGATATAGGGTCATTAGGTGACTAATTAGGTAAGATTAGGTAATTAATTATGAATGATCAGGCTAGAGATTAAGAAATCACGTATTGATTGACTGCAGAAAGGAAATGACAGCAAGTCTAAAATTTTAGATGGCTGTTTGTCTTGATTTACTGCCGAAATGGAGGACAATTAAAACTTAACAAAGATAAAATAATTTGTATTCTTCAACGTATGTCGGCCGAAAATAAAGGAAAGATATATAGGAATGCACATGGGTTGATTAATCAGTCAAAGAATAGACCAAGGAAAGTTAGGACTAACAGGAGCTAAAACATTGACTAAGATTACAAAATTTACTGGGAAATTTAGGTTGGGTATTTTAATACCAAAATTTTTAGATATGAAGTTCATCAAGTATAGAACCTACATAAAAAAATTTCATAACGATCCGAGTAGTAGAAGTATAGTTTTCGAATTTTTTTCTAAAACTGGTCCAGAGAGAAAAGAATTCTGGACAGCACACTGTCAAGGGCAAAAATGTAATTTTCTGTGTTTACTCGAAGCTAAAAATGACCAAAATATTTTATGGATATAAAGTAATATAAGTTAGTGTTCTACCATAAAAATTTCAAGTAAAACAGAGTTCGGGAAGTATTTTTACCGAATCAATCTTTCGGACTGCGCCGAGCTAAAATTTTCTGAAAATGAATCGTTAGAAAAATTTTTGGCTAAAATTGAATTTTGTAACAACAATAAAGATGAACCAAAATTATTTTGTAACAATAATGATGACGAAATTTCGGGATGTCACAATACGAGGTTAGCCATCTCGCTAGGATATGGGGCAACCATTGCACTGTCTTCAAACAAGCGTAGAGCTCTATGTGAAGTCGGTTGTCCCGAAGGGACCCTGGGAGATGAGAAAACTGAGAGGAGGTGAGCCGCCCTGCTTGGATTCGGGCACCCGTTGCACTGTCTTTGAAAAAGCATGGAAATCCATGTGAAGTCGGGTTGTCCGAAAGAATAGCCGAGGGGGTTGAGAAAAAAAGAGTGATCGCCCAAGCCATGGCGATGAGCGGTCCGTGTCCCTACTGTCATTTACTTTTGTGCAAAGGGGCTTTGGCATATGGTTGGAAATTTAACTAGGGTGTGCACATCGGTCCCACTAGTGGGATCGGCTTTTAGGCCCCTCCAAAATGAAAGGTGAATCCCTATTGTTTACATGCTTGGAAGGTGTGAATACGATTTTTCTTGTTATAAATCTTATGAGACCATCACTTCCTTAGCATATTTCTTACATTTGGTTGGCATAAGCTTAGTAGTCTTGGTAGATAGTGTAGGGAATTTCACCCACTCTGCTCTAAACACCCATACATCACCTGATTGATAAACCGATAAGAGTACGTAACTATTCTTGGCACTTAAGTGATTAGAGTTTAGATAATGTACTTGCTTGAGGACAAGCAATGTTTAAGTGTGGAAATTTTGATAAGCGGCAAGAATAGTCGAATTTAGGGTCATTTATAGGGTAGAATTGTGAAGTTTTTGCCGCCCATTTATAACAATTTCATGCATAAAGACTCAAATGTGATCAAAAATCTCTAACTCAACTTTAGAGCATGTTTTGGAGTTAATTCCGCAGAACGGGACGGGATCCGAGGCCGAAATGAAGCAACAAGCGAAGAAGCAACCGAGCAGGATCCATTCACGCAGGCATCACGCGTGTAGGACGCATGGACCACTTCCAGTACGCGTCCACCCCCCTTTCACGCGTGAAGGTGGCGTAACCAGGCCATTAGGGGCTAATTCGGGATTTTGACTTCATGATGACTATTTAAACCCTTCTCCTGAATTTTTAGAGGAACCCTAGTTTTTGGATATGAAGTTCTCTTTATTTTCTCCCCTCTTGGGGGAAAACCCCATTTTTCCTTAGATTAGATTGAAGAAACCAAGGTAGAGAGCTAGAAGATTGAAGGCAAAAATTGTAATAGGTTCCATTAGCTATGGATGGTAACTCTTTTTCACATTATCTAGTTTGATTTCGTTTTTATTGCTTCTAAATCTTCTATTGCCTTCTCTTGCTATTTTCTTGATGTTTGCTTAGAGAAGATAGGGGATTGGTGGCCCCGAAATTAGTTATGTGGTTGTTTTGTTGAAGAAATTTCTTGAAATTTGTGAACTTGATGTTTTTAGATTCAAATGCTTGTGTGGGTGATGTTTGATATGCTTTGTTCCTAAGTGTGGCCACATTAGGTAGCAATCCCTGTGAAAGTGAGTGTGTGCGCGATAGCGGCCTCTCACGAGTCCAACTCATCCACATCCCCGCCCTCTGTCTGAGAGGAAGAGGCCCGGGAGGAGTGGTAAACAAGGTGTTCGATAAAATTCCCCAACCGACTGAGGATGTGGGAGTCCGAGTGTGACGCCACTCTCTGATGTGCCGTGAACTCCCTAGTTGAATCCAAATCATGTGTTTGCAAAACCTATAGGAGAATCGACCATATATGCTAGCCACGAGCCCCAATATCCATTTCCCCTTTTCTTAAACCTATCCATTTAAGTCTAGAACCCTTGTATAAATGTCATCGAGTCTTAGTCATTCACGTAACTCTTTTCCTTTAACCTCCTAAATGCCAACATTAATTCAACAACAATCTGTCTTCCTTGAGAGGCCGACACTCGGGGAGCCTTGACTCTTCGTTTTAACACATACCATTCCGCAAATCACCTCACCCTAAAACTACAACTACCAATAATCTTTGAGGAGCTTTGGTGGATTAGATAGCTTCAAGAGGTAACCCTATGTGCAATAAAACCTATTTTCCACTCTTATTTGATATAGTGTGTGTTTCTTATGATTCTTGAGTATCTTGTGGTTGGAAATCCTTGATATTGTGTATCTTGATGTTGAGGTTTAGTTGTATTGTTGTTGTGCCATTTATTCTATTCTTGAAGTCATATTGATGTTGAGTATCTATTCTGGAATTCTAAGTATTGAAGTGTACATGCCTACTGAGTATTGATTATGGAAATCTACTGTCTTGTCATCGTTTTTGACCTAGTGAAACTAAGCCACGGGATTGGCACGCCCGTGGGACAGTCCCGCATGGCTAGCTTTGGGGTTGAGTGGCAGTAGTTGATGTTCCGCCACCTCCTTCCGTTCCTTCGTGCGGTGTTGTTAGGCGGGCTCACTGGCCCCACTTCCTAGTTCCGTGAGAACATGTCTATTGTTCTATTCCAGTATGTGCATTTTAGTTGTTGTTTCAGTTTTTTGTTATGACATGATGTCTTGAGAGATCCTTATCTTGCTTATTGAGTACTATTCATTCTTGAATCCCATTCTTTAATAATCTCTATGGCTTGTGAGTATTGGAAATCCATGTCTCTTTGTTGATAATCATGTTCTATTGAGTATTTGTTACCAATGATATTCTTTAATATATTCCTTAGAGCCTAGTATGAATCCTTTGGAATTCTTGATCATGAATTGAGTATTGAGTTACTACATTTGTTCTACTTTGGATATGTGTTCTCTTGGAAATCCTATATATATGTATTCTTGAATTGAAAGATATGTACGTCATTGATTGAATCCTTTCTTGAGAGTATTTTGTTGGTTGTGGACCGTGTGGGGCTTATTGTGACACTATTGATTGTGATTGTGTCCTTTAGCCTTGGTGGATTTTGTGGCACCTGGTAGAAACGTATCATGGGTGTAAGAGAGAGTAACTAACCCGTTGGGCTTGGAATCCCAATATGGGTTGTATACACTTAAAGTTCTATATCTGTTTCATGTGATATTGATTGATTAATTATATTGTGTTGATTCATTGGTATTTTTTTTTAAACAAAACACAAAACAGTATCATGATATCTAACGCAGTCAAAAAGGATGTCAAATGACCGAAAGTAGTAGTTGCATTCGACCATATGTTCATTCGTACAATTCCAACATTGTCTAACAAAATAGTAAAACATGGCAAATTTGACTACTATATAAATATTACGCTCTAAACCCTGCTACAACCCTCATCTTCATCTTCTCTGTTCTTATATGTTGCTTGGGTACATGAAAACCCTAACTTTGTTCCCCATGGATTTGGGCGGCAAGTTGGACTTGAACTTAGCTCTGACGACGCCGCTATTTCCGTGTGGCCGGCAGACCTTTCCCCAGATACAATGGTAGTGGGACTTGTTCTTCATGGTCTTAGCTTTGTAGATATACACCATGCGCTTTCCCAGGTACCAATCCACTTCCTCTTTAGTGTTCACTCCCTCGATCTGAATCAAGGAGGTGTTTGGATACTGGTTCGACTTCGATCTCTTATACCCTAGAATCATCCCTCTGGTATAAAGTCTAACGCGCTCGCCTTGACTTCCCTTAACCATTTTTGAGTGCAGAACGGGAGCTACGACAGAGAGTGACGGTGGCACCTGCGAAGAAGAAGATAAACCCTGATTCATTGGTATTGATTACCCATGTTATGGCATTGAGATTGTATGGAAGCCCTCCACACTAGTTCCACATTGACATTAATGATTATGACTATCTTGACTATGCCTTACGATGATATTGAGTGGCTTATGCTATGTGTTGGTATATTGTGGACTGTTTATCTCCTTTGCTTGTGTTTATACCTTCAAATGATCTTGGTAGAGTTCGTGGTCATGATGTTCCTTTCTATGGTATTGAGGTCGTATTTCATTCAGTTGTCTTTGAGTTGAGTTAAATCTTGTTGTTGTCTTATACCTCTTCTTTGAGTTGAACTCCTACTTATTGCTATCGTGATGAATAAGTCTTTTGAAAACTTCCCATAGAGTTAGCTAGTAGATGTGGGGTTTACTTAGCATTATTCGCTAATGTATATACGTGTTGGAGTGGGGTTTACTTAGCATTATTCACTAATGTTTTTAACTTATGATTTCAGGTATGGAGTAGAGCCTTCTCTCGAGAGCGCGCTAGACTCGTTATTAGCTCCTTCCCTTGATCATCTAGTTATGTTTTCTCCTTTTGATAGACTTTGGGCTTGTGAGCCTTTCTTAGACATTTTGGGTTGTAATAATTGACTCTTTAGATGTTTTGGATTATGATTATGAGGATTTTAGATCCCGCCTTAGCATTTAGGTTGATGTGGCCTAAATGTGGCATAGCATCCCATGAGTTGACCTTGCTTCCACTGATGTTTAATAGAAGTTGATACCCTTTTCTATCAATTTTTATCTTTTATTGCCTTGATTATTATCATAGAATTGGGGGTGTTACAACAACAGGAAGCTCGGGGTGGTCATTTTCTAGGTGACCTCTCTAATGATCCCTTGGTCATCCCCTCTGACGAAGAAGAGCAGCTTGAAGCGCCTTCTAAGAGGGAAGCAGACCAGCTAGAAGATTTTGACTACGTGGCTTTTCTGGCAGAGATGCAGGGAATTATCGACCAAAACTCCCCCGAGTGGCGCTTCGCCAGCCTTCCAACCTATCTGGGAAGAGGTGCGCGTCGTCACACCACCAGACTCTCCTATCTCTTCCCAAGAAGTTGTGGATCCGGTTAGGCCCTGCAAGTGTGATCCTTGCCCTTCTAAGAAGGAGTGAAAGTGTAACCTGATGTAAATAAACTGATCTTTGCTCCTTTTTTGTCTGATTACACTTCTAGTTCCATCATTCTTTTCTAAGACCTGAAAAGGCCAGTGGTCGACTGACTTCTCAAGAAAGGGCGACTGGTCAACTTCTAACTGAAACACCAAACCCCCTTTTTCCTTGACCGGAAAAGGCTAGTGGTCGACCGGCTTCGCGAGGAAGGGCGACTAGTCAACTCTTGATAATAACTCCCATACCATCCTTTTTTTCTAAGGCCTGAACGGGTCAATGGTCGACCGGTTCCGCGAGGAAGAGCGATTGGTCAACTCTTGCCAATAACTCTCACACCATCATTTTCTTCTAAGGCTAGAAAATGCCAATTGTCGACCGACTTTCCAAGGAAGGGCGACTGGTAAGCTCCTGACTGAAACATCAAACCCCCTTTCTCCTTGGCCTGAAAGGCCAGTGGTCGGTCGGCTTCGCGAGGAAAGGCGACTGGTCAACTTTTGACAATAACTCCAACACCATCCTCTGCTTCTAAGGCCTGAAAAGGCCAGTTGTCGATCGACTTCCTAAGGAGGGGCGACTTGTCAGCTCCTGACTGAAGCACTCCCTTTCTCCTTGGCCTGAAAGGCTAGTGGTCGGCTGGCATCGCGAGGAAGGGCGACTGGTCAGCTTCTGATAATAACTCCAACACCATCTACTTCTTTTAAGGCCTAAAAATGACAATTGTCGATTGACTTTCCGAGGAAGGGTGACTGGTCAGCTCCTGACTGAAACACCAAACCCCTTTCTCCTTGGCTTGAAAGGCTAGTGGTCGGCCAGCTTCACGAGGAAGGGCGACTGGTCAGCTCCTCACAATAACTCCAACACCATCCTCTTCTTCTTAGGCCTGAAAAGGTCAATTGTCGACCGACTTCCCAAGGAAAGGTAATTGGTCAACTCCTGACTGAAACACCAGACCCCCTTTTTCCTTAGCCTGAAAGGTCAGTGGTTGGCCGGCTTCGCGAGGAAGGGCGATTGGTCAGCTCTTGACAATAACTCCAATACCATCCTATTCTTCTAAGACTTAAAAAGGTCAGTTGTCGACCGACTTCCCAAGGAAGGGCAACTGGTCAGCTCTTGACAATAACTCCCACACCATCCTCTTCTTCTAAGGCCAGCTATCGACCGACTTCTCACGGAAGGGCGACTGGTCAGCTCTTGCCTGAAATAACAAACCCCCTTTCTCATTGGCCTGAAAAGGCCAGTGGTGCACTTCAGTTTTTGCGCCAATATTTTTGTAACTAATGGAGAAGTTTTATTACTCGAACAAATTAGTACACTAACTAATTATGGCAGCTAAGTGCCTACATCGAATAAAACAAATGATAAAGGGATAACGACTATATCGTACTTCTGATAGAATTTCTTCAAGTGGTGGGCATTCCAAGTCCTGTCCACCTGCCTGCTTTCCACAATCTCTAGTCGGTACGTGCCTGGGTAAACTATTTCTGAGATCTTATAAGGTCCTTCCCATTATATGGTCAACTTCCCTCTCCCCTCCCCCCTTAATGGGTCGACTAGCCTCCCGATCCCTCAAGACTAAGTCACCCACTTGAAGGTGTTTGACTTTTGCCCACTTATCCTGATACCGCTTGATCGCCTGTGGAAATTCGATCATTCGGGCGTACGTAGCATCACGCCTTTCTTCCAAGAAGTTCTTCTCAATCTGCAAGATTTCTTCATTGCCTTCGTCGTTATATAACATTATTCGTTGACTGTGTACCTGAACCTCGGTCGGGACCTTGGCCTCGAAACTGAAAGCTAAGGCAAACGGTGTTTTCACAGTCGCCCGGCGAGGAGTTGTGCGGAGAAGGCATCTCAGCGATGCGGCAGACAGCAAGCTTTTAGTGCTTGGTCATTCTACGATCTCGATCCTGTAGATTTGTGACAAGTGATCGGGTAGCTCGCTGACTGCTAGCTTCTACAGGATATTGGCCTCCATATTCTTAGCTCGCAGGACGTGGATTACTTCATAGGTGATCAGCTTTCCTAAAAGTCCCTCAGTCACGTCCTTGTACATCTTCAATCTTTCTTCGTGAGTCTCACATTCGTTAGTCAACTGGCCGACCACCAACCGGGAGTAGGTTTTAACCCTCACTTGTGTAGCTTTCAAGGTTTGAACAAGTCGTAAGCCACCGATGACTGCCTCATACTTAGCTTCGTTTCGAGATGCGAAATTGATACTACAAGGCCTAATAAAGATGGACGCCTTCTAGGGTAGTGGTCATGACTCCTCCTCCACAGTGGTGTGTACTAGTAGAACCGTCTGTCTAAATTTCCCACCATTCTGCATCATCGGGCTCTTCAACGGTGCGGGGCTCCTCGGTCTGCGTTGAGCATTCCACTATGAAATCTACTAACACCTGGGCTTTAATAGAAGGCCTGTGAAGTTACTCGAGCCCATATTAGGTGAGCTCGACTACCCACTTAATTAATCCGCCGAGTTTGGGTTACGCAAGATACTAGGTAGAGGCTAGTCAGTCAAGACTTTGACATGATATGCTTGGAAGTAGGGCACCAATTTCCGAACAGTTACGATCAGTGCGAAAACTACTTTCTCTAGTGGTAAGTACCTGATTTCCGCGTCTTTGAGTGTCCGTCCCACATAGTAGACCGGGTAGGGGTGTGCAAAACACGGACAATTGGCGGTTAACCGACCGAACCGCTGAAGTTCGGTTAACCGTAACCGAACCAAATTTTTTCGGTTCGGTGAACGGTTAAAGGATTCCTATAATTTCGGTTAACGGTTAATTCGGTTCGAAACAGCCGGTTAACCGAATGGTTAACCGAATATTTTAATACATACATACATATATATATATATATATATATATATATATATATATATATATATATATAGTTATAACATATTAACATGCCAAATCCCTAATTTCATTTCACTATTAGCAGCCGCCAACACCCCAAGCTCTCTGTGTCTCTATCTCTCTCGCAATCTCTCATTATCTCTCAAATCTCCATAGTCTATCAGTCCATCTGTCCATCCTCGCCCAACGCCCAAACGTGAGACGCCCACCGGCCACCGCCAGACAGCCACCCCCCACCGCCAGACAGCCACCGCCCCTCAGCCCTCACTGTCTCTCTCGCATTGTCAAACCGCCACCGCCATCGCCACCGCCCCTCAGCCCTTACTGCCAGACCGCAACCGCNCTCTCTCGCATTGTCAAACCGCCACCGCCATCGCCACCGCCCCTCAGCCCTTACTGCCAGACCGCAACCGCCCCTCACTGTCTCTCTCGCACTCTTTCTCACTCACCGCCCCAGTCCGCCACCATCCCACCGCCCATTTCCCGTCAGCCACCCCAGCCCTCACTGTCTCTGCACTCAGTCCGCCACCGCCAGTGGGCCACCGTCGACGAGGACACAAGTCACAAGGTATATCATTTTCCAGTAATCCGCCGTCGAGTCCACCGCCCACTGCCCTAATAATAAAATTTATTTTTGAAGTTATCATTTTCCAGTGATCCAGTGTGCACTGTATCTGTGTATCTGCTAATTAGCTTATGTTCTCCTTGTAGATCTGAGTATGTATTGTATATGCTAATATGTTAATTACTACAAATGTTCTATTTTAAATGATGAATTAATGGATTTAATGCTGCTTGTAGATGTCAATGGAAGAATTTGATTGTGAATGAAGGTTTGAAACTTTTGAATAAGTCGGTTGCTCGTGTTAGAGGGGCGGTGAGATTGCAAAAATTTAAAAGGTATGTAAATGACTTTGAAAGTGTTGAAAATGGTATGTAAATTTTATTTCTGTTCTTTATAAATTTTACTTTCATCACACAAATAAAAATTTTAATATATTAATTTTTTTTGGTCTTTTATTTTTTAGATTCTTCATGGAATGCAATGGAACCTACCTTGTGAATTGTGAGTAAGGTGTTTGTTTTTGGATTTCTAAGGTAAAAATTCATATTTGAAAGTAGTTGTATTTGTTAGTTTTATTTATTATTTGGTTAAGTGATTAATTATTATTTATACTTACACTTTTTAATATGTAGGATGAAACCGGAATGGAGTGATGGCAATCATGGGATGAACTTTGATTTTATTTTTGCATGTTGTTGTTATGTTTATGAAGACTATGGACTATGGATGTGTGTTTATAATCTTTGTATGTGAAATTGCTTGTAGTATGACTATGGACTATGGATATTTAGACTTTGGGTTTTGGATTGAAGATTTGAAGTTATGGATGTTTTTGCATTTTTTTTTGTATATTTTGTTATGAATTTACTATGATATGTATTTTATTTTAATTGGATTTATTATTTTAGGTGTTATTTTTAGAATTTTAAAATTTAGGTTTAAAAAATTCGGTTAATTGGTTAACCGACCGATTAACCGAAAACAAATTCAGTTCGGTTAATTCGAAAATACAAATTTCGGTTCGGTTAACGGTTAAAGGTTTTAAAATTTTGGTTAATTCGGTTCGGTTAACCGAATGCACACCCCTAAGATCGGGTGCTGCATTTTTCTCCTCTTCGCGCACTAAAACTGATCTGACTGCTTTTTAAGAAGCGGCTGAGTATAGAAACAACGTTTCTACCTCCTTGGGCTTAGATAACAAGGGAGGTGTTAGCATGCACTACTTTAAATCCTCAAAGGCAGTCTGGCATTCTTCTATCCACTGAAACCCTTCTCGTTTCTTCATAGCCTCAAAAATGGTAGGGCGCGATCAGCTGACTTGGATAGGAATCAACTGAGAGCCGCCAACCGTCCAGTCAGGCGCTGCATTTCTTTTTGGTTCTTAGGGTGCTGCATGCCCAGGATAGCCTTGACCTTCGCGAGGTTAGGCTCAATCCCATGCCTAGTAACCATGTATCCCAAGAACTTTCCTCCTTTGACTGCGAAGGCACACTTCTTCGCATTCAGCCTCAAGTTGTATCTTCTCATTATGCTGAAGCAGTCAATCAGGTCTTTCACATGCTCTTCTTCCTCCTTACTTTTAACTAGCATGTCATCCAGATAAGCGGCCATGAACTTGCCAATCAGGCACTTGAACAACCTGGCCACCATGCGGGTATAAGTGGCTCCTGAATTCTTCAGCCCAAAGAGCATTACTCGATAACAATAAACAATGTTTGGCGTAATGAAGGCTATCTTCTCTTCATCTTCCGTATGCATAAAGATCTTATGGTATTCGCGAAAGGTGTCCATGAAACTTAACAACGCGTAGCCATCCGTCTCATCTATTAGTTGGTCAATTCGTGACAAAGGAAATGGATCTTTAGGGCATGCCTTGTTTAAGTCCGTGTAATCGACACATATCCACCAGCCCTGTGGTTTTAGCACCAATACTACATTGGCCAGCCAGCCCGGGTATTTGAGTTCCTGTATATGAACGACTGCTAGTAACATGTCGATCTCAATTTTAACGAATTCCCGATGGTCATTCAACAGATAGCGCCTTTTCTGAGCCACATGCCTCAATCCTGAGTCAACGGTCAGTCTATGAGTAATGATAGCCCGGTTAACTCTCGGCATGTCCTCGGGTCCCCAAGTGAATATTTCTTTGAAGTCCCTCAGCACTTGAATGACTGCCTTCCTAATCCCCTCAGGAAGCCCGACTCCATTCCTAACATTCCTCTCTGGTCGGTCTAAGTCTAAAATGACTTCCTCTAGCTCGACCGCCGGCTCCAAGCGATTTACTAGCTTCTCCTTCGCCTAATGAGCGATGGTATTTATTCGCAAGTCCTTCTCTCTCACTCGCTGGTAGGCTTGTAAATAATAGCTCCTTGCTACCTTCTGATCACATCGCACTATGTCGACTCCCATCGGCGTGTGGAATTTCATGCATAGATGTTCGATTGAGATTAGCGCTCCCAAATCCTCTAAACCTGGCCTACCAAGAATAATGTTATGCACACATTCTAAACCGACCACCACGAATTCCATATCCATCTTCTTCACATTTGGCTAGGTTCCTAGTTCGAGTATTAGCGAGGTAGACCCCACGGGGTTAATCGAATTGCTAGTGAAGCCAACCAATGGAGTCTTGACAGGGCGTAGTCGTTCCATAGGCAGCCCTAGTTTTTTGTACGTGGCTAGATACATGACGTTCACACTACTGCCTGTATCGACCAGTACCCTTCGGACCACTGTCCCCTAGACGTCTATCGTGATGACCAATGCATCACGGTGCGGGATCGGACCTTGTGGCATGTCATCATTAGTGAACGTGATGGACTCTCGGCATGGTCTCTTCTTGTCGGATTCCTGAGTGGCTACTGTCCCAATGTACAATGGCCTGGCCCATGCCTTCCTGGCGCCTGCCGTATCTCCTCCTTCTGGACCCCCCACGATCATGTTGATAGCGGGCTTACCCTTCCAATCTTTACTACTTTACCTGGGCGATTACCTCAGCGATACCCGGTGCAGGAGCTTCCATAGGATTGGGCTGCAACTAGCATCACTACTAGAGATGTGATTGGTCGGTCTTTATTAGCCACCGATCGCTTTGCCAAAGTACGGTAGTTGAGCTGTTGATGCAAATTGGGTGGTGGACGACTTAGTTGTTGGCGTAAGTCCCCCACTGAGGTGCGATCAACTTCCTAAGGGGCAATGACGACCACGTTGCCGTTCGTGTTCCCGTTCGCATTTCCATTCGCATTCCAATTCGCATTTCCATTCGCATTCCCATTCGCCGCAGCATTAGTGTTTGGGTTAGCCTGACCCGAACGCCGACTTCGTCAAGTTGGTGCCATGTAAACAGCGTAGAAACGGGACTTTTGTATTAAGTCCCTGTAAACGCGAAAAACTTGAATTGTATATATTCAAAATTCAAAGTATATCGGTTACAATAAGTAGTATGTATAAAACGAAAAGGGTACAATCTCTGTATAGAAGTCCTCTGATTCTCAAATAGAAGTATACCGATTCGAAGTGTGCCGAATTCGAAATATGCCGAATTGGAAGTGTGCCGAGTTCAGAGTATGCTGAATTGGAAGTATGCCTTGTTGTGCCGAGTTCGGAGTATGCCGAACTAGAGGTGTGCTGAGTTATGCCGAGTTCGGGGTATGCCGAACTATGCCGAGCTATGCCGAGTTCGGAGTATGCCGAACTTAGAAGTAGACCGAGTTCAAAGTATGCTGAACTGGAGGCGTGCCGAGTTATGTCGAGCTATGCCGAGTTGCGCCGAGTTATGAGCTATGCTGAGTTCGGGGTATGCCGAACTGGAAGTAGGCCGAGTTCAGAGTATGTTGAACTGGACTTATGCCGAGTTGCGCCAAGTTCAGAGTATGCTGAACTGGAAGTATGCCAAGTTCAAAGTATGTTGAACTGGACTTAGGCGGAGTTGGACGTATGCCAAGTTCAAAGTATGTTAAACAGAACTTATGCCGAGTTGGACGTATGCTAAGTTCAAAGTATGTTGAACTGGACTTATGCCGAGTTGGACGTATGCCAAGTTCAAAGTATGTTGAACTGGACTTATGCCGAGTTGGACGTATGCCGAGTTCAAAGTATGTTGAACTGGACTTATGCCGAGTTGGACGTATGCCGAGTTTGGTACTCAAACGGCGTGCTTCTCAGTGCAGATATACTGCAGGCGTGCTCCCAGTGCAAATAATTGTAGGTGCTCGATGCAAATAAATTGCAAGTGAGTCCTTCGTGCAAATAAATTGCAGGCGTGTCCTCCCGATGTAAATAATTGCAGGTGCTCGGTGCAAATAAATTGCAAGCGACTCCTTCGTGCAAATAAATTGCAAGCGTGCTCCTCCCGGTGAGATGCAGATCTTCAGAGCTTCAAAGTCTTCTAATCTTCAATGCCCTTAATCTTCAAAGTGAAGCCACTATTTATAGTGGTGGGGGAGTATAGAAAATCTAACAAACCACATCCTTTGAATTTAATTTAATATTTTGAATTAAATTCAAGGAATGTACCTGGACATCATCATGTCCAGGTTCATGATTTTATAATTTTGAACTGATTTTATAATACCCACATCTTTCCACAAATTATGTGATCCACATGTACTTTGATGGGCCAAACCAAGTCCAAGCCCGTCAATTTGAGCAGCCCAATTGATAGTCTGGTCCAACTCAATTAAATATATTCCTTGAATTTGGGCCAACAGTTCAGCAACAATTACTTTAGATTAATTAACTAGGCCAACCAATTATTTATTATGCCATTTAATCAACCCAATTAAATAAATATCAGCCCAATTTAATTAATTAAAGCAATTAATTGAATAACCAATTATAAGTCACGGCCTAATAACGTTATTTGAATTTTCAGTGCTAACAAATTGCCCCTTCGAGACTTGTTTGGCGTGCTTCAAATGCAAAGAGAAGGAAGTCTCGAAATTAATAGTCGCCCAGGAGTCCAAATTTGCAGTACATGTTTGCAGGGAGCACCCCAATAATTTATATTTTGACTGAAAAGGCCCCAAAAACCATATCCAATAGCCAAATTGTGTTCACAATTATATTAGAGGTCTGTTTCATTTTCCTCTCCTAACTTTAGCCAAATTTAATTTCAATTTGTCCAAAATTAATTCCTCAAAATTAGAAAATTGAACCATAGCTCATCACGCTCAATTTTGGTCATATTCCCTTAGGGACACCGTCCTTATCCCATCATGACTTATAGTAACCAATTATTTCCATGGCAAACCATACTAATACTTTCTTCCCACCCGATCCACAAAATTAAAATTCGATAAGAATTAGGGTAACAACTTGATATCACGAGTCTCGTGCTAAGGAGTCTTGAAAAACACGAGATAGTTTCGACTCATGTCAAGGAATCTCTTTTAGCTTCCTCCTTTTAAAATCTCATAAGGGTTTGTCCCAACTTATCAGTCAAAATGCATGTGATTGTGACACTTCTATTGTTGAGACTATCGAAGATTTAGTCAATGATGAGACTGTAGTTTCAAATGCCGAGGCGGAAGTTTCTCGCATTTCAGAGTTGACTGAACCAGGCGAAGGGAAACTTAGAAACATGTGAAGATAGCATGTTTAGCTTTAGGCTTTTGTTGACTGATGTTCTGTTCCTTTGGTAGCAAGACTTTTGTCGTTTCTTTTTCCCACCTCATGATAATGGCAATACTTTCATTTGTGCGCTTGTCTTTTAACAATCGTACATCTTTGCCTTGACCCGTTGAACGATTTTCTTGATATACCACAGTTGCAACATGAATTGGATTTGTTTTTGTTATGACTGAACTTAGATAATTTGATTTCTAAGCTGCCTACGTACTCCTATAAAGGAGATCAAGTCAAATGTAGTTCAAATGATTTTTTTAATAAGTAAAGCCATTCACAGTTTTAACTCGTGCGGGCCAGGAGCGCCTATGATTTGGGCCCACCCATAGACAAAGCGAGATGCGTTAGCAGTTTAACCACGTGCTGTATTTTTGGTGGACGAGTCATTCATTAACTTTCCATGACTCGGGTCGAGATACAATTACTCGCAGCCCTGTTTATAAATATTCGCGCAGGTTTAGGAGGAACATAACCCAACCCTTTGCGTACATGGGGCTCTTGTTGATTTGCCTTGCCTCTACCACCAGCTTCGGGGATAAGCGTTCCCAACTTCCGAGGCTCATAAGTATTATAGCCAACTTTAGCTAGAAGCTTATAAGCGTTAGGGTCAAAACCCTCAGTACGCTTGGTGGGCAAAACTTGGTCCGCTTCATCTATTTTAAGTGTGTCAATTCTTGCAAGCGGGAAGATGAGCTTTGTAGTGTGTTGATCCGCTTCCACAACTTCCTTTCCCTTTGACTTTAGTTGGGAATGCAGGTTGTCATTGCTTTTCTGGACATCTTCCACGAAGAGTTGTTTCTTTATGTAGAACTTTGCATCCGCAAAGTAAGACTCAGCCTCTACGAACGGGCTTTCATCGGCGACTACCTTTTCAATCACGCCGTTCTTTTCATACATGAAGCATTGATGCCAAGACGAGGGAACCACCCCATTTTCATGTATCCAAGGCCTTCCGAGTAACAAGTTATAAGATGGCCTTGCATCTATAACATGGCAGACGACACTTGAACTTAGGCCTCCAACTCTTAAGTCGAGGTTGATGACGCCGATTGCTCTCTGCCCTCCTTGGTTAAAGCCTTGTATCATTAGATGGCTTTGGATGAGATCATTTGTAGATCCACCAAGGTCTTTTAGGGCTCGAAGGGATAAGATGTTGACTGCTAAGCCTTGATCAACTAGAATTCTTTTGAGCTTTTGTCCTCGTGTGTAGCCTTCGACAAACAGTGGGCGATTGTGTGGCGCACCTCCAAGTAACAAATCTTCATCCTTGAAGGTAATTTCTGCGGAGTAGGAAGCTGCCCTATCCATTTGCACTTCCTCATCTTCGGTGTGTTTAGGAGATGAACATTCTCCTGCATCCACTTGCTTATCATTAGTATTTAGGCAGGAGCTAATATTGTCTGCCCCTTGAAGATTAAATCCCTTTGGCATATATTGAGCCAAAGGAACTGGTGTTCGTGGCTGCTTGACATGCCCCTTCATCTTTGATCTACGGGCATGGCCATTTATTGAGCTTTTTGCAACCCAACTTTTCACTGTGTGTTTTGGATGTCTGACAGGCTCACTTTTCTTCTTTCTATGAGTGACAATCACCCATTTTCCTTCAGATATGCTATCATTTTGCTGTGGTTTTGAACTTTGACCCGCAGCATGCTTAACAGTGAATGGGAGTGGACACTTTCGTTGCCTCCCATATTCCTTCTCAGTATACAAAGGAGCAAATCGTCCAAGTGTAATTGAGATTTGATTTGTGCTTGCGTCGGCATCAGCAAACTCAATTTTCCCATCTCTGGCCAGTGCCATAACTTTATCCTTGAAGATAAAACACTGTTCAATCGGATGACCCAGAAGGCGGTGATACTTGCAGTAATTTGGGTCATTCACCCTTGAAGCCTCATCAGGGCGTCTCATCTCAGGCAACTCAATGAGCCTAAGTTTGAGTAGCTCATCAAACATAGGAGATACATCAGAATCCATGAAAGGATATGTTTTCTCTTGTCTTTCTTCAAGAGTTGGCCTTCTATCTCCCCTTGATGGGCTAGAAAATGATCTCGGCCTAGGCCTTTCATTTGCTTTAGTGAAGACTGTCATTGGTGTAGCCTTCACAGTCATTGCTTCCTCTTCTTATTTTGGAAAGGGTTTATTTCCTCTCCTGAATTCTTGCTTTCCAGACACCTTGGATGAGTTAGGCATGTTCAATATGTTGAGTCCTCCCCTAGCTTCGATGCTCAACTCCATGTCGTGAGCACGACTGGATAACTCCTCGAAGGACTTTGGCTTGATCCCTTGCAGGATATAGGAGAGTTCGAAGTGCATGCCTTGGATGCACATCTCTATTGCAGAACTTTGGGATATCCTCTCTTTGCAGTTTAGGCATAATTCCCTCCACCTTTCAATATAAGCACTAGCGCGTTCGCCTTTCCACTGGACAGTGGTGGTGAGTTCCAAGAAGCTGACCGTTCTCCTTGTACTGTAGAAGCGGGTTAAGAACTCACGCTCCATATCGTGCCAATTATCAATGTAGCCAGGCTCGAGGTCAGTGTACCAATCAAAAGTAGTTCCCTTTAAGGAATGGACAAACTGCTTTACCAACAAGTCGCCATAAGTCCCTGCATCATTGCATGTTTCCACAAAGTGGGCAATGTGCTATCGAGGATTTCCCTTGCCATCAAACTGCTGGAACTTAGGAGGTTGATAGCCGAAGGGCATTTTCAACTCCTCAATCCTTTGTGTGTAGGGCTTAGCATAGGAATATGAGGATTGACCTCCATCCAACTTGCCTTTGATTGCGCCCATTATGTAGTCGTTCAATTGATCCACCGGTATCATGCCTTCGGTGATTGGTATAGTTTTCTCAGTTGCAGGCAAGTGAGAAGTAGTTTCTCCCACTGTAGGGCTAACATGAGGTTGTGATTGCTGAACAACCTCTTCTTGCCGCTCGGGCTGCTTTCCTGGAGCACGACTTCCTTGTCCCTCCATGATGCTCCCTACCCTATCATCAAGGGTGTTGATCCGTTTATCTTGGTTTTGAAGGAGTGTAGTCATTTCTTCAAGAGTCTTAGCAATTCTAGCTAATTGCTCTTCCACGGACTCGGTGTTAGTTGCCATGGCAGGCATGACATTGTAGACATGCGTCCATTCGGGCGCAGCCTTCCATAATGGATGTGGTGGAGATACGGGGGAAGTACTCCCACTACTGGCATTCCCCTGCATAGAAGTTGGACTACCACCAGCTGTAGCTCCCTTAGGAAAGGGCGGACTCCCAACATAAGTAGTTGCCTTTGGGGCAGTTGGGGCATTGTCGATTCTTCGAACCACTCTTCGAGCCATGTCATGAGGTTCAAGCAATTGGACACCCGAGCTCTTGACGCGGTTCTTGGTCAGCGGACCTTGCGCCTTCTGAGCAGCGCCGGAGCTAGCTAGAGGTGCAGACTTGGAATTGGTAGCTTGGGCATAGGTCCTCCTGAACATGGGGTTGTTCGATGCCATTGAATGCGCTTGGGCAGAGGTCCTCCTGAACATGGGGTTGTTCGATGCCATTGAATGCGCTGGTAGAAGTAGTTTAGTAGTAGAGAGATGAGAGGCAGAGTTATCCCACCGGGCGTGCCAAAATATGTAAACGCGAAAAACTTGAATTGTATATATTCAAAATTCAAAGTATATCGGTTACAATAAGTAGTATGTATCAAACGAAAAGGGTACAATCTCTGTATAGAAGTCCTCTGATTCTCTACTAGAAGTATACCAATTCAAAGTGTGCCGAATTCGGAATATGCCGAATTGGAAGTGTGCCGAGTTCAGAGTATGTTGAACTGGAAGTATGCCTTGTTGTGCCGAGTTCGGAGTATGCCGAATTGGAGAGGTGCTGAGTTATGCCGAGTTCGGGGTATGCCAAACTATGCCGAGCTATGCCGAGTTCGGAGTAAGCCGAACTTAGAAGTAGACCGAGTTCAAAGTATGCTGAACTGGAGGCGTGCCGAGTTATGTCGAGCTATGCCGAGTTTTGCCGAGTTATGCCGAGCTATGCTGAGTTCGGGGTATGCCGAACTGGAAGTAGGCCGAGTTCAAAGTATGCTGAACTGGACTTATGCCGAGTTGCGCCAAGTTCAGAGTATGCTGAACTGGAAGTATACCGAGTTCAAAGTATGTTGAACTGGACTTAGGCGGAGTTGGACGTATGCCAAGTTCAAAGTATGTTGAACAGGACTTATGCCGAGTTGGAAGTATGCCAAGTTCAAAGTATGTTGAACTGGACTTATGCCGAGTTGGAAGTATGCCAAGTTCAAAGTATGTTGAACTGGACTTATGCCGAGTTGGACGTATGCCAAGTTCAAAGTATGTTGAACTGGACTTATGCCGAGTTGGACGTATGTCGAGTTCAAAGTATGTTGAACTGGACTTATGCCGAGTTGGACGTATGCCGAGTTTGGTACTCAAACGGCGTGCTTCTCAGTGCAGATATACTGCAGGCGTGCTCCCGGTGCAAATAATTGCAGGTGCTTGGTGCAAATAAATTGCAAGCGTGTCCTCCCGATGCAAATAATTGCAGGTGCTCGGTGCAAATAAATTGCAAGCGAGTCCTTCGTGCAAATAAATTGCAGGCGTGCTCCTCCCGGTGAGATGCAGATCTTAATAAATTGCAGGCGTGCTCCTCCCGGTGAGATGCAGATCTTCAGAGCTTCAAAGTCTTCTAATCTTGGTGAGATGCAGATCTTCAGAGCTTCAAAGTCTTCTAATCTTCAATGGATGCAGATCTTCAGAGCTTCAAAGTCTTCTAATCTTCAATGTCCTTAATCTTCAAAGTGAAACCACTATTTATAGTGGTGGGGGAGTATAGAAAATCTAACAAACCACATCCTTTGAATTTAATTTAATATTTTGAATTAAATTCAAGGAATGTACCTGGACATCATCATGTCCAGGTTCATGATTTTATAATTTTGAATTGATTTTATAATACCCACATCTTTCCACAAATTATGTGATCCACATGTACTTTGATGGGCCAAACCAAGTCCAAGCCCGTCAATTTGAGCAGCCCAATTGATAGTCTGGTCCAACTCAATTAAATATATTCCTTGAATTTGGGCCAACAGTTCAGCAACAATTACTTTAGATTAATTAACTAGGCCAACCAATTATTTATTAGGCCATTTAATCAACCCAATTAAATAAATATCAGCCCAATTTAATTAATTAAAGCAATTAATTGAATAACCAATTATCAGTCACGGCCCAATAACGTTATTTGAATTTTCAGTGCTAACAGTCCCCATGGACGGCGCCAATGTCGGTTTTACGGCTGCGCGACAACCGTTTCGTCTGGCCAACAATATCGTAGAGCTTAGAGAAAATATTAAGGAGAAAGTATAAGCACAATTAAAGAACAATTATACTTGTATTTGAATCAGAACCCCTAACAATGTGACCACATGGGTATTTATACAAGAATATTGAGCCTACACAAGGAAATAAGTAGAATTCTTAACAAATATAAGTTAGGAAGGTAATTTGGAACTGACTAACTGACATAGAAGTTACCAAATTCTGCATTAGACAAGATTCTCCAAATTTCGTCTAAGATTTCAAATTCTACATGGTAACCGACTTTTAGGGCGCACTGGTGGGGCGTGCTTCCCGATTGCCTGCATGAACTAAGCCACACAAGTCGTACAACCACGAGCTACATATTCATTGGACTGATCAGTCGACGAGCTCCAGATACCGGTCTTCACGGGTCAGGTACCCTAGTGGGGGTATCCATCAATGTGTTTTCTCATCTATTTCTATCATACAACAATTTTATTATCTTTTATTAGAAATTTTTTTCTTGTGATTTGATGATATCAGTGTTTCTTTCAATAAAGAAAAGTCTCATGTTAGAGTGTACTAAATATATATATATATATATATATATATATATATATATATATAAAGTAATTTTTTCATTAAATTATTTTGGTTTTAGATAAAAATTACTCCATCTGTCTCATTTTACCTGTCCTATTTACTATTCATTGATCAAATCAACTCTTTCTTTATTGTTTATTTTCTTTAGTAATTTTTTATTATTTTAAATTTAAATTTTTTTTTGTTTAATAGTACTTTTAATGTAGTTTCTAAATATATAAATTTTATATATTAATGCTAAATTTAATATTATGAAAAATTAGATTAAAAATAATTTAGTCTCTCGTTAAACCAATCAGACAACTAAGAAGGAAAGAAAAGATCATTGTGTCGTCAAAGTCAATACTTCACCAACTAAAATCTCATTACGATTTCCACCAACCAACATCATCAGTTCATCACTCGCAGTGACTCCTCCCCCTCCCCCTCTTGTTCGCAGCCTCTCTTTAGTACGTACGTCACTGTTACAGTGTTTAGGCGATGGAGCTGGTGAGTCTCTTCATTGAATTTCTATTTCCTTGTCTGCTTTTCTGAATTTATAAATGCTTGAAATTTAATTTTCTTCTTCTTTCGTGGTGCTCTAACGCTTCTGAATTTTTCGATCGTATTTCTGTTAAGGATGCGGGTTCCGAAGTGAAGAAGATGGAGGAGGCTGGGAAGGGGAAGAGCCAGACGCTAATTTGCGCTCCGCTAATGGCGGATAGTGTTGACCAGATGCTGAATCTAATGCAGAAGGCAAAAGAGAGCGGAGCTGACCTCGTGGAACTTCGATTGGATAGCTTGAAGAGCTTCAACCCTCGCCACGATATCTCAACCATGATTGAGCATTGTTCGTTGCCGACTCTATTCACTTACAGGTTTCGCTTTTTATTCTCTGCTCTTGTCATGTCACTGGCGGGAATTTCAAAAGGATAACGATGATATGTTATAATTACATCTTAATCTTAATATAGTAGCTACAATCAAAATGTTGAAAAAACCTTGCCATTACCGTGTTGCTTAAGTATGTATGCTTTTTTCCTAGAATCTTGAATTTTTAGTGATGCAAAGTTTTCAACTAGCAGGATAAAACAAAAAATCTGAAGAGAGGGAGGGGGTGGGGGGAAGATGAGTATTGATACTACTTGATGGTGAAGGGAAGATAATGTTCTCATAATTTTTATCATTGCTTTTAAACAAAAAGATGGAAAGGAAGAGAAAGAGATACTGATTTGTGTGCAGATCATTAAATGCCTAGAAAGTAAATGATTAGTTGATTGCTAAGCTTATCTCTTTAGTACTTTCTTTAGTACTTTGATTGCCAAAGAAACTTATACAGAAATTGTTCCTACATTTGAGTACCGATGATTTATTGGTGCTGATAGTGTGAAATTCATTATGATAGAGGGGGATACTGCATTACTGCTTTATTTAGTTTGCTCAATTGAAAATAATAATACAGAGTATTTATTTTTCTTTGCTTCAATTAAAATTGGAAAAAAAATCAAATGTTTGGAAAAAGTCCAAATGTAGATAATGCAAGCAAGCAATTCTCAGAATGACAAGGAAAATAAGCCCTTTAACTTAAAATTTCAAGGATATAGAAAATCAAAGTGGGAATTTTAATGAATTATTTGTTTGAAATATTTGCATGCTTGAAGTGGCCCTATTAAGTTATATCATAATAGTATCTTCTACTTCACAGACATTCAAGAGTGTCATTTCAAAACTCTCTAATGCAACATGCTTATGTAGGCCAACATGGGAAGGTGGCCAGTATGATGGTGATGAAAAGAGCCGATTGGATGCACTTCATTTGGCAATGGAGTTGGGAGCTGACTATATAGATATTGAACTGAAGGTGACAATAAGATTCCTTCTTCTCCTGCACTAAATGCCTAACCTGTGTGAAAAAGTATTTATGATACTCGGTACAATGGGAAGTATAAAAGGATAGGTTTTATTTTTAATACTAGTCCTTTCTATGTGCAATGCACAAAAATAAATGCCCAATATTGTTACTCAATGTTAAAATCATAGTTATATTGAAATATTTTTTAAGAAATAATAGTATATAAATTTTAAAAAAAGTCATAAAATTCATAGTTGTAGTCTTGTAGAATTCATATTTTATTAAAAAGTATAGTTGATAATTTGCGTAATAATTATGGTATGATTAAAAATTGTTAAAGTAAGAATTTAGGATATGATAAATCATTAAATATAATTATGGTAGCATTTAATATACTAATGGAAGTTTAACGGTGTAAGGGTAATTTTGTTTGATAAAAATGATAGTATAATATTTGTAGTGTAATGTATAACTCAATAAGCATAGAAATATGGATATAAATTAGGGGTACTAACTTGTATTCCCTCTTATTAGTTTTTTATTTTAGATAGATTAGATTTAGATTTTAGATAGATATAGTTTGAAATGCATTCTTTTCTTGATAAGTGCAAAACATAATTCTGAATACAGCTTTTTCTTGATAAACTGAAGATTAGTGCTTGAATTTATTGGAGAAAGCATAATGAATTTATTGGAGGAAGTATGATTACACTATGTCATATTACTGTTGTTTTAAAAATTGTTGCTTCTGAGATTAAATAGTATTTTCGTGCACTCCTCTTGTACATGCCAGTTACTAAATTCCATCTACTGCTTGTTTTGTGAAGGTTGTTCACGAGTTTAATAGTTTGCTACATGGAAATAAGCCTGCAAAATGCAAAATCATAGTTTCATCTCACAATTATCATAATACACCATCTGTTGAGGAGCTTAGTGATCTTGTAGCAAGGATACAAGAGTCAGGAGCTGACATAGTGAAGATCGCAACATATGCATTGGATATCACTGATGTAGCTCGCATTTTCAAAATTACTCTACACTCTCAAGTAAGTATTACAAGTAGTAAAACTTTCTTTGGCAGTTAAACTTGTTATCCTCTTTTTACAATAAGGAATTTTTGTCATGACATATATGGGAGATTCTTCAACCACTTTTTGCCGCTTTCTTTCTGCTACTTATTGCTTGGAATTCCATATTATTTTATCGAATTTCTTTAGTTTCTATCCTCATGTTTTTACACGCATGCTGAATAGAATTAGTTCTCTCAGAGGATTATTTTAAATATAATCTTTAAAAGATCTGAACTATCCTCAGCTGCCAATAATATCCATGGCCATGGGAGAAAAGGGCTTGATCTCTCGGATACTTTCCCCAAAGTTTGGGAGTTATCTCGCATTTGGTACTCTGGAAACGGGAAGAGAATCAGCTCCTGGGCAACCAACTATTCAAGATCTTTTGTATTTGTACAACTTCAGACACATTGGGCCAGACACCAAAGTATTTGGTATTATTGGGAAGCCTGTTGGTCATAGCAAATCACCTATATTGTACAACAAAGCTTTTAGATCGATTGGGTTCAATGGAGTTTATATTCCTCTTCTGGTAGATGATGTTGCAAATTTCTTGCAGACCTATTCCTCTTCTGATTTTGCTGGTTTCAGGTTTGTTACTTGAATACAATGTACTATCATCTGTCACATTCATTTATGTATTGTCTTTTGCATCTTTGTGCATCTGGTCCGACATTGATATCTGCATTTGTTGAATAGATAGTTATTTCAATACTGCAACCCCCCCCCCCCCCCCCCTCCCCCTTCCTCCTTTTGCAAAATAATAAAAGGCTTTGTTTTTAATAGTGATTCAACTTTACATGTTGCAGTTGTACCATTCCTCACAAGGAGGCTGCCCTTGCAAACTGTGATGAAGTTGATCCTATTGCTAAGGTATCTGATAATTGTTCTATTAATGAAATAATGTTTCTTCATGCTTTGATAATTTCCTGTATTGCGTTCAATTAATTTGTTTCTTGAACTCTCTTCAGTCAATAGGGGCTGTAAATTGCATTATAAGGAAACCTGCTGATGGGAAATTATTTGGCTGCAATACTGATTATGTTGGTGCAATTTCTGCTATTGAGGATGGCTTGCGAGGTTTATTTTTAAATTTGCTGTCTTATTAAAATGAGTTGTTCTTTAGATGTTCAAGTTGTTCAAACTGATGATCTTTTACAGGTTTACCTCATAATCCTGTTGATGGACCCTTGGCTGGTAAAATATTTGTGGTAATCGGTGCTGGCGGTGCTGGCAAAGCACTTGCTTATGGTGCAAAAGAAAAAGGTGCAAAGGTGGTGGTTGCTAATCGCACCTATGGTTAGACCCTAATTTCTTTTTTAAAAAATGCTGTGTAGTATTGTCATTTATTACACTGTTGGGATCATGCTTAATTGTCCTATATTATTACTATGTGTTGAAAACTGATAAATGTGCTTTTTGAAGAGCGAGCGAGAGAGCTGGCTGATATAGTTGGAGGACAGGCTTTGTCTCTTGCAGAACTTAGTACTTTCCATCCAGAAAATGGCATGATTCTGGCAAACACCACCTCCATTGGAATGCAACCGAAGATTGATGAGACACCGGCTCCGAAGGTTTCCCTCTTTGAATTGCCCATTTCAGATCAAAGAACTAATTGAATGAGTTGATCTTCAATGCCTGTAATTAGTTGTTTGCACTGTTCCTCATTTTCGTTTGGCTGTGAACACTGAAACAAACTGTGACTAATTTTGCAGGAAGCTTTGAGTTGCTATTCACTAGTTTTTGACGCTGTCTATACTCCAAAAATTACTAGATTGTTGCGGGAAGCAGAAGAATGTGGTGCAGAAATTGTTACTGGAGTAGAAATGTTCATAGGGCAAGCATACGAACAATACGAGAGGTTCACTGGATTGCCCGGTAAGATGAATTTGGTTAATGCTGCTTCTGTACGTTTTAACCGTCCTGGTGTATGTGACTACCTCTAATTATCTTCAAATTGTTATTCATCATGTTCATGCAGCACCAAAGGAACTGTTTAAAAGTATCATGTCAAAATATTGAAAGCAAGGTTTTGACATCTCAATCATGTACTGGCATGCATCACCTCGTTTCTTCTTCGCCTAAGATTTGAAAGCATTGTTATCCACTGAGAGAGAACAGGGAGAAACTCCCACACCCCTCATTTCTTCATCTTCTGCTCAGAAATAAGTATTCTAGAACTACTATCAGTACTATGTTGAAATTTTAAAGTTTTATCATAAAATAATTATTCATTTGAGTCCTCTAGTTTACTATTAAAAATATTTTTAGTAGAAATTTTCTACGGTGCCATACAACGTTACGTCATACTTTTGAGAAACTTAGCACCTCCCAGTCTCCATTGGTAGGCAACCCAAATTCAATCATCATTGCAAGAAAAAGGAAAATTGGAAGGGGGTGGGGGGATGGTTTGAATATTAGTTTTTACTCCCTCAGCCCCGTACCGTAATGTCTGTCTGATTTG
>NC_044919.1:7464765-7493994 GCF_003576645.1 Ipomoea triloba | reverse complement strand
ATTTCTACACAGCGTTTTAAGACAACAAAAAAAATGTTGCTATCTTTCCAAATTTACCCTTGAAATTTCTCAATAATCTATAATGCATTTGAAATAATACAACATTTGATATTCAACAAACTGTACCCCCCCCCCCCACCCCTTCCCCCTTCCTCCTTTTGCAAAATAATAAAAGGCTTTGTTTTTAATAGTGATTCAACTTTACATGTTGCAGTTGTACCATTCCTCACAAGGAGGCTGCCCTTGCAAACTGTGATGAAGTTGATCCTATTGCTAAGGTATCTGATAATTGTTCTATTAATGAAATAATGTTTCTTCATGCTTTGATAATTTCCTGTATTGCGTTCAATTAATTTGTTTCTTGAACTCTCTTCAGTCAATAGGGGCTGTAAATTGCATTATAAGGAAACCTGCTGATGGGAAATTATTTGGCTGCAATACTGATTATGTTGGTGCAATTTCTGCTATTGAGGATGGCTTGCGAGGTTTATTTTTAAATTTGCTGTCTTATTAAAATGAGTTGTTCTTTAGATGTTCAAGTTGTTCAAACTGATGATCTTTTACAGGTTTACCTCATAATCCTGTTGATGGACCCTTGGCTGGTAAAATATTTGTGGTAATCGGTGCTGGCGGTGCTGGCAAAGCACTTGCTTATGGTGCAAAAGAAAAAGGTGCAAAGGTGGTGGTTGCTAATCGCACCTATGGTTAGACCCTAATTTCTTTTTTAAAAAATGCTGTGTAGTATTGTCATTTATTACACTGTTGGGATCATGCTTAATTGTCCTATATTATTACTATGTGTTGAAAACTGATAAATGTGCTTTTTGAAGAGCGAGCGAGAGAGCTGGCTGATATAGTTGGAGGACAGGCTTTGTCTCTTGCAGAACTTAGTACTTTCCATCCAGAAAATGGCATGATTCTGGCAAACACCACCTCCATTGGAATGCAACCGAAGATTGATGAGACACCGGCTCCGAAGGTTTCCCTCTTTGAATTGCCCATTTCAGATCAAAGAACTAATTGAATGAGTTGATCTTCAATGCCTGTAATTAGTTGTTTGCACTGTTCCTCATTTTCGTTTGGCTGTGAACACTGAAACAAACTGTGACTAATTTTGCAGGAAGCTTTGAGTTGCTATTCACTAGTTTTTGACGCTGTCTATACTCCAAAAATTACTAGATTGTTGCGGGAAGCAGAAGAATGTGGTGCAGAAATTGTTACTGGAGTAGAAATGTTCATAGGGCAAGCATACGAACAATACGAGAGGTTCACTGGATTGCCCGGTAAGATGAATTTGGTTAATGCTGCTTCTGTACGTTTTAACCGTCCTGGTGTATGTGACTACCTCTAATTATCTTCAAATTGTTATTCATCATGTTCATGCAGCACCAAAGGAACTGTTTAAAAGTATCATGTCAAAATATTGAAAGCAAGGTTTTGACATCTCAATCATGTACTGGCATGCATCACCTCGTTTCTTCTTCGCCTAAGATTTGAAAGCATTGTTATCCACTGAGAGAGAACAGGGAGAAACTCCCACACCCCTCATTTCTTCATCTTCTGCTCAGAAATAAGTATTCTAGAACTACTATCAGTACTATGTTGAAATTTTAAAGTTTTATCATAAAATAATTATTCATTTGAGTCCTCTAGTTTACTATTAAAAATATTTTTAGTAGAAATTTTCTACGGTGCCATACAACGTTACGTCATACTTTTGAGAAACTTAGCACCTCCCAGTCTCCATTGGTAGGCAACCCAAATTCAATCATCATTGCAAGAAAAAGGAAAATTGGAAGGGGGTGGGGGGATGGTTTGAATATTAGTTTTTACTCCCTCAGCCCCGTACCGTAATGTCTGTCTGATTTGATTTCTACACAGCGTTTTAAGACAACAAAAAAAATGTTGCTATCTTTCCAAATTTACCCTTGAAATTTCTCAATAATCTATAATGCATTTGAAGTATTCAACAAACTGTTAGACAAAGCTGTATGATACTTACATGAATTGCGGTAAAATTCCTAGATCTACCAACATGCACTTGAAAAACAAAAATAATTAGAACAGATCTCTAACTAGGTCTAGGTCAGTATGAATGGTAGTGGATTCCGGTGAAAACTTGCAGAATCCAAGAATATGTAAGTATCTAGCTCATTTTTAGGTTCAAAAATCTTATCTTAAGCAAATCATGGGAGTACCAAACCTGAACTAAGTTCTTACAACAACCCAGAACGGAACATTACACTCTTACACTCTTGCAGAGTATAAGGTCTACGATTCCGGAAGACAAACTCCGAACTCCTTGCAAAATCAACTCCGGCGAACTCGGACTTGGAAAACAAAAATCCAGCTACATGTAGTAACGTGGCTAAGTCTGCATGACACAAAAAATCAAAAGATCTATTTTGAAATCAAGGATTTCGGAAAGGATATACGGATTTAACACTCAGAATGACAAAATTAACTTATCGGACTAGCTAAATTTTTAGAGACAAGTAGGAGCATCTTCATCGTGAGGGGAGTGTAGCGAGAGACGGAAATGCTGGAATGATGAAGCTTCTCGACAAGTTTTCAGAAAAAAAAAAAGAAAAAAAAAAAGAAGCTTCTCGACAATGGATCTTTGTTTGACTAACCATATTTTTTATTATTATTATTATTAATCTTATTAATGTTATTAATAACATTTTTAATATAAATTATTTATTGTTTTCGAAAAAACATGGTGCACTGTTTTCTTATTAAATGTTATTATTATTATTATTAATATTTTTATATTATTATTATTGTTAGTATTGAAATTCTTAGTATTATATATTGTGTTAGAACATACTCTCAAAAAATATATTGTGTTAGAACAAAGCTAATCCTCAATTCAAGCTACTTATTTATGTATATTATTTTGGCTAGACAATGCTATACAGTCGAATAGTTAGACACTTAGACTAATTACACTTAACAATAGTAACAATTGATAGAGACTTATCTTTTTCGAACTTCTGTCTTGAAATAGGATAGCTACATCAAAGACCAAGTAAAAATTACAATTAATTAGAACACCAAAACTACTAATTACAACTATTAGGTTAAATCGTGCTAAAAAAAAAATAAAAAAAATAAAAAAAAATAAACCTACAGTAAGGTCCATAGCAAGTATTTTTGTAGCATTGTCTAAGGGATTCAAAGGTACACAGTAGCATTGTCTAAAAAACTACTAATTACAACTATTAGATTAAATTGGAGCATTGTAAAAAAAAAAAAAAAATTTGGATTCATCATCATTCATTATTTTCATATTCATTATTTTCATTAGTAGCATGAGGAAAAAAAAAAAAACTACAGTAAGGTACACTAATATACATTGCAGGTATTTAATAAATTGTAAATGACATAATTTACTCATTCTATTTTATTGTACTACTAAAATGACTTATTAAAAGATAAAAATACATGCATACAATACAATTCACATATATTTATAAACAAATTATAAAACTTAAGTCCCTGCATCGCACTGGTAAACTGCAAAAAGGAAAATTGGAAGGGGGTGGGGGATGGTTTGAATATTAGTTTTTACTCTATCAGTCCTGTCCCGTAATGCCTGTCTGATTTGGTTTCTACACGCGTTTTAAGACAACAAAAAAAAGTGTTGCTATCTTTCCAAATTTACCCTTGAAATTTCTCTCACCTTTCGCCAATAGCCAGTAAACGCATCAAATAAAGCAAACCCAGACAACATTTTTTTTTAAAACAACCCAGACAACTAAGGAGTCAAATTTTTCTCTGTTCACAACATCATTTTTTGCAAATTTCGTATCTTTCTTCTCCTTTCTTCCCTCCCTTCCGCCATTTCTCTCTTCTTTAAGCCATAAGGTTATGAGCCCATTCCATCAAGTAGAACAGCTCCAGCAACGGCGACCTTTGGACCTCCATATTTTCCAACAGTCCGAGCAGCGACGTCTGGTGGAGTCAGCGACTTCTAGCAGTGTGCATTGACGGCAGCTCGGCAGTGAGAAGAACCAAGTCTGGTTTGCAGTGAGAATAAGTAAATCACCAGCAAATTTAATGAATTCTTTTTCTCATTCTGGAAGTGGATTTGTTCAAAGCAATGGTCTTCCTGTTGAATTTGAAGAATGAGAATGCCAAAAACCAAGCAAAAAGACTTCCTAATAAAAAATAAATTTTGTAAAAGTAGTTGTACACTTACAAATAAATGTCTAGAAATTCTAAAAAGTTTAAAGGGTAAAATGGGAAATGTAGAATGATAGTAATGTTTAATTTTGAAAAGTGAACATTAATTTGGGACAAACAAAAAAGGAAAGTAGGATTGGTAAAATGAGACGGAGGGAGATTATTGAAATTATATGAACCTTCCCGCGAGCCCATATAACTACCAAAAAGAATTATTGATGGAGAAATGATCTATAAACTCTTAAATTGTGGAATCTATATCTATATCTATATATATATATAATAATAGAAGTGCCTAGCCAAGTTTCCCCCCAAACTTAGGGCTATTTTTGTAATATTAACCGTTGGACAAAAATGTCATTTTACAAGTATTTGCACCTATAAACACATCTATCTAACTATGTTTAGGATCTTAATTCCTCCTTTCTAATTTCTCATGAGTTACCTCCTAAGCAATATTTTTCTTCTCCAGATCAATCTTCATCTTCTCTATTTGCAGATGGCCTTGAACTTCTAAACAATCTTCATCTTTTCAGCACTGATCGCACAAATCCCTCTAAGAGTATTCATCTTCTCCCGTGCAATCTTCATCTTCTCCATTTGTAGATGGCATTGAACTTCAAAGCAATCTTCATCATCTCAGCACTTATTGCACAAATCATTCCAAGTAATATTCATCTTTTCCAATAGAATCTTCATCATTTACATTTGCAAATGGCTTTAAACTTCAAAGCAATCTTCATCATCTCAGCACTGATCACCCAAATCATTGCCAAGTAATATTCATCTTTTCCAATGCAATCTTCATCTTTTACATTTGCAAATGGCTTTAAACTTCAAAGTAATCTTCATCTTCTCAACACGTACTGATCGCACAAATCCATAACTATTCTTCAACAGCACGAAAAACAACACAATATTGCTATTGAAAACAAAACTATTTCAGCGGTTTTGATGAATCACAACATAATTGTCAGACTTAAGATTACTACACTAACAATTATATTTATTAGAACATATTACTATACCTATATTACTATTTTCCTAATTTAACTAATTAATTGAATATATTTAAATATAATTAAGAAATGATTATTTTGCTTATTAAAGAATTAATTGAATATATTTTAAAATGATTGAATCCTGGCAAATAAATTTAAAAAAAAAATCCACACAATTAATTAATTAATTTTAATTGCAATTATTATTGTTATTATTATTCTAATTAAGGAATTAAGAAATTAATTGAATAGATTTAAATATAATTAAGAAATGATTATTTTGCTTATTAAAGAATTAATTGAATATATTTAAATATAATTAAGAAATGATTATTTTGCTTATTAAAGAATTAATTGAATATATTTTAAAATGATTGAATCCTGGCAAATAAATTTAAAAAAAAAATCCACACAATTAATTAATTAATTTTAATTGCAATTATTATTGTTATTATTATTCTAATTAAGGAATTAAGAAATTAATTGTATAAATTAAATGTAATTAAGGAATTATTATTTTTCTAATTATGGAATTGACTGAATAGATTTTAATATGATTGACTAATAATTATTTTGTTAATTAAATTAATAATTAGACAAATTAATATACAGATATTATATATGGTAATTAATTCAATAATTACATAAATTACTATACATATATTACTTATTAAACCAAATTTTCACCTTTTATTTGGTTGATTTTTATATTTTTCCTAATATACTTTTTATCTAATCAATTTCAATACTACTATATAAATCATGCATTTAAAGAATTATATAACCTTATCAATTCCACATCTTCCGATTTATCTCACTATTTTAGCCACATAATAAAAAAAATACATATTGTATTTTTGTTAACAAAAATCTGCAAATCATAAGACGACATACATTACATGCATATGAAGGAAGTTAATGAAGTTTATAAACAAATCCAAATCGTCTGATGCTGAATATATATGCATATATAGTCCTCTTTGCTGATTGTCTCTCTTTCAATCTTGTGTCATCTATAATTTCAATCTTTATCCTAAATCTATTGCATACAAAAAAGGGAAATAAAACTATTGATCTAATTGAAAAAGGTGAATTGCATACAAAATAAGACAAATTGAATGCTAATATAAAGGCAAATTACATTAAAAAAGGCAAATTGCTTGCAAATTATTCTGATACATATGTCTTCTAATCAATTAGCATATTTTTAAAGTTTTCCAAATAAACTATTCCAGTACCACTATATAAATCATGTAACAAATTTCACATTTTCCATTCCATCTTACCACTTTAGCCTCATTACACAAAAAAAATCTACATGGTCCTTATTTTTGTTTTACTAAAGAAGATAAATGCCTACAATACTGTGTGAGCAATAAAAGTACAACTGATTCGTCTTTACGAAATAAAAAACAATCGAGTAGCAACCTTAGAATCTGTGCTCGAAGATGTGGAGGTATATTGGAAGTTTTTTGTTTATATTGTTTATATTTGTTTATTTAAATTTGTTTATGTTGTTTATTTATATTTGCTTAATTTATTTTTTGTTTCACGGCTAACCACGGTTGTTTTACTAATTCTTATTATTATGATTTATTATTTGGCACTAATCACTACTGTTTTTTGATTGGTTTATTTGTTTTGTTTTGTTTTTTTTTTTAAAATTTTGTATATTATTGATACATTAATACGGAGTATTATGCTTTATTTGGATTAAAAAAATGTGAAATATATTATATTGAATGATTTGATATATTATGTTGTGTGGTGCGTTTTTAGAATATTCTTANATTCTAATTAAACTAATAATGATACATATTACTATATAGATATTACTATTTTCTAAAATTAAGAAATTAATTGAATAGATTTAAATATAATTAAGGAATTGTTGCTAATTAAGGAATTGATTGAATAGATTTTAATACAAACGAATCTTGTATGGCAAAGAAATTTAAAAAAAAAAATCCACACAATTAATTAATTAATTTTAATTGCAATTATTATTGTTATTATTATTCTAATTAAGGAATTAAGAAATTAATTGTATAAATTAAATGTAATTAAGGAATTATTATTTTTCTAATTATGGAATTGACTGAATAGATTTTAATATGATTGACTAATAATTATTTTGTTAATTAAATTAATAATTAGACAAATTAATATACAGATATTATATATGGTAATTAATTCAATAATTACATAAATTACTATACATATATTACTTATTAAACCAAATTTTCACCTTTTATTTGGTTGATTTTTATATTTTTCCTAATATACTTTTTATCTAATCAATTTCAATACTACTATATAAATCATGCATTTAAAGAATTATATAACCTTATCAATTCCACATCTTCCGATTTATCTCACTATTTTAGCCACATAATAAAAAAAATACATATTGTATTTTTGTTAACAAAAATCTGCAAATCATAAGACGACATACATTACATGCATATGAAGGAAGTTAATGAAGTTTATAAACAAATCCAAATCGTCTGATGCTGAATATATATGCATATATAGTCCTCTTTGCTGATTGTCTCTCTTTCAATCTTGTGTCATCTATAATTTCAATCTTTATCCTAAATCTATTGCATACAAAAAAGGGAAATAAAACTATTGATCTAATTGAAAAAGGTGAATTGCATACAAAATAAGACAAATTGAATGCTAATATAAAGGCAAATTACATTAAAAAAGGCAAATTGCTTGCAAATTATTCTGATACATATGTCTTCTAATCAATTAGCATATTTTTAAAGTTTTCCAAATAAACTATTCCAGTACCACTATATAAATCATGTAACAAATTTCACATTTTCCATTCCATCTTACCACTTTAGCCTCATTACACAAAAAAAATCTACATGGTCCTTATTTTTGTTTTACTAAAGAAGATAAATGCCTACAATACTGTGTGAGCAATAAAAGTACAACTGATTCGTCTTTACGAAATAAAAAACAATCGAGTAGCAACCTTAGAATCTGTGCTCGAAGATGTGGAGGTATATTGGAAGTTTTTTGTTTATATTGTTTATATTTGTTTATTTAAATTTGTTTATGTTGTTTATTTATATTTGCTTAATTTATTTTTTGTTTCACGGCTAACCACGGTTGTTTTACTAATTCTTATTATTATGATTTATTATTTGGCACTAATCACTACTGTTTTTTGATTGGTTTATTTGTTTTGTTTTGTTTTTTTTTTTAAAATTTTGTATATTATTGATACATTAATACGGAGTATTATGCTTTATTTGGATTAAAAAAATGTGAAATATATTATATTGAATGATTTGATATATTATGTTGTGTGGTGCGTTTTTAGAATATTCTTAGCTTAGCACTTCAAGATTGTGTTTCCACACAATGTTGCATTTTTTGTAGTATATTTTGCTTGTGTTGACATTGTGTATGATCAGGTTGTACTTTGCTTTGGCAGTTTTTGAGAGAGTTTACTATGCCATGCTAATCACATCCCAACGAATTTGTTGAAATCTCTATATTTGAATCTCTTATTGAAGAAATGGGATAAAGTTACCGGTTTATTGGTTATTATGAATTAATAAATCTCACTCTACACAAGCTTTAGTCATTCATCATTAAAATAAACAAACACGTCCACCATGGACGTTGGCATACCTTAGGAGGGTAAAAGACTAAAAGTGATGTGGTTCTCAACATTTGAACAAAAATTAAACTCTCAACAGTATGCTACAATCGGTTTTAAAAATCAACTTGAAAATTGAATAATAGATTATAAAATCTCGCGAGACCATTTTTTAGACAATTAATTAAACAAATGTAGAAGTCTTACATTGGCAATCAAAATTTATCAATAAACTCATTTGAACATAAAGTGTTTGCCTCATATAAAGGTTTTTTCATTATATTGTAACAAAAAAAAAAAAAAACCTGTAATCTTTTAAATTTTGGTTTATTATTTTTTTTTTAAAAAAATTATATATCATTGATACATTAATACCGACTATTATGTTTTATTTGGATTAAAAAAAATATGAAATATATTATATTGAATTGAATGATTTGATTAAGTAGTTAGCTGCATTGTTCTTGGAGTGACGATAAATTATTTATATAGTTTGGCACTAAAGTAGATGAACGTACACTATGTCACTATGGAACTGATTTAAGTGCGCAAGTAATTGCGAGCTACCAAGCGTTTGGTTATATCAGACCAGAGTTTTTTGTATTTTTAGTCCCACGACTATAGTGACACTATTAGAATTGATTCACGACTTTTAAACTTTGTAATTTCAGTCCACGACTATTGTTTCTTTTGCAAAAATGGTCCTTCCGGTAGTTTTTTTTCGCCGGAAAAAAATTTCGGCGAATTTTTCGGTCAATTTTTCGTCGGAAAAAAATTGTGCATATTTTTTGTCATTTTTTGGCCGAATTTTTTTCCCCTTTCAAGCATGGTTAAATGGCCATTTACATGTTTAAAAAAATTTTCTCTTTCAAGCAAGAAAACATTGATTGGCATCTTCAACACGCCATCCATTTTTGAAAAAAAAAAAAAACTAATTCATTTCTAAAAAGTATGTGATCATGTCAGACTAGACTCTAAAATCATTTTGATTTTGGTAAACTAATTAAAATTAAAACTAATTAATTTCTAAAAAGATATGTAGCAAATTTAATCATTTAGAAATTAATTCTAATAGCGCCACTACAGTCGTGGACCGAAATTGCAAAGTTTGAAAGTCGTGGATCAATTCTAATAGCGCCACTACAGTCGTAGGACTAAAAATGCAAAAAACTCTATCAGACCACAATGTATAGGTTATATATATAATAACAGAAGTGGCTGGATAATATATATATATATATATATATATATATATATATATATATATATATAACATTTATATTTAAAGTATTAAAGTATAATTGTACAATAATAATTTAATTATCTAATAATTATTACAGTAATTAAAAAATTGATTGTATGTATATTAATATAATTGACTAATAATTATTATGATAAATAAATTAATAATTATAATAATAATTGTATAATTACAATTAAACATGGGTCGTTCAAATTTTTTTACTAATACAAAAATTAAAATTTGCATCTTTTTTAAATATAATTTTCTTAGTTATTATTCATATTGTTGGAATCATAATATATATGAAATACACTTAGGAATAAATGAAATTAATTATGTAAGTTTTTTCTATAAATTTATCTAAATGTGTACATGATTAATTAGAGACTATATTAATTATACAAAATTTAAATTTAAATTTTATATGCTATGAAAATAGATACTTAACCAAATATATGGAATTACAAATATATTATTATATTGTACATTTTAAAATATTTATATTTTTCAAATTTTCTATTTAAATTTATAGTAACATAAATTTTGTCCGTGCATCGCACGGGTAAAACACTAGTATTCTCATAGAAGGTAAGTACCAACTCGTATCCCTTGAGCAACAATTAGGCCTGCCAAGGGACACTGTTATCTACGAACATCTTTTTGAAGTTTTAAGAGCATAGATAGGATTAAGATAAGATCTCTGAGGATGAACCCACTCTAGTATTGTACGACAAAGGAAAAGGAAAATTACACGTTCATGATTTTAAAAGGCAAACAAGTTTTATTTCTTAAGGTAGGCTAAGTTGAGAATTACAAACTAGTAGTCTCGTTATAAAGGAGAGATGGAAGAAACTAGATGTTGGAGATAAGGCTTAATGGCCGACAGACCATGTACAATAATTTTAAATGACATGACTAGGAATGGCAATGAGGCGAGATGGGTACAGAGATGTATCTCCTGCCCCATATTCCCAGCCACTCCCTGCATCCGCACCTGCGCAGGTATTTGAAATTGGAATAAAGGCCAAATTGGCCACTGACGAAAGTGCATCAGGCCACTCGACCAAAAAAGCGTTCAATTACATCACTCAACGGCGCAAATCCGTTCGATTTCACCTGCTAGACAGTTTCCATCTCTTCTCCCGGTTAAGTGCTTACCTGGCGACTTACATGGCAATTTTTAACTTATTTCCTTTATTTTCCCTTGTCTCATATTCCACCGTGTAAGCAAGTGAAATATCCTTGCGACTGCAAAGCCCCAAATCGAAATCCCCAATTGTGAAACAAAATCCGAATTGAAAGAAACCCCCAAATCAGAAATTCGATCACTTCACATTTTCAAGTGTGACTGCAATCAGAAAACCCCAGATTTGAAGTGCCTGAGTTGTTGGTTCATTGAAGAGTTTTCACTTTGCATTTTCAATGATCGAAGTTGAGGTAAGATTTTCTGACTTATTTTATAGTTGGGTCTAGGTTAATTGTTTGTTTATGAGGAAAAGCATGACACTTTTTGTTGTTTGTAAACTGAAATGGAGACATATCTGGTGTGCTTTACTTATGTGGTCCATAGTTGTCTTTTTCTAAGCATTTTTATATAAAAAGGGAATAATCATGCTGTCGTTTTGGTGTGCATTATTTAATGGAACATAGCTTTACTTATGTGGTCCGTAAACCCTAATAATAAAGTTGAGAAATTGCCAAGTTGTTGAATGGAATATTGAGTCATACTTGTGGTCCCTAAACCCTAATGATAAAGTTCAAAATTGCTTGCATTGTTAAATGGAATGCTGAGTCATGGTTGTGGTCCCTAAACCATAACAATAAAGTAGATTGTTTAATTTACTATTATATTTATTGTTGTGTTATATTTACTGTTGTGCAAAAATCTGGAAGAATTATTTGTTGTTAGGTTTAATTGTTTAATTCATTTTGTAATTAAAATGCTGAGAATGGATTGTTTGTTGTTAGGTTTCGTAGTGATGTGCAGTGTAGAACTAGTAATACACCATGGGAGAATTTTGTGAAAGACTCAGAACTTAAGTACATTAATGGCGATGTTTGGAAAGTTGATATAGAACCAGATTTGCTTTCATACCCACACTTAGTGAAGTTCATAAAGGAATGTCAGTATGGAAAAATAGAAACACTGTATTACAAAGCACTCCATGAGCCATTGGACAAACTAAGAGATTTGTGGAATGATGCAAGTGTTCTAGACTGATAAACTAGCCATTAAATTTAAGTCATGTGATATATATGTGGATCATGGAATAGATGAGGCTGAATTAATTCCATGCTATTTGTTACCTGGGTATGAAGGGAATGTTGAAGGTAATGAGGGAGATTATAATGTAGGTAAAGAAGGGAATGCTGAGGGCAATGAGGGAGATTGTAATGTAGGTGAAGAAGGGAATGTTGAGGGTAATGAGGGAGATTGTAATGGAGCAGAAGAAGGGAATGTTGAGCTTAATGCTGAGGGTGATTGTAATTTAGGTGATGAAGGGAATCATGATGTTAATGTTGAGGTTAATGAGGAAACAAGTGATAATGACTGTACTGTAGGTGATGAAGGGAGTGATGAAGACAGCGATGAAGGTTATGAAAATCATGAAGGTGATGAAGATAGTGATAATTCTGCTGAAGAATATAGTGGATATTCTGATTTTGAGAATGATATTGGAGGAGTTACCTAAGAGGATGATGCACACATTAATGTAGATGTGCAGTATGAAGTGGAAAATAAGGGTACTGTTAAGGGAAAGGGGAAGGAGGTTAAGGGCAAGGTTAAGACCACCAAGGCTAAGGTCAGTGCATTGAATGTAGAAGACAGTAAACAGAAAAAAAAATTGAGGGTGAGGCATGTAGTAATGCCTACTATTATGACTCAGCAGACCCACCAACCCAAGAGTCAAAAGAAGAAGAAAAAGAAGAAGTGACAGAGAAAATAACACCTCCAAGCAGGAACTGTAAGCTGCCATCGTATAATCCTGAATGTGATTTCCCTGAGCTGGAAAAAGGGTTGTTATTTGAGGATGCTACACAATTTAAGACTGCTATGATCAAGTATGCACTTCATTTTAAAAGGGATATATACTTCTACAAAAATGAGAGTATGAGGGTGAGGGTAAAATGTGCTAAGGGGTGTCCATTTCTTTGCCATTGATGTTGGGAAGAAAGGTATAGTTGTTTCCAACTGAAAACCTGCATACTTGACCATAGGTGTAATTGTAAATAGTGGCTGAAATTAGTAACTCAAAAATGGTTGGAACAAAAATATGAGGACATTATTGTAAAAGACCCAACAATGCAACACACCAAACTCAGGGATCATATTCAGACAGATTTGAAGATTAATTTGACAATAAGTATGGTGAGGACGGCACAAAGAGTAGTATTACAAAGGGTGAATCTTGGATATTCAGAACAGTTCAAGAGAATAAGAGATTATGCTCAGGAGCTAGCATCTTGGAAGCACAGTTATTATCAACACTACAAGGGTAGTTCCAGAAGCACCTTGTACATTTCAGAGGCTCTATGTATGTTTCCAAGCAATGAAAAGAGGGTTTAGTGATGGGTGTAGACCTATAATTGGATTGGATGGATGTTTTCTCAAAGGGTTATGAAAGGTGAGCTGCTAGCTGCTGTTGGGAGGGATGCTAATAACCAAATGTATCCAATTGCTTGGGCAGTTGTGGAGATAGAAAACACATACTCATGGAGATGGTTTTTTACAGTTATTGGTTCAAGACTTGGGAATTACCAACAGCTGGAATTGGACAATAATATCGGACCAACAAAAGGTAATAATTTCCAGTTTCTATTTCTGTTTACTGCTTTCCCTTAAGTAGTTCACAATTTCCAGTTTCTGTTTCTGTTCTACAGGGTTTAGTGAATGTGATCCAGGAGATTCTGCCTAATGTGGAACATAGGAACTGTGCAATACACATACATGCAAATTGGAGCAAGAAGCATAGAGGAAAAGTGTTGAAAAAACACTTTTGGACGTGTGCAAATGCAACCACACTAGAACAGTTTGAGGAAATGGTTGAGAAACTATGATTGAAGGATGCACAAGCAAAAGAAGATTTAACTAACTACCCTGAAAAGTTTTGGTGCAAAGCTTTTATGAAAACTGAAGTGAAGTGTGATTCAGTTAATAACAAAATGCGTGAAGTGTGATTCAGTTAATAACAAAATGTGTGAAGCTTTTAATGGCACAATAGTGAAGGCAAGGAGCAACTCAATAGTGAAGATGTTGGAAGATATAAGGGTAGCCACAATGACAAGGATTGCAAGATGCAGAAAACATGTTGAGAAATGGCCTGGTAACTTTGGACCTAGGATCATGAAAAAGCTTAATGAGAACATAGTTGAAGGTATAGGTTGGCATGTTGACTTCAACGGGGATGATGGTTATGAGACCAAGAAGGGTAGACAACAATTCAAAGTGAAGCTACAGGGGAAAACATGCTCATGTAGATCTTGGGACCTCACGGACATACCTTGCCCACATGCATGTTGTGCCATCTTTGATCTAGGCAAGGATCCAGAAGAGTTCATTGATGCATGCTACTCAAAGGAAGTGTACAAAAAGATTTATAGTCACACCATCCAACCATTCAATGGTAAACTCAGCTGGCCTAGGACGCATTGTGAAGAAATAAAAGCACCTTTACCAAGGCCAATGACTGGAAGGACAAATGAAAAAGAGAACCGTGAGCCAAATGAACCCCCTGTTGGAAAAATTTCTAGGCAAGGTAGAGTTATGACATGTTCGATTTGTAAACAAAAGGATCATCAAAAGAAGGTTTGCCCTGCAAAGAATTTTGTGGCAGCTGGTGGTGGTTTTGCCTCAGGTTGTGATTCTGCCTCAACAAGTATGCCTGTTGTTGTCCATGCTTCTGTTGTTGCCTCAACTACTATGCCATCTGCTGCCTCAACTACTATGCCTTCTAGGAGAAACAAACACAGAAAAAAAATCAGGTGGCTTTGGTGTATACATCAACCAAAATACTGGAACACAAATATTGAATGTAAGTGAATCATTGTTCTTACATTGATATACTTTTGTGAGTTTATATGGAGCATGACTAATGTATTAATGTTTGTGTATTATGTAGCCTGGAGGAAAAGGCCAACAAGTTCTATCAGTTGGAAGGAATGCAAGTGCAAGTGCAAGTGCCAAGAAAAAACAGTAGTGCAGCAACTGTGGAACAATGTTTTTGTAATTTGTGGTTAGAGTGTTGACTGGAAGGACTAAGTTGGAGTAATTGGTTAGAATGTTTTTTGGGTAGAATGTATTTTGGTTATAATGGTACTGTAACTACTGCCTATGGCCTAATTACTCATATTTTGTTACTGAATTGCAATGACAATGGTTTATGGTTTATTTATGGTTTATGGTTAACAATTATGGTTTTGGTTTACATTTCCAGTTTTGGTTTATGGTTAACAGTTATGGTTTTGGTTTACATTTTCAGTTTTGGTTTATGGTTAACAATTATGGTTTACTTATGGTTTATGGTTTACATTTCCAGTTTTGGTTTATGGTTTACTTATGGTTTATGGTTTACATAAATGGTTTTGATTTATGGTTTATGGTTTATTTATGATATATAGTTAACAGTTATGGTTTACTTATAGCTTATGATTTACAATTATGGTTTTGAAATAAATTACCAATACACTTAAACTTAATTCACATGGACAGTAAATAAACAACCATTCATATTCATTCATCATGAGGTTAATGCATATACAACTCCAAAATTAAACCTAACACAACTCCAACCTAACATTAAACGATAACATTAAACCATAAAATTGCAGTTAAAACTACTACAACTCTAACACCTACAACTTTAATCACATTTACACAACTATGATGGTCAAATGTATTCATTTTCTTCGTTGATTCTTCAAGCCTCCCCAACCTCTGCTGGACCACCAAAATTTCATCTCTTAAGCTTTCAACAATCCTTTTGCAATCCATTACATCAATTTTTGTAGATTTGCTCTATAGCTCCAAGTCCTTGAATGATATCCTCAACATAAAGGAAAAAACCACACCCATTTCCCTGAAAAAAAACACTGTAAACCCTAGTTCAAAGTCAAACAAACTATGAAATAACAAAAGTATGAAATCTAACCTTCCAATTTTGACAACCAAAAAATTTTCTTCCACTATCTCGAGCTGTGCATATTGGGGATTTCAACCCACATTTACAATACAAACATGGCTCGTATTGGAGAGTAAAATTGCGATTTGGTATTCTTGGAGAACTTGAAGACGACCTTGAATTGGAAAAATCCATAAACTTTGTGCCTCACCTGCGCCTAGGGTTCTGCCTCACCTGCCTCACAGACGCTGGAATGGTTGGAGACGATGAAGGACTATCACTGGAACGCTCAAAGAACAACTAAATGTCGAAATTAATTTGGGGAATTTTCTCAGACTATGTTGTCGTTGTGCTTACATGCTGGAATAGTTGGAGTAAGGAAAATAAAGGAAATAAGTTACAAATTTCCATGCAAGAAAGCCAGGTAAGCACTTAACCGGGAGAAGGGGTGGAAACCGGCTAGCAGGTGAAATCGAACGGATTTGCGCTGTTGAGTGATGTAATTGAATATTTTTTTGGTCGAGTGGCCTAATTGCACTTTCGCGTTACGTTCAGTGGCCAATTTGGCCCTTATTCCTTTGAAATTTCTACGAAGATTTTTACCCAGTCATAGCTCTAATTATTAATATTACACTTAAATCTAATAAAAAATTTATATTACAATTCGAATTATCACAATGATTCTTTTTATAAGTTTGAACATAATTCTAAAATTTAATAAGAGCCAGTGTTGTTAGTCCTTAATTGAAACTAAAATTGTGTTTGTAATATAAATTGTATTAAGTGTTTGCTCATTATGTTATTAGTGTTGTTCCTTTTCAATTTTCATAAACAAAAAACTAAACAATGAAATCGTAATTCAATTGAATTCCCGAGGCACCATCACATAAAAAAGTTTAGCTTATTATGTATTTTTAATTATAAAAGACACATAAATTTATACAATAATATATATATATATATATATATATATATATATATATATATAAAGTGCGGGTGCAAGTGCGAGGCGACGATACAAAAACCCGTCCGTGTATACAAAAACCCCCCTATTTCCACACCCATTACCTAAATCGTTCGAATATTTTAAAACCCGTATGGATGGAATGCGGGAAATCCATAGGGTGCTGGTAAAATTCTCATCTCTAGACATGACGTAAATGTAATAACAATACATTATGATAAAGGATAATATTAGATTAAGATTGAATCTTCTTTATGAAAAGATAAAATTTTCAGTTTAGTAGCGTCATTTTTATTGTACTATTACCTTTCTTCTTTTAGTAATGTTTTCCTTTCGAGATGGAATAGTCCCATCCATCTTGGCTTCCTCTGTAGCTTTCCCATTCATTTTTGGATTCAAAATCAAGTATCAAAACCTCATATGATGTTGTGTCTGACTTTGTTGAATAGTTTGAATAATTATAGTATTCTTGATAGATCTTCCACTCCTGCCTACTCATGTCAATATATTTCTTCTTGAGTCAGATTTGTTTATTATTTTCAGGAGTATGTGGTCTTAGGCTTTGGCTGGCTCGTCTTCTTTTGCTTCAATTGTTGCTTGCATCTATTCATCCTTCTTTCATAGTAAACTTCACGAGATGCATTTGTAGATATGCAAAATTTGGAAACGATAAATGGGTTCATAAAATTACAATAATTATACTATGACCGGGTTTATTATATACCTTACAAAGTGGGCCCATCACGTTTAACATATTGAATGTTCACAATTCAAAATTGTGAACATTCAGAATGTAAATTGCGAAAATTTATGTCGTTCGGAAAGCAGGAAAATGATTTCTGAACAATATTTCCTGGAAAATGAGTCATTTTTTAGAAAACATTTTCCTTTGCCGTGTTTGGTTGCGTTTTAAAAAACTGTCTTAGTGTGTTTGGTTCATTTTCAAGAAAAATGAGTAGAATTGTATAATTAAACATTTTAATTATTTTTTTAGAATATAAAAATATTTATAATAATATTAAATATAATTTTATTTATTAGAAATTAAAACAAAAGATAAATACGTAACAATTTCTTAGCTGGGGAAGATGGAGAGGAGTTGAGGAGGCAGAGTTGATATGTACACAAAACAATGAAACAAAATGTGGTTTGAACAGATGAATGAGAATAAGAAATTGAGAATGCAAACTTTGCTATAATATTAGGATCTAAATATGGCAAGTCACATTTCTGAAATCGAAAAAAAAATTACTCCGTACTAGTTTCCGGCTTAAAATGACTTATGCCAAAATTTGGCATAAGTAATTTTCCGCCAAAATGCTTCATTTTTCCCAGTCAACGGAAAATATTTTCCGTTGACTGAATTTTCCTATTGCGTCCAAACACTGAAAACTCAAAAAACATTTTTTCAGAAGTGATTTTCCGGATTTCCAAACGGACCCTTAGTTGTAAATATTTAGTATATAAATTGTGAGCATTCAGTATATAAATTCTGTATTTTGAATACGGATTCACCTTGCAAGGTGGACCCGGATACACAGAATAATTTGTCCATTTTATAAATGATATTATTTATGTGGACATTATTATAGAGTATATAACGGTATGGTTATAATCGTCTCTATGTTCATATCTCAATAATACTTTCTGTTAAAGTTTGTATTATATATATATATATATATATATATATATATATATATATATATATATATATATATATATATATATATTCTTTGTAACATGTAGGCTATGTTTGACAAACCTAGCTAAAAAGGTATCTAAAAGCTGAAAATTAGCTGAAACATATAAGCTCGAAGTTGAAATCTGAAGAGGACTAAAAATGACATCTTCATATAATTTAAATAGTTTTAAATTTAAATAGGTTTGTTTATATGTTAAAATATAAAATAATGAAATCAATATATTTTAATAAAATACTCCCTCCGTCCCGAATTGGATGTCTCATTTCCTTTTTGCACGCTTTTTAAGAAATTAAAGTTAATGTGGTGTGTTTTCCAATTATACCCCCAACTTTTTCACTTTTGAAAATAAAAGCAATAAAGAAAGCAAAAGTCATAAGGGTGAATTGGGAAAAGTAGAATGATGGTGATGTTCAATTTTGGAAAGAGGACAACATTTTGGGACAAACTAAAAAGGAAAGTAAGACAGGTAAAATGGGACGGAGGGAGTATAAAGTAAGAACGTATATTTGAAAATATATAAAGTAAAACAAAATGTTTATAATTCATAAGATTAGTTCATACAAAAATTAATGTTCAAACATAAATGTCAAATTAAAATTACAATCAAACATATTGAAAAGAAAATGCCAAAATGGTTTTAATTGGGATGGGTAAAGGATGTGATTTATTTAAAATAATAAGGATAAAGATGGAAAAAAAAGTTAAAAAGCTACTAGCTTATTTTTTTAAAAAGTTATCTAAAGTAGCTTTTCAAAATAAGCTCTTATTTTAAGGAGTGAATTCCAGCAATGGTCTTTCGACTATGTTGATTTTCCAAAATTAGCCCCCGACTTTTAATTTGGACAATTTAAGTCCATTGACTTTCAAATTTTTTTCGATGTTGGTCCTTTCGTCAAATTTTGGTCAAGTTGAGGTCAAATGAATGGGTAAAATTGCATGTTCACCTATTTAGTGTATTATTACTCATAAGTCTCTTCGACTGAGATTTGAGATTATATGGCTTCGATTGAGACTTCGACTGAGATTATATTCATATATACAGCGTATATGACAGGAAAATAGCAATCTTACCCCTTCATTTCCCTTCATTTGATCTCAACTTAACCAAAATTTGACGAAAGGACCAACATTGGAAAGAATTTGAAAGTAAGGAACCTAAATTGTACAAATTAAAAGTCGATGATTAATTTTGGAAAATCAACATAGTCAAAGGACCATTGCTGGAATTAACTCTATTTTAAGCTATAAGCTCCTAAATAAACTCTGCCAAAAAAGAGTATGGAATGAAAATATGACTCTTCTACATATCATTTGTTGTCTCTATTCTCTCTACTGTTTTCACCGGTTAGGAGCTAACGAGCATCAAACTTTACAACACGTTATGAGCACGCACAGTACACCGTGGTAAACGGTAATTTTTATGCTAAATAGCATATGTATGCCTGTGAATTTTGATAATATTAACTATATATATTCTTTTCGGCATACATTTCCAAGCATATAGAATGGTAAGAGCTACAGTAACATGTTAATTAGTATTACCATAATACCATCTATTTAGCCAAATTGAATAAATTTTGGTTTATTCAAAATGTATAAACAAAATGTATACATTGTTATACTTGCAATCTCATATGACAGAAAATTGAACAGAAACCAACATAAAATATGTTGCCTACATGATTGAGTTGCCCATCCTTTTTCATCTTAGTAAATCTTGAACCATAAAATCCTCCGAACTCCATTTTTTTTTCTGCAAGCCAAAATGGAGTCCTGAATCCCTAATTTCTCCCTAAGCAAACATAGTACTACTGAGAAACTTAGAAACGGGTATATTTTCGAAAACTTGGCAAGTGTTAATAGCAAAATCGAAACGAAAAATCATCGCAAACTACTGTTTTTGGCCGATCTGCGTTCTTAGGACAGTGGCGTTGCCGATGGCAACGACGGTTCTATTCATCCGACCCTCCGGTAGAGGGCGGCGGCTCGCGATCGCCCAGTGCTTGGGCCGTTGGAGGAAGCAGCAACATCGGGCGCTGGTTGTCGCCGGCGATGGACGGCAAGCGCGGTGGCAACAGTGGCTACACGGCAGCGGCGTTTTCGCGATCGGCCGACTCTTCGGCAGAGGGCGACGGCGACGGCGGCACTAATTCGCGATCGCTCCTGGTTGGCGATGCCGGCGACGAAGTCCGGCGCGGTGGACAGTTGGAGACCTCCAGCCGTGACGGCGAGCGCAGGTCTCCGGGGTACTTTCTCCGACAGAGCTTATTATTGACCTCGGATCCCAAAAAAGTGCTGCATGGATATTGGATACTGGACAAGGTAAAGTAGACTCTTTGAGTCCATCTTTACTTTAAGGAAAGATGGACTCAAGGAGTCCATCTTTCAGTTGCCCAAAGACAAACAACACGGCTTTCATTTTTCAGTTGCCCAAAGAACAAGGCTTTGTTTTTGCTTTGTTTTTATTAATACAATTATCTGTTTTTATTAATAAAATTATCTACCCAAAAAATCACGGCTTTGTTTTTTATAATTTAGATTTTTTTTGCTTGTTCACATATTATAAGAGATGATGAGTCCGTTTTTTTTTTTTTTTTTTTGCAAATCACCACGTCACGTTGTTAACATTTCTAAAAATAGTTTTCATGTACACGTCGAAAAACCTTATCTATTTCCAATATTATGTGCGTGCATTCGACAACGTTATTAACTTGTGGTCTATATCCTATGCAGTGTGATAGGAATTGTAAAGTCCAAACTCACAGGATCCAATAACAATAACAAACTATGTAAACTTAATAATAAAGCGCATTAATTAATTCAGAAATTAGCACAACACAATTGCACGTTTGATTTGAAGTTCCAGAATGTGGTCTCGTAGTCAAATTTAATAATTCGTTAGCAACTATCATACAGTACATAATAGACAATCACCTCGGCTGATGACTTCATTCGTGCCTAAATAAAAATTAGCATTAGTTAATTGCACAATATAAAAGCGTAGACAATTCATATAAAATGTTTTATGAAAACTTTATCCGGTGTTATTTAAATGGTTAAGTTCACCATATAGATTGTCACGAATGTAATATTTAACGGAACACGGATAAATATTTTCAACATGACAGTTACTAATAACCAACATTTGTATAACATTGTCTGCTACATTGAATAAGATCACATCATCTGTTCGTGCTATTTGAAAATGCGACGTAATTTCTTCCCACTGTTCGGTGAACCATACCGATTGAAAGTTGATTTCAATTTTTCTATGTCCTACTATAATTTTAAGAGGCTCACTGAACACGTCTGCGATACTAAGGAATCGAGATAATCTCGAAAGCTACAAATGTGAAAAAAAAAATTAGTGAAATAAAGATAATGTTGAAAGAAGTATAAGGTACAATGTATAATGTTACTTATCGCGGACCGTGTAGACAATTTAACATAGAGAGAATGCCATGCATTTATTTGATTAAATGAAAAAGATGGTGGTAGAGCGGACCTTGCGTTGACCCGTATTTGGTCTAGCACAAAATGAAAAAGATGAGTTAATATTTGTAGTAAAATATATAATTTGTATATGATAATTTATTACGTGATGATACCTGTAACACCCCAATTTTCAACTCTTACATTTATTACAAATCAATATTCATATGCTGCGGAAGCTTACATCTTATCAGCAGAAAACTGGGTGCTACCGCCACACCTAGAGTGAATTCTATCACATCTTTGACAAACTCCACTCTAAGTGCACAGGCTAAACTTACAACATTAACAACAATCCCTGTCTACATCAAAGAGTAGACCCCAACCTCAACTTCCATCCTATTCAAAGCTCATCGGGCTACAGGAACCCACCCTATATAACATCTGTTATCAGAAAACACATTGAAGTGTAGTTAGCACGAAGGCTAAGTAAGGATATCCATGGGTTATTCAAAACTAAATAAAGGTTTTGGTAAAACTTTTTACATGGAAACCCTATACCTTACTCATCAGCAGGGATTCTACCTGCAACAGTTATAAATGGCAACTTGCACACATATTAGGCAAAATTCAACATCATCTTGAATCATTTTCCCTCTAGACGAGGTCATTTAATAATTATTTACTTACCCAAAGAATGTATTGCTAAACATTTAAGCATGCAAGTAAGTAATGGAAAAAAAAAACACAAATCTCACATTTTTACTCTCAATCACTTTATTTGTAAAACATTTCCCTCATAAGGTAATTCTCATCACTTTTCACTTTTCAAAGAGAGATCACCCACAACCTTTGGGTATTTAAATACTTGTCACATATCTCTTTCCCGTAGCTACAGCGTAACTACATTCATATTTCAAAATCCACTTGGTCCTAGATAGAAAGTGTGAAGCCTCTGGAGTATTCTTTCTCCACTTTTGACTGACCACTTGGATCGTTCAACTCGGGTTCAGTGGTCATCGCCCGGTCTAATACTGATCCCCTGGACTTATAGGAGCGTTGGAATGATTCCTAGCTAGCCTCACTAGGTTCATAAGAACGACCCCTACCCGAAAGTAGAGTGACTATACTTAAGTGTGCACACCCCCGCAGGAGACCCTTTTCCTTCCGGGTGATATAGTACTCGGCGAATAGACTTCGCCCACAGTATGAACTGGTCATACAATAACATAACCACCATACGGGAAGGCACTTTAAGCTCTCTATCCCGTAGGCTACAAGACAAGGTCCTTCACCACTTTTACTAGAACTAAGGTTTGAAAACATTTTTCCACCTTTTCCCTTTTCTTGCTTTGAAAATATTTTGGACATACTTGAGTCAATTCCAATACTCGGAAATCGATTCCCCCTTTTAACCAAATCCGGAAATTTCCCTTTTCTCTTGCAAAACATTTAGATAATCCACTAACAACCCTTCACAATGGTAAATCAAGTGTAACCATTCTACACTTCCAACCCCACATTTTTCACATAAGTTCCATACTTGACACATACATCTCAATACATATAACATATGTACTTCCCAACCTTAACATAGGCATAATACACAAAATACATTTACTCTTTACATGTACATAATACCACCTCCTTATAAGAAAATTTCAGCTTGGCGCAGTCCGAAAGATTGAGCCGGTAAAAATAATTCTCGAACTCTTTTTCACTTGAAATTTTTATGGTAGAACCCCAACTCATAGTACTTGATGTCCATAAAAAGTTTTGATCATTTTGATCCACGAATAAACACAGAAAATTCCATTTTTGCCCTTGGCAGTGTGCTGTCCAGAATTTTTCTCTCTGGACCAGTTTTGGAAAAAAAATTCGAAAACCATACTTATACTACTCCGATCATTATGAAATTTTATATGCAGGTTCTACACTTATTGAACTACATATCTGAAGAAAATAGGATCAAAATACCTTACCAAATTTTCCCAATAAATCTCGGAAGTTACTGCCAGAAATCTATCTTGATTTTCAATATTTTCACAAGTATAAGCTTATATGGACATAAATACAACATATACATGCATATATTAGCTATGAACATGTACACAAAAACTACCAAAAATTCCAAGAGTAATTTCTTGAACCATCTAAGAGTTCCTCAAGTTAAACACATAATTTTCACATAACACATAGATTTCATGTACACCAATCAACCACAATTCACAACCTAGCTATCAATTATCTAGTTTCAAATAACCTCAACCAAATAAAGGGATTCCTTACCTCCTTGAGAGTATATTAACACCGTAGGATGAATTTTGGATCTTTTCCCCCAATTTACCCTAAGATCAAAATCAACACCATAACAACAAATATTAAGAACTTAAGCTTAGATTCATGCTCTAGGAGGAAAAACAAAGCTTTCTACCGAATAAAATCGAAGTTTTACCGAATAGTTTGACACTTGTGAAGAAATTTGGCTATGGAAGCAAGCTTTAATGGAGGAAAAATGGTGAAGAAGATGAAGATGATCACACTTTCTCTCTCTCTCTTTGATTTCGGCAATTTGAAGGGAAATGGAAAAAAAATTAAAGACAAAGCTTATATATTATATGAGGGAGCTTGTAGGATAAGCCACATTATTTGGATCATTTTCAAGAATTAATTAAATAATAACATGTGGCTAGAAATGGTGACAAGTGTCAAAATCTTATGGTAACTCAAGAAAAATATCTTCAATTGGACTGGTAAGGGTCAAAACAGATATAATTTCGGTAGGAAATAATTTAAATAGGAATAATTCCGAAACTAAAAATTTATCTCAGACTGAAACTCAAAATTGGGCTAGGTTCGGTACACCGCAAAATTTCGCGATGTACGATCAAAAATAAATTTTTGCTGCTATGGGCTAATTTAATTACATAGGAAATTCCAGAATAATAGTATGGTGTCTAAAAATCCATTTCCTAGGACAAACGGGTCCGAATACTAGCTCCTAAAATTTTTACGGTTCGTGACCGGGACGTACGATCGCAGCTTAATAACAACTATACTCACTTATAAAAATTCTTTTGAAATATCTGAAGATCATAACTTATGAATGTCAACACCTTAGGATAAAATAATAATGTTAGGAAAATACGGGGTATTACAATACCGCTCTCACAAAGACGGGAAGTTAAGTATTGGCCCTGACGATTGCGCTCCCTTTTTTTTATTGCTGTTGGCGGAGTAGAGAAATGTTTCAAAAGTAAAAAAGCCAATATGTCTAAATACAACAACATCTCCAAGATTTAAACCATGATCTGTCATGAAATCAGAAGCTCTGGTAGTGAAGCACATGTTTTCAAGGGATACTTCTATTCCGTATGTGGGGGCATGAAGCAAAATCGCGCTTGTTGTTAAATGTTGCATTAAATGTCGATGCATGCAATTTGGAATTTTCTACATCGCAATTATAAAAAATGTATAAGAAATAATATCCATAAATATTTGATAAAATTAAAGCAATTAATGTAACAAATACATAGATATAATTACCATTGTTATTTGTGATGAAATTATAATTGAAAACCATGTAATAGTGCACGTAGTAACATTAGGCAAATGTCTTTGGGCACAAGCTTTAAAAAAATAAAAACCATATGAGGATAAAGTGTTATATGAATTGTCTACGCTTTTATATTGTGCAATTAACTAATGCTAATTTTTATTTAGGCACGGATGAAGTCAACAGCCGATGGTGATTGTCTATTATGTACTGTATGATAGTTGCTAACGAATTATTAAATTTGACTACGAGACCACATTCTGGAACTTCAAATCAAACGTGCAATTGTGTTTTGCTAATTTCTAAATTAATTAATGCGCTTTATTATTAAGTTTACATAGTTTGTTATTGTTATTGGATCCTGTGAGTTTGGACTTTACAATTCCTATTACACTGCATAGGATTTAGACCACAAGTTAATAACGTTGTCGGATGCACGCACATAATATTGGAAATAGATAAGGTTTTTCGACGTGTACATGAAAACTATTTTTAGAAATGTTAACAACGTGACGCGGTGATTTGCAAAAAAAAAAAAAAAAAAAAAAAAAAAAAAAAAAACGGACTCATCATCTCTTATAATATGTGAACAAGCAAAAAAAAATCTAAATTATAAAAAACAAAGCCGTGATTTTTTGGGTAGATAATTGTATTAATAAAAACAGATAATTGTATTAATAAAAACAAAGCAAAAACAAAGCTTTGTTCTTTGGGCAACAAAGAACAACTGAAAAATGAAAGCGGTGCTGTTGGTCTTTGGGAAACTGAAAGATGGACTCCTTGAGTCCATCTTTCCTTAAAGTAAAGATGGACTCAAGAAGTCCACTTTACCTTGTTCAGTATCCAATATCCATGTAGCACTTTTTTGGGATCCAAGGTCAATAATAGGTTCTGTCGGGGTTATGACTCAGGTCTCCGCCTTTCCGCGTCTCTCCCTTGTTTTCTCAATTTGTTGGCTGCTGCGTAATGCGTATGACTAATGTTGTGGCTGCTAGGTTATTTTTTTTTTCAGATGGAGCTAATGAATATGGTTTGGGCCCGGTCTAGTCCAATTCGACCGTACTTGGTCTATTTTTTTTTAAAAAATAAAATAAAATTTGGGGCTATTATTGTTATTTGGCCCAGATAATAATACAAAGTGATGTATTATTTTGTTGGGCAAATTAAATTGAGCCTATTTAAAGTTATTAAATTCTAGTTTAATTTAATTTGAGCTTAAAATCTAATAAAATATATAATTTTGGGTTCTTTTTGTTTTGTTTAAAGCATTTGAACTAGCTTTAAATGCTCAACCCATTTGATTTCAAATTTGGGCTTAATTCTTTCAATTTTGGATTAACCCAATTTCTTAAGATCTTCTTCCATTATTTGTTATTTGGGCTTATGTTTATTAAAGGCAAACCCTCATTTTAGCTCACAATTGCATAATGTTCATCCTCAATCGTTATACCCTGCACCACGGTGCACATAGCAATGTGCACCATGTACGTAAAACGACGTCGTTTCGGTGTTATTAGACACGGACACGAATGACTCAGGGAATTCATTATCTATAATACACAGAACGTTTGTCTAGAATACACAGAATGTTTGCCCATAATACACAGATGTTAGTGGACGCGAATGACTCCAGGGAATTCATTATCTATAATATACATAATCATTATATAGAATACACAAAACGTTTACCTAGAATACACAGAATGTTTGCCCATAATACACAGAATATTGATGCCCATAATACACAGAACTATCCTCCTAACATTCGAATGCACAAAACACATCACAACTTGTGTTAATAACATGAATACACATAATATTTACACAAAATACACAGAACTCATCCTCCTAAACATTCGAATGCACAAACACATCACAACATGTGTTACTAACATGAATACACATAACGGTTGCCTATACACAGAACGGTTACCTAGAATACACAGAATGATTGCCTGGAATACACAGAATATTAACATAAATACAGAGACCGGCCGAAACGGGAAACGTGATTTCTAAAAAAAACGGGCGATTAGTTTACAATGCTCAAAGCGACGTCGTTTAGGTACGTGGTGCACATCGCTATGTGCACCGTGGTGCACAGTATAATTTGTCGTTCATCCACTTGTTGAAATTTGAGAACATATATTTGCTCAAATTTGCTTTAATTTGTGGCCATGTGAACCATCATACATATTCTCGTTGGTCATAATTATTTACTATAGGCCATGAACAGAGTTTCTAGAATATATTGACAAGGATTGGTATCTTATTCTTGCGTTTTCATACCACAAAACGTGACATGGTTTTGTTAGGTTGCACTTGTTGTTGCTAAACCTTAATTTGCCCTTGTGATATCAATTATGTCTTATAGAAATTCATGAAGAATAAATTTTGACTAGCAAATATTAAAGGTCCTTTCTAAAATCACAATTTGACTAGCGAGACCTTGTTTTCTTTTCCACACCACCCTCTTTCTTGTAAGTGCAGACGCACAACCACCTGTTGATGCAAATATAATGCATGCCTTACTGGCTCTATACCGGTGCCCGAAGCACACAAATGCCACTTACTAGTGCAACACCAAGAGGGACTGCGGAAGAAAATGGGAGAGAGGTCCCGAAACCTAAATAAAAGCAAAAATGATCCAACTCATATGGGTGTAAAAGGCACTGTTCGCGTGCGTGCCACACCCCGAAGCATTTTTTTTTTAAAACATAAATATAGCACTATGTTGATTCCAACTGAGTTGCATTGCTTGAAGCAAATACTTTTATTAGTCATATTTTTTTTCAATTTTTCCTAATGTTCCCATTTGGATGCTAAATTAAGGGTTCAGGTGAAACATCGAGTACTTTATGACCAAATCAAATGGTTTAGCAAATTAATCGAGTTCAAACTATTGCTAGATCATTCTATATCAAAATCCAATGTGCTAGATACTTGTTGGAAGAAGCAGTATTAATGCTGATACTTTTAATTCTAAAACTACGACACAATGCATATCCTTATCCACCCTTACATCTAATACGTGGTTTCAAATCACACATTTTCCAATCTGTGTTTCTATTCCTCTGAATGCAGTTCAATCTACTATATCTCCACCATAGTATACCTCTAAACCTCCATCTGTTGTCTCAAATATTGCCCCTCAGAGAGACACAATGGATACGCTGACTGCATGAAAATCGATTCATGGCATTAGGGGAGATATGATCAAAATAAAATGGAATGCCGTGAAATTTCATGAAATGAAATGATCTTTAAAAATTAAATCAACGTACCAATTAGGCTGAATTGGAAGTTCATAAAGAAATCTACCAAATAAATTTATTTCTAAAAAGAGTGACTAGGTCCCAAATATGCATTTCCCAAATTGGACCCCCCCCCCCCCCCCCCCC
>NC_044919.1:7461580-7464017 GCF_003576645.1 Ipomoea triloba | reverse complement strand
CCCCCCCCCCCCCACACACACACACACATATATATATATATATATATATATCGATACTCCTTGTTGCCAGAAGTGTGGGAGATTCATTGATATAGAAAAATAAGAATCCACAACAACTAGATCTAGTAGGGAACTATGCCACTCTTTAAAAAATCTTAAAAGTTATGTCTTTAAGACGTTCGTCTAGATGATGAAAACCCTAGTAAGGTGCACCAAACAAACATAATACTAGGGATGCAGAACGACCAGATCTTAATATTTTTAGAAAATATCAACGATCTGGTTAATTTAAAAATTGTCATGAAATTTATAAATATGGGATAAAATTATAATATTATATATGTGTACAACACAATTGCCTATATAATTGTTCGTTTAAATAAACTGGATCCAGGTGAGGTGCCAGAAGCATACTCATTGTTTAATATTTAAAGGAGCAATTAAAGCATAGCTCGACTCGCTAAAATAGATTCTCTTTATAACACGTACACCATTGAATGTTAACCATGCTGGGTACAAATGGGTGTTTGTACGAAAGAAAAATAAAAATGATGAGGTGGTATAGTAGCGAGCTTTTGTAGCACATGGGTTCACACAGAGTTCCTTGATTAATTTTAATCAAATACAATCTCCCATGTAAGATGACATTAAGTTCCGCTACATAATATCATTGGCAGAATAAACTTAGATATGCAGCTAATAAATGTCATGACCACCTGATAATGGATCATTGGACGATATAAAAGAAAGTGAAATTCACAACACGAAAAGTATTATGGTCTTTATATGACCTAACACAGATAATGATTGACTGAGTAATTCTCTTTTTGAAGAAGGAATTACGTGTCATTATGAATTCTTTAAAGGGTTGCGAATGGAGTTATTACCCTCATTTAGAAGGGATAATATGTACCATAAGTGATCTTTATTGAGTTGTAAATGAGCGTAGTTACGTGTCATTATGTGTTCTTTAAAGGGTTGCGGAATGTGTTCTTTAAAGGATTGTTAATGAGCATAGAATTGCTATATTTGATGATGTTAGCTCATGCCGAAATATGGAGTTTTTAAAATGAAAGACTGGAAAACCAAGTATTGTCTCGACCTGAAGATTGAGCTTCTATTGGAAAAGTTTTATACACCAGTTAGCCTACTTGAAAAATTTCTTGAAGATTTTATATGTTTGACAATATTTAATAGAACATATATAGTGTCACGATGCAACCCATGTGGACTCCAGTAGAGTCATGAGGTTGTTATACAGAATGTTCACTCTAGTGCTAATTTTGAAAATTGCACCACATCCACCTTGAAGATTGTAATCTTCAGGGGGAGTATCATTCACTCGAATCAATCTTGTACATTGGGTCTTACAGTCTTAATTTTTCAACATATACATACCATGTACTCTTTTCCTCACTAGGTTTTTTCCCATTGGGATTTTATAGTGTAGTTTTAAACGAGGCATGAGTATAATATAATAACGGGGGAAAAGTTACAAATAAATACTTAAATAGACAAACCCTAGATCTTGAAGATTATGCCCTAAAGGCTTATGATTGTACTATTTTTCCCTTAACTAAGTTTTTCCCACAGGGTTTTCTTAAGTTAAGGTTTTTAACAAGGCAACCAATACAATATATGATTTTACAAATATCATGTACTCTTTTCTTGAACTAGGTTTTTCCCACATGGTTTTCCTAGTGAAGTTTTTAACGAGGCATGAATGCATTTAAATATACCATCCATATACCTTGTACTATTTTCTTGTCTACATGTAGAATATTTCATTTATTATGCTTATATTATTTATTTATTTTCAAAGTTTTTTCATTTGTACTTATTTTAACAGTTGACTTTAACTTGTATGTATGTCATCACCATCAATAGTAGTTCGATGTGTGCACTTTTATGCAATATCGTGTGCACTGGCACTCAATATTATATAGGTTACAACTGTTACAATACTACATAATAATGGCCACAAATACTATTATTTATAACACTCTCCCTTGGACATTATTTGTTCACGATCTTGCTTCGTCAAAAACTTGCTAGGAAAATCATGTGGGAAAAACCTAGATAAAACCTAGACAATAAAAGAATCCATGGTACTTGAATGGTATTTTCAAATACTTTTATGCCTCGTTAAAAACTTCACTAGGAAAACCTCGTGGGAAAAACCTAGTTGAAGAAAAGAGTACATGATATTTATAAACTCATATATAGTCCTGGTTGCCTCATTAAAAACCTTACACTAAGAAAACTCAATGGGAAAAAACTCAATTAAGGAAAAAAGTACAACCACAACCTTTTGCGTTTAATCTTCAAGATTTTGCAAGAGTTAGTGATCTTTTAGACCAATAATTTATGTGTATGTTGTTGCCCCCCTCCCCCCCCCCCCCCCCCCCCCCCCCCCCCTCGAGCTTTCTCTTTTACG
>NC_044919.1:7413327-7461143 GCF_003576645.1 Ipomoea triloba | reverse complement strand
TTTTTTCCCCCCCCCCCCCCCCCCCTCTCTGAAGACAACATCTTTCCTGATTGCCTCGTTAAAAACCTTAACTTAAGAAAACCCGATGGGAAAAACTTAGTTAAGGGAAAATAAGTACAATCATAAACGTTCAGGGCATAATCTTCAGGATTTCGGGGTTCATCTATTTAAGTATTTATTTGCAACTTTCTCCCCGTTTATTATATCATACTCATGCCTTGTAAAAAACCACACTAGAAAACCCAATGAGAAAAATCTAGTGAGGAAAAGAGTACATGGTATATATGTATTCATATGTTGCTAAAGTACAACTTGTTAGTCGTTTTAAGACTCAATCTTCAGGATTGAGTTAAGTCATATGTTGCTAAAGTGCAACTTGTTGGTATTTTAATACTCAATGTTCAGGATTGATTTAGGTAAATGTAGTAGTCCTCATCTCCCTCTGAAGATAACAATCTTCAAGTTCTACATTACTTAAAGTAGAATAATTGTTTCAAAAGGAGCATAGAGGATATGACAATCTTCAAGATTGTCACTATAAGTTAACATTTTATACAATGATCTCGTGACACTTCTGGAGCTTATGTGGGTTGAATAAAACACATAACTAGTTTTGAAAAAGGAGTCAATACCAAGTGATCTATGAGAAACACGTAGTGGTTTATTGCATAAATTTACTGGATGATATTTGGAGCACTTGGAGTTATAAGTGATTTCACTGTATGGATAGTGTCAGTCCTAATATGATCACAGAACTTCTGGTTCTTCCGTAATGTTCCAATAATAATGAAGAAATAGACCTCAGGTCCTAAAATGTCCTTATTAGTATCATTTTTTAGTCTAAACGGTTTCTTATCTTCCTCAAGAGATATAACCGTTAGTGTGATAAGTCATCCATACTTATCCATATAAGATGCGCTAAAGACGTCTTGCTAAAAATAGACTGATTGATGTATATAATTTTCAAGGAAATACTCGATCTGCAGGTCGAGATAATACTTGGTTTTTCAAGTCCTTTCATTTCTAAAATTCGTTTTTAGAGCTAATACCATTAAGCTCTTTACGATGTTTATAACATAGGTTGTAGTAACGATTAGTAGCCCCTTAGTAAGTACTAATGGCATATTTTTACATTTTCCTACTTCAGGAGGAAATTATATAGTTAATTGCTTTACTATTTAAGTAAAGCCTTTGTACTTCAACAACAAACTTGTTGTAATATTTATTTTGAGAATTATAGATCCATCAAGGATTTCTCAAATAAACATATCGTATTTGTTAATTCTATGCTCATTTACAACTCAATAAAGAACACTTATGGTACATATTATCCCTTCGCAATGAGGGTAATAACTCCATTCGTAATCCTTTAAATAAGTCATAATGACACATAAGTCCTTCTTCAAAAGGAGAATTACTCAATCAATTATGATCCGTGCTAAGGTCCTATAAAGACTATGCCATCCAATGACCTTATTGTCATATGGTCACGACATTTATTAGCTGCATATCTAAGTTTATTTTGCCAATTATCTTGTATAGCGGAAATTTAATATCATCGTACATGGGAGATTTGATTAAAATCAATCAAAGGTATCTGCGTGAACCCATGTACTACAAACACCCGCTATTATACCACCTTATTGTTTTCATTTCTCTTTCATACAAACACCCATTTGTAACCAACAGGGTTAACATTCAATGGTGTACGTTTTATCAAGAGAATCTATTTTAGCTAGTCGAGTCATGCCTTAATTGCTCCTTTAAATATAAAATAATGAGGATGCTTCTGGCACCTCACCTAGATATAGTTTATTTAAATGCATAATTATATAGGCGCGTGTTGTCGACAACTATATAATTTTCTCCTAAATTTATGATAATTAATCCGATCGTTGACATTTCCTAAATATTAAGATCTGATCATTCTGCATCCCTATTATTTTATGGACAAATGTCTTCATGACATAATTCTTTTAAGGCAAAAGTGACAATGCTTTTTGCTGGTATTATGTTTCATATCTCTTAAACCGATAGATCTCTTGTACTTCTGGCATCAAGGAGTACTGAGATAAACATATTTGGTCCAATTTGGGGATTATGTATTGGACCTTGTCACTTTTCTTTCTGATCAACATGATCCGTGTATATATATACGTTATAGGTATATATATTTGGCAGATTATTTGCTAATATCTCAATAGATTATCTACTGAACATCTAATTTAGTTTTACTAGTACGTGGATTATAATGAAGATCATTCCATTTCATGATTTTCTCGATATTAAAATTCGGGTATATCTCCCCCTTAATGCCGAAAATAGATCATCAGTATGCAATCAGCGTATCTATTGCTCTCTTATCATGGGCTCTATGTAAATAGTTTGAGTTTTATAACCTTATATAACCCATAAAGATACGCAAATGTCGGTGATATAACAATTGGACTGCATACTAAGAATAGTAACGCAGATTGGGAAATGTTTTACACGTACTAGGTTTATGGGAGATTCATATGCAGTGAGCTAGATTAAAAATATATCAAGTATGGTGTGCCCAAAATCATCAATACCTGTTTCAGTCTTATCTCAACATTTTGGCAAGTTATATTATAATCATAAGTACGACATGATTCCTCAAAAGTGCCAAAATAGATTTAATGAATATCATATAAGATGATGTGGATAATTTGGTTTGACTCAGATGCATACAACATCGAGAAAATATATTTTTAATTTCTTATTCCTCTTATTACCAAAATGATTTTACTGATAATCATTCATATCAGGATGAACTATCACCATTGAGGGATAGTGATCTTCATAGTTCATACACCCGTTCAAAATATTTGCAACATAATTACTATTGTAATTTACAGAGGAAGAGCTTATCACTTCTGGGATAGATATAAATGATACGGTATTTTTATGAATTGTTTTTGACATGAAAACCAATTGACTGAATGCCAATTGGTCATGCATCATAGATTTGCATCAATAGGTGGTGCGTCTACACGTACGGGAAAGATGGTGATATGGAAAAGAAAACAAGGTCTTGGTAGGCAAATTTTGATTTTAGAAAGAAACATTAATATTTGCTAGGCAAAATTTATCCTTCAGAGATTTCTATAAGGCATAAAGATCCGGTTCCGGAAGGTATTTAGGATTCTTTAATATGTCTTTTAATTTGACACAAGCGAGAAACAATAATATGCAAAATCAGTACTTTATGCTAAATACTTTACTAGAGGCACTACGGCGTACTTAAACATGCTATTCTATAAGCATATTCATAGCAATAAATTGAATATATAAAGCATAAATTGCTGGCCCAAAAACAATTTATCTACACTTATAATAAGAATCAATAATGTTAAACCCCTAACTGAAACTAAAAACAATATTGGTGTAATAGTCTGCTATAACATATTGTAATTTGTGTTTTTCTTATTGTACAACCTCCAATTAAATTCTTTAGGCAATTTGTTTCTTTATTTCAGTTTTCAAACAAATTTGCAATATTCTATAATGCAATTCTGTATAGATTCGTAACTTAAAATTAGAATAGTGAAGTCTTAATAGGATTCTATAATACAATTTTGTATAGATTCCTAACTAAACCATTATTCCACCCAAAACAACAGTATATAAACCCCTCCCCTTCTCACTGGCATTCACCCAAAACTAAACCTAACATATTCTGCAACACACCATCTACTTGACATTCTATAGGTATGATTGTCAAAATATTATCATGCTAATTCTATTATTTGTATTTGTACTCATAATGATTACAGTTTTTTTTTTTAAAAAAAAAATCAATGATGGTATACTCATTAATTAGTATAAGTTCAATATCATTATATAAATATATCTATTGTATAATCTGTTCATATATACTTGTATCCTTGTATGTAATGTTGTGGTTCTCATTATATTCCTCTATATAATCTACACATTTTAGTTACTCCTAACTCCCTAATTTATGGTTTTTGAATTTATATTGTGGTTCCCATTATATTATTTCATAACATACTTTATGAACATATTTCCCATGACACAAGGATATTAGTCATGACAAATGCAGTAAAGTTAATTGATATTGACACACAAACTGTGGGCTGGAGTTGTACAGTTCATGTCATTAAGAAAAACGAACCAAAAACCGCTATTGGAACGCCTAAGAAAAAGTATATGCTCATCGTGCTTGAGGACGAAACAGTAAGTAAATAGTAAAATCATTATTATTATTATGATTATTAGTATTATTATTATTATGAAGATGCTCTCATTTACCACCAACATCATTGTAAATGCTATATATAAATGCAAGAAACTCGGGTTCAATCAATAGTGTTTGATAATGTCATTGGAATGTATGATATCACTTTACAAACCAACAAATGATACATCATCTCAAATGCCATTATCAAACATGTCCGGACGAACTATAAAGTACTTGATCACAAATACAATTACACATGTATTTTAAATGGTCAGACCAGTGTCCAAACAAGTGACAATGATGACACACCATTTGCTCCCATGTAAGTGGTTTATTTGTTTCTACTTACTTTAGTTGCAATTTAGTTATTTACAATTTGGTTATGTTTTATTAAAATATATAAGCATCGAGACTATTTATTTCATTTTTATTAATTTAGCATTTTTTTCTCTCTCATTATTATATGACTACTTTAACCAATTAAGGAACACTAATTTAAAAATACGCATTGGACAGTTTAATCGCGCAACGCGCGTGTGATAACTAGTAATATATATAAGGAGGCATTATATTATATCTAATCTAAAAACATAATAAGTCTCAATTAAGGTTATATCATTTATTTATGTCTCTCTTTTTGTATGCTAATAAATGTATACATTTTACTTTAAATGTTGTATACTTCAATGTTATTAATTAGATAAAATTGTCTCTACTACATTCTTTTTATACAAAACTATACATACACCGTTACTTTTTAACTTCATCATTATTACCATATACCTATATCTATCATATCTTTTTTAATATTCTTTAATTATCATTTTCTCAAAATCATTATATAATTAATTTAATGGTTAATTATATTTTAATTAAATTTCTATTAATGGTAAATCGTGTGTGTATAAAATACATATATTATTTGTGTATATATAATTTGAATTATAAATTTTAACTATTTGTATTTTCTAATGTTTTAATATTGGACATGAATTTTCGCATATCGTGCGTACAAAATACTAGTACATGTATATATATCATAAGGACATTTAAATAATTGCTGGGCCAAAATATAATAAGGATAGTGATAGCATATACAGGACTCAAATCATTTAAAAGACCCAAAACATACCTTTAAAAACATTGGGCCCAAAAAGACCCAAAATGGGTTTAACTAATTAAAACATAGATTAGAACCCAATATCAGTTCAAAACTTTATCCGATCCATTCATAATTTTCATCTGATCGATACCGTCCCAATCCCTAGCGGGCATCCGAGATGGAGATCCGCCGTCTGGCTCGTCAAGAACCCTCGCCGGAGGATCCGAATGGTCGCTGATCTCGCCAAACGCGCCCGAGCCGAACGCAAACGCCAAAATCGCCCGAGCCGAACGCGATCCGCCGTCTGCCTTGTACTTTATTGATGCGGCTAGGCAGATTGATCAACCAAGCATTTCAGACGAGATGTGCAGTGACAAAAAAACCAAAAAAACTGAGATCGGTCACAAAATGTCCGGGATGCAGAGCCAGAGCCGCTGCTGCCCTCTGCCGGAGAGCCGGAAATCACCATCGCGAACCGGACGCAGATCGACGGCCAAAACAGGTTTTTGTTTTGTTTTGTTTTGTTTTTTTTTTTTTTGTTTTTTTTTTGTTTTTTTTTTTTGTTTTTCATACATACAGATTTTACTGCATATTGTTGGCAATTATTGGAATTTTTTTTAATCAATGGTTATCAATAAAAAAATACGTTTGGTATTTGATATGCAGAAAATTTTCTGTGAATGTATACATACGTATATATAAACAAAATTATATATACTAAAAAAAACTATGACGCAACACCGAATGTTTGCTGTAATCTGGTAAGTACAACTATCTCCTATTTTCGTACTGCTTGCTGTAGAAAACTTATGAATTTCTTGGTATATATATATATATATATATATAAACTTATGAATTTCTTGGTATATATATATATATATATATATATGACCAATGCATAAAAGCATAAATATATAAATTCACAACATAGATATACTTAGCAGAATATGGCAGATGTATAATANAAACTTATGAATTTCTTGGTATATATATATATATATATATATGACCAATGCATAAAAGCATAAATATATAAATTCACAACATAGATATACTTAGCAGAATATGGCAGATGTATAATATTCAGAATATGCAATCAGCAATTGTGAGATATCTAGAGATAAAGGTGTAAAAAAAACTAGTAAAAGGTACCGTTCACCGAGTTTGAGCATGCTGATAACGTGTTGGAATGGATTTGTAGTTGTCTGTTGAATGGTGAATTGTAAAGTAATAAATTAGACTAATTGAGAGAATAGAGGCAAAGAGAAGGGAGAGTATATCTTATTCACTGATCAGTGATCATCTACATACAACATATGGATACACATATATATAACANCACAACATAGATATACTTAGCAGAATATGGCAGATGTATAATATTCAGAATATGCAATCAGCAATTGTGAGATATCTAGAGATAAAGGTGTAAAAAAAACTAGTAAAAGGTACCGTTCACCGAGTTTGAGCATGCTGATAACGTGTTGGAATGGATTTGTAGTTGTCTGTTGAATGGTGAATTGTAAAGTAATAAATTAGACTAATTGAGAGAATAGAGGCAAAGAGAAGGGAGAGTATATCTTATTCACTGATCAGTGATCATCTACATACAACATATGGATACACATATATATAACAATAGTAATATATTAGACTAATTGAGAGAATAGAGGCAAAGAGAAGGGAGAGTATATCTTATTCACTGATCAGTGATCATCTACATACAACATATGGATACACATATATATAACAATAGTAATATATTAGACTAATTGAGAGAATAGAGGCAAAGAGAAGGGAGAGTATATCTTATTCACTGATCAGTGATCATCTACATACAACATATGGATACACATATATATAACAATAGTAATATATTAGACTAATTGAGAGAATAGAGGCAAAGAGAAGGGAGAGTATATCTTATTCACTGATCAGTGATCATCTACATACAACATATGGATACACATATATATAACAATAGTAATAAACACCACCATTATGGTGACCGTTATATAGGTTACAACCGTTACAATACTACATAATAATGGCCACAAATACTATTATTTATAACAAATGACTTCATTTTTTCAAAACCGAAAAAACCTAAACTGAACTGAACCCAAAAAAAAGAATAAACATCGAAACCTGAAATCAAAATGCCCAACCCTAGGTAAGGCTAGTGTAGTCTTGAAAGAGAGAAAATATAAAGTACAAGAATTCAAAATAAAGTAATAGGAAAAGCAACAGAAAAATAAATAAAAAATTTAAAACCCGTAGAGGGAAATATATGCATTTTGCTTGCTAATTATCGTCACAACAAAAGTCTTTAAAGCTTAAAATGTCATGACAGTTCAACCGCCCAAGAATCCAACAAATTCTCATGCAGTCACATTTGGTCAATATTACTTCAAAAATCAAAGCACTTGCCAGGTCTGGCCAGATCGAATACGCTCGGAAGGTATTTGATGAAATGGTGCTGAGAGATGTAGTAGCTTGGAACTCAATGCTCAGCAGCTATTCCCAATTGGGTCTCCACCAAGAAGCTCTCTCTTTGTTCCAGAGCTTGAGGACCGGTGTTGTTAGGCCAGATCACTTCACATTTACATCAACCCTTAGTGCATGTGCATCCTCATGTGAGCTTAAATACGGGCATAAAATCCATGCACTTGTGATTGTTTCAGGTTATAACGCATATTTGTCAGTGAATAATTCACTAATTGATATGTATGGAAAATGTTTCAGCCATTTTGATGCAAACAAAGTGTTTGAAGAGATGGAAGTCACGAATGAAGTGTCATGGTGTTCATTATTGTTTGCATATGTTAATGTGAATAAGTTAGATGTAGCAGCCAATTTCTTCAATGCAATGCCAAAGAAAGGGGTGATTGCATTTAATACTATGATTGCTGGACATGCTAGACAGGGTGAAGCTAAGTTGTCAGTGGGCTTGTTTAAGGATATGTTGGATGAGCTATGCACTCCAGACCAATGGACTTTGAGTGCTCTCATGAATGCTTGTGCTGAATCAAGACAAAAATTTCTCGGTTTTATGCTACATGGTTATATTCTGAAAAGTGGTTGGAGTTCTGCAAGTGAGGCAAACAATTCTATTCTTAGTTTCTATGCTAGTGTGAATTGCCATAATGATGTTCTGAAGATGGTTCACAGCATTGATGTTCTCAACCAAGTGTCTTGGAATGCTATAATTGATGCTCACATGAAAGTAGGCAACATAGATGAAGCATTTACTGTATTCGCCCAGTCACCTGAGAAGAATCTTGTTTCATGGACATCTATGATTGCAGGATTTGCTAGAAATGGCCATGGAGAACATGCAATATATTTCTTTGTAGATATGACAAGAAATGATATCAAGCCAGATGAGTTTACATTTGGAGCTGTCTTGCATGCTTGTTCTACCTTAGCTGTGCTAGGTCATGGTAAAATGATCCATGCTTGTGGATTTAAGAGTGGCTTATTTACCCATACATATGTTGGAAATGGCTTGGTTAATATGTATGCTAAATGTGGGGAGATAAGAGATTCACAAGCTGCATTTTGTGACATTTATTTGAAGGATTTGATCTCATGGAACACCATGTTGTTTTCATATGGGCTACATGGATGGTCAAAGCAAGTTGTTCAGCTTCTTGAGGAAATGCTGACATGTGGGGTAAATCCAGATAAAGTAACATTTATAGGATTGTTTATGAGTTGTAGCCACTCAGGGCTTGTAGATAATGCTAGGGCTCTGTTTGAGTCAATGAGTAGTGTTTACGGAATTTCACCAGGAATTGATCATGTGACTTGCCTGGTTGACATATTAGGTCGCAGTGGCCATATTGAAGAAGCAAGAAAGATTGCTAGTGAGTACTTTGGAAAACAAAATACAATGCTACTACAAGAAGTCCTATTTGGAGCTTGTTCTGCTCAAAACAACATAGAATTGGGAAAAGAATTAGGAAAACTTTTTAAAAGTTTAGATCCCCAGAATGAGATGAGCTATATCTTGTTGTCAAACCTCTATTGTGCAAGTGGGCAGTGGAAAGAAGCAGAGATGGTCAGGCAAGCAATGGTGAGTGAAGGGGTTAAAAAGATGCCTGGTTTTAGTTGGATTGAAGTGGATAATCAAATGACAATTTTTGCAGCAGGAAGAGAGCCAAATCCATGGATGGGAAAATTGGATGAGATGATTTCCATTCTTGATTCTGAGATGAGATTCCCACATTATTTTTCTCGTTTGGATGGAATTACCTAAGACGATTTTTCATTGTATACACATATGAAGCTGCCAATGGCAATTGATTTTTCATCAAGGCAACTGGTGATATTTCATGCTATGATAATTAGGATCATATTCTCATTGGGTTTTTAATCAAGGTACATCTCTAGTGAACTGGTGAGGACCATATTTGCAGTGTATTTATAGATGTATTTGATTTACCAAGTTTTACAAACTTCTTTTGTATTGTTATGGCATTATATATTTATATGTTTCATCCTTATAGTTATCTCTCAAAGTTCATAAAGTGTTTTTGCAATTCTTGTGAATTGGTAAGATGGAGGACATTTATAGTACTTGCAATACTTTCAAACATTAATTAAAAAGTAGCTACTATCATACTCCATATTTACTTTATTCTGTTTCATTTCACTTTTGACTTGAACACAGAGGTACTACATAAAGTGTAGAGGGGTTCTTTTTTCTTTGGTTTTTGGTATCTCTTGATGAATCTAAGAAGATGAGAAGATAAGATACCTGGCTGATTTCCTCTTTGGGAATATCTTAAAAGGTGATGTTCACTGCACTACTCATCTATGGAGTTTTCTTTGTTTCAGAATTATGATTTATGATGCCTATTTACTATGTATTTGTTTACAGTAAAACCCCTTGTTTTGCAATAGTTTTGTGGAAGCTATATTTACGACTCAATGGAAAGGAAGATAACTAATTTTTGTCACTGTTTACAAAAAAAATGTACACGGATTTGGCTTCGCGTTATGGACCTATGCAACACTGAAGGAAAGAAGAGGAGGAAGATTTATCTCTACCTATGGTGGAAATAAAGAGAAGCTTGAGGAATATGAACAGATAGTTGGGGAGAAGTTGTAGGAAGAAATTTCCTTTTGATTTTATTCAATTTTCAACTTACCTTGACAATTTAATATTCTCCTAGGAGTTAAAACTTAAAAGCTTAAGACATGGAAATAATATTCTAAATTTTCAACTTACCTTAACAATTTAATATTCTCCATATATATAGGAGTTAAAACTTAAAAGCTTAAGACATGGAAATAATATTCTAAACGTAAAGTAAAAATGACAACTACTAATAAACTAGGAAATAAGATAAATAAATTGATTTCCAATCAATATTGGCAGCCCATGATCTGTATTGTATCAGAAAGAGCGCAAATTTTATTGTGGACCATGCATCAAAACGACGTCGTTTTGATTAATGAAAACAAACGACTGAAATGGCATCCGTTCTGCGCCATTCAGTTCAACACAACTATAATTACATTTCAATACAATTACAGTTTCTTTTCGATATAATTGCATTTTCATTCGATATTATATACTCAAATATGTGAATTTGTTATTCAGTTTTCTTTCAATACAACTACAATTTCTTATATAATACACTACAGTTTCCTTTCAACACAACTATAATATCATTTCGATACACCTAAAAATGTGAAATTGTTATTCAGTATCAATTTATATACACTGCAGTTACATTTCAACACAACTACAGTTACATTTCGATATAACTACAATTTCATTCTCGATAATATAAAAACACAAGTGTGAAACTGTTATTCAGTATTAGTTTATATACACTGCAGTTACATTTCAACACAACTACAGTTACATTTCGATATAACTGCAGTTTCATTCGATAATATAAAAACAAATGTAAGGCAGTATCTTTTGTGATGAACTGTAATATCAGTTACGGAGCTCCGTTACAACTTACGGACGCTGTCTCTCTCACTTACTGAAACGACGTCGTTTTGTGACCATGCATGGTCCACAGTATAACGACAGCATAAAGAGATATTGATCCTTAAATGCCAAGTAAATAAATGATTAGCTAATTGAGCTGAATGCTAAAATTTGCCTCTTTGGTACTTTGATTGCCTAAGAAACTTATCCAGAAATTGTTCCTTCCTTTTGAGTACTGATGATTTATTGGTGCTGTTAGTGTGAGATTATTGTGACAGAGCAAGATACTGCTTCACTTAGTCTGTTCTGTAGTAAAAAACAAATAATAATAATAATAATAATAATAATAATAATAATGATATTATGATTATTATTATTATTATTATTATAATTGCAATTCCAGCTACAACATTTTGAAATTATTGAAAATAAATCACCTGGCACTGAAACGCTGTATATGGGTATCTATTAAAGCTGACAGAGACCAAGAAACTAATCTGTTGTCTGTTATATACAGAAAACAACAACAATAGTCCTGACCACAGCATTTTGAAGTTATTGAAATCAATACTCCAGAATTCCATACACAGAGTATTTATTTTATTTTTCTGTACTACAGAAATGGAGATCATCTGTATATTAAGGGAAAAATTTTCAAATGTGTGTAGAAGTCCTAGTGTAGATAATACAAGGAACAACACCAACGTGCTAAAAGATGAGGCTCTATGGTCTTTCTATTTGCATGGTTATTCACAAATGAAACTAAATGCCCCACTTTAGTCCCCTTACAACAATGTCGATAGAAGGAGGCTTTAGGAGACTAATAATATTGTACCTTTGACAGTTTAGTCAGCAACCAAGCAATTCTCAGAATAACAAGCCCTTTTAATTTCAACGATATAGAAAATCCAAGTGGAAATTTAAATGATCGAATTATTTGTTTCAAATATTTGCATGCCTGCAATGGCCCTACTTTAAGTTATATCATTATGGCCCTGTTTGGTAAATAATTAGCCTATCAGTCAATTTTGGCTTATTTGATCACTATTAGTTGTTTGGTTAATAAGCTTTTTTAATTCCAAAATGCTAAAATTCAAAAGGCTAATCAAAGCAGCATTTTCAATTAGCTTTTTGAGAAAAGAAATTATACCAAACAGCTATCAGCTAACAACTAATTTATCAAACAACTTTTTACAATCAGCCAATATTATCAACAAATCATTCATTCTAACCCAAACAGCCAACCCAATCAACCAACAGCCATTTACCAAACAGAGTATATAGTATCTTCCACTTCACACACATTCAAGAGTGTCATTTCAATAATGCAACATGGGACGGTGATGAAAAGAGTTAAGTGGATGCACCTCACTTAGCAATGGAGTTGGGGATAACTATATAGTTATTGAACTCAAAGTGACGGTTAGAGTCTTGCTAATCCTACACCAAATGCCCAACTTCTGTTGAAAAAGTATTTTGTATTTATGTAACTCGGTAGGATGGGAAGTCTAAATGAATAGGTTTGATATTTAAACTATAGTTCAAAATGCTTTCTTTCTTGATATATGCAAACCATAATTCTGAATACACATTTTGCTTGATAACTAAAGATTAGTGCCTGAATTTATTACAGAAAACGAAATGAATTTATATTTATTGGAGAAAGTATGATTACAGTATGTCATAATACTATACGTACTGTAGGTTTACAATTGTTGCTGCTGAGATTTTATATTATTTTCGTGTACTGAATTCCACCTGCTGCTTGTGTTGTGAACGTTGTTCATGAGTTTAATATTTTGCTACATGGAAATAAGCCTGCAAAATGCAAAATCATAGTTTCATCACATAGTTATCATAATACACAATCTGTTGAGGAGCTTAATGATCTAGTAGCAAGTTTCAAGAGTCAGGATTTCAACATAGGTATAAGTGTACAAATGATACACATAATTTTTTTTAGTACAATGATACACATGTTTTTTGGTTAGTTATTTGTCAAAATTATCATAGTTTATTTAAGAAACTTAATTTGCCAAGCACCTTCTGCTCAGATGACATGTAGTGACTCTTCCATATGGCATGCAGTGACTCTTCCATATGGGAGGTCATGAGATCAAACATCAGTGGAGGTGATATTGACATATTGACTCTTTGTGCTTCAACAAGTTGAGAAAGTATAGAAGGCAATATTGACATATATGATAAGTCCATATATTTCTCTATATAAAGATGGCGTGAAGGTACTGGCAATACAAGGAATTCCAGTACTTTAAGTCTATCTCAGTATGAAAAGCTTTAAGAGAGAATTGCTTGCAACTTACCAACTATGATGAAGATTGAGTTGATATGAAAGATTAGACCATACTGTGTATGAATAAATCTGTTCAGTCTCTTATGTAATCTTGGTGATCATCTAGTGGAGTTAGGCTTACGTTGAGTAGCCCAGCATACGTAGGAGAAGTTTCTCCGAAGTGCGTAAACATATCGCTGCGTTCTTGGTTCCTTTATTTTTATGCGTTTATTTTTATTATTTATTTTCTGAACTTTTCTGTGTCTTACACAGAGCTTGACACAGATAATTAAGTTAATTATATTACAATCCAAGTAGGAACTAGTTACGTATTTCTTGCTTTCAAGACTCACGAATTTAACAATCGATATCGAAGCACAGCGACTTAATTTATTAGTCCAGAAATCTGAGTGTTTTGTGTTTCTTGAACTCAGGAACTCATCTTATGCATGTGCTTTTAGTGGTTTTATTTATTCTATTTTTTTCGTGCTTACCTGAGTGTTTTAGGATGGATAAGCATAGGTCACCAAAATTAACAAGGGCTAACTATGTCTACTGGAAATGCCGCACTAAAATGCATCTTAAAGGCTCAATGTGAAATAATTTGGAGATTTGTACTAACTGGATGGGAGCATCCAACTAGGGCCGGTAGAGCAGAAAATGATCCACATGTGCCAAAACTTGAAATTGAATGGACAGAAGTTGAAATCACATTGGCTAGCTAACTACAACAACAAAGCACTGGATACAATCTTCTCATTGATGCATGAGGATCAATTCACACTTATTGATGGGTGTGACTTTACAAAAGAGGCATGGGAAATACTGAATACCACTTAGAAAGGTACAAGTTCAGTAAAAAATCAAAATTGCGCAACTGGTCCAGACTGATTTTGAACAATTTAGAATGAAGGAAGACGAAACCATAGTAAACTTTCATGCATGAGTTCAGGAGCTTGCAAATCAAGCCATAGTCCTTAGTGAACCATTCCCTCAACCTAAACTGGTAAAGAAAGTTCTTAGGTCTTTACCTCAACGATTCAGAATGAAGGTAATAGTCATCCAGGAACATACTGGATGGAAGATAAATCCATGGCTTAGTTGATGGGAAATTTACAGAACTACGAAATGGAGATTCTGGCAGATCATAATAAAAAGGAGAAAAATATTGTCTTTGTTGCTGAAGAAATAATTATGAGTCAAATTCAGATGAGACTAGTAATGATCTTGTTGTTTTACTAACCAAACAGTTTTCTAAATTTTTTAAACAGGTAAAACAGAGGAATAACTCACGTGGAGGCAAACCACAAAATCAGAAAGGAACAAAGCTAAAGTTCAAGCCAAGTGTCCCACATATTTAAGGGCTCTTCAAATCACAACAGAGACTCATCTTCACAATCTTCTCAGTCAAAAGAAAAGTCTAACAACAAAGGGATTCGTTGCCACGAGTGATGACGAACCCGAGTCAAGTCCCTTTGAATCTGACATAGAAGAAATTTCAGGAAATTTTGTTGCATTCACAACTGTGGTTGGTTTTGAGTCAGAATCAGAAGGTTTAGAGTATACATCAACCGAAGACAAGAGCTACCATCTCCCTCGTTTGAATAAGAGTATAAGAAATTGAACTCAAAATTGGATATTTTACTAAAAGTTAATTGTTCATTGTCTAGTCAAGTTAAATTGTTAGAGAAAACTCAAAAAGTGTACAAAACCAAGTCATTGATAGAGATATTCTTATAAAAGCTGGATTTGATCATGAAGACAAACTAAAATAAGAGCTAGAAATGCTGAAGTGACGAATAAAGATGATGGACAATACATCCACTTTGGATAAGATACTTGATTCAGGAAGGAAATCTGCCACAAAGTTTGGTTTGCGATTTACTAGAGACAAAAATCACTACAACACCATCTTTGTCAAAGTTATTGTTGCTGACTCAGATATACCACAATTTAGCACAACTCAGCGTGATTATTTTAAAATAAGACAAACTAAACTTAATTATAAGTCTTATAATCATGTTTTTCACGAGGACATACAAGACAAGAATGCTTTTATTTCTCAAATATCAAAGACCAGAGAAGTATACTCATAAGTATATTACTCCATTTGTAAAACAAGTTTGGGTCAAGAAAGCAAATTTTGTATCTCAGTTAATTCCAAAAGCATCTAAAAGGAGGCAAAATGATGTTCGACAACTAGTGGAGGATAGAGAAATTCATTTAGAGAATCGACAAATTTGTTGATTAAGGATCGAAATCTGGAATAACAAGTATCTCTAAAATTGAATAAATTTTGTTATTATCTAATAAAATATGTTATTGTTTCAGAAACATCGATGCTATCTACGACACACATGGCCGAACAAAGGGTTTTAGATACTCTTGTCCACAATCAAGAGTTAATGGATGATCTAGTGCTTGCAATCTTAGAGTCTTGGAAGCCAAAGAACTTGAATCATTAATATCAGGGACGTCAGTAACATCTACTATTTTGTTATCTACTACTGTTGAAATTTCTTCCATGTTTGAATCTGTGGTTGCTAGCTCTGTGTTTTCTTTGTTTTCTGATCTAAATTTACCTGAGTTTGCTAGACTTTCTTTTATGTCATCTATATTTGTTTCTTTGTGATCTTTGTTTAGTCCGGTCATGACCGTGTCTGATATTGTTTGTGTGCTATCTGTGCTTACTGTTATGAGTTCTGTGCATGTATTTGTTTTACCTGAATATGCTTACTGTTTGTATATGCTTGATTTGCTTATCTTCCTTCTTTTTCTGTCCCAACTTGAGAATTCATGAATTTGTGTTTATAAGTGCTTCTAAGTTACTTGCTGAGTTGTTTCCAAGTTACCTGTGCCTAGTTCTAGGTCTTCTGTTTCTATTCAACTTATGCAGGTTCCTTTGGCAAAAGATTCCAGAAAAAAGCAAAGAGAATTGTGGTCTTTTCAAGCAAAAGGAAACTTGCTCTAAGATATGCAACCTCTGATTATGATGATGATATTGTGGTCTTTTCTCACATTATGATTTTTGTTAAAAGGAAGGAACCGAAGATACATCTTCCATTCTCAAGCTTAATTTTTGGCATTCTAAGTACTTAAGGTTTTTGACCATATGAAGATGAAACAATCACGAAGATTGAAGGAAAATATACTATTGATCCAGGTTATATCAGGTTGAAGAAAAATATTATCTTGGTATGTCAATGTCCCTGTCTCTGGATATCCATTTGTTGCTGCCACAGATTCTTGCTTCTGAACTTGAGTAAAGCTTGCTTGCTGACTTGAGGCTATTCATGCAGCTGAGATTGCTTTCTTTGTCATTTATTTGACCAAAAAGAGCGGGAGTAATATTTTGGTGAGAGTGAACAAAAGCAAAAAGACAAGACATGTTGGTATAAGGTTTATTACTCGAAATTGATTGATGACTTATTGCTGCTTTCTAGGGTTGAGACTGCACCACATACTAGATGATCACACCCCTTTGTCTCTTTTTGTCAAAAAGAGGGAGAAGATGTACAATTGAGGGGGAGCACAAGCAAAGCTTAAACACAGTGGTAACTTTTGTTTTTGGCACTACTTAGTTTATGCATATTACCTAGTTGGTGGGTATTACTACTTATTTAGTTGGTGGATATTATTGCTTACCTAGTTGGTGGATATTATTGCTTATTGTGTTTACGGATTAACTGGTTGGTGGATATTATCTTGTTGGTGAATGACTATTGCCTATTATGTTTATGGATTAACTAGTTGATGGATGGCATTGCTTATTTTATGGATATGATGAGGATTATCTAAGTGGTGAATGGTTATTGATTCTAATATTGTGTACATGGGTTTGGATATGAAGGCATTATCTAATTGGTGGATGATTATTGGTGTTGGTTATTGATATGGTGTATGTATGTTGTATGGACGTATGGTTATGGAAGTGATATGATCAAGATTATGGTTGAATCATGATTTTTTTCTTGGCAAATTTCTTTAGCTATCCTCAGTCTCTAGTTATCTTTATTAATATAATATTTTGCTTGTCAACGCAACATGTCTTAAGACTTTTATTTTAATAAATAAATTCTATTGATATTTTCTTATAGCCTTAAGAATATATGTAAGTGTTTTTGTGTTTGACAAATAATTGTCAAAGGGGATGGTAGGTGTACAAATGATACACATGTTTTTTGACTAATTATTTGTCAAAAATATCATAGTTTATTTAAGAAGCTTAATTTAATTATTTAGGTTGCAAGATCAGCATGAATGGAGCATTTACATATGACACGTTTTCAACAGATTATGGAGTCTTCAAGAGATTAGTTTGAGATTGGTATTCCTTGATTTGAGGAAAACTTACAGATTAGCTTGAGATGTGTGTTTCTTCTTATCTTGAGAAAATCTTACATATTATTTTTCAAATATAATAAGTCCATATATTACGAATACCATATCTCTCTCCCTAGCGCCGACTAGGGTTCCGGTTCCTTCCTAGGGTTTCTAGGCTTTCTCCGATCATACGTGTTTTCTTCCGGTCGTTACCAGTGTTTTTCTTTCTGGTTTCACGTGGTTTGTCTGCATGGCGACGACGACAACGGACGAGGGTGTAGCGGGGCTCTCCGAGCGTTGGGCAGATATGGTTTTGGAGGACGAGGATTTGGCTTTTGAGCCGGTAGGAGCCGATGCCGAGGAGCTTGTCGGAGGGTTGCAAGAGACTTGGTCAGTTGTTGGACGGTTCTTAACTAAGAAGTTTGTTAAGCTTGAATATATGAGGCAAGTTATGGCGTCGGTGTGGAAACCGGTCAGGGGAGTCACGATCACTGAGCTGCAACCAAACCTTTTTCTGTTCGTTTTCTTCCATATCACGGACATGCAGTATGTGTTGGAGGAGGGCCCCTGGTCGTTCGAAAACTCTACTCTTATCTGTCGACAGGTTAAGGATGGCGTCCTTCCCGGGGATGTGGCTCTTGACTCGGTTGACATGTGGGTTCAGATTCATGACTTACCCATGGGTTACACGTCCGATGTGATTTTGGAGCAGATTGGAAATTTTCTTGGTGCATTTGTTAAAGGGGATGACCGTTTTGCTGGAGCTCCGTGGCTTAATTTTTACCGCACTAGGGTTTTTATGCTGGTGAGCAAACCTTTAAAACGGCGTATGAAGCTTCTTAAACGTGACCGGACTTGGAGTTGGGTGTCGTTTAAGTACGAACGACTCCATAGTTTTTGCTTTTATTGCGGCATGATGGGGCACTCATATAAATTTTGTCTCAAGGCGCGAGAGGCGACGATCCCGGTCGATCAGTTTCCATTCAGTGCTGCATTGCGAGCTGGTGGTAGCCGAGGTCCTAAGATGGTGGGGGATAGTTGGCTCGTGCCGGTTGGGGCTGCTCCGCGGTCGGGTGGAGGCTCGGAGGCCGCTGCTGGTGTTGATGGCAGCGCTGTGACCGCTCCGGTTACGGTACAGCGACAGGAGAGTGCGGAGGTGGTTGTTGCTGTCACTAAACGCCGTCGGGAGGGCGGTTTTAGTGGTTCTCGGAGGTCGAGTAGCGGGAGTGGTAGTGACGTTACCATGCACGAGGTGTCAAAAAACTTGTATGTGGCGGGTTCTGGTTCCCAGACCCGCCCGTCATCATGAGTACCTTGAGTTGGAACAGTCGTGGCTTGGGCAATCCACGTACAGTTCGCGAGTTGGTGGACCTTGTGTCACGTAAGAAGCCCGATTTTGTCTTCCTCATGGAAACCAAGGTGGGGAGGATGCATGCTGAACGTTTGCGAGTGAAACTTGGTTTTGAAGGTCTGTTCTATGTTGATAGTGTTGGATTGAGTGGTGGTTTGGCCTTGTTGTGGAGAAAGAATAATACAGCGTCCTTTCTAAGTTTTTCGAAGAATCATGTTGATGTTGAAGTCTGTATCACTGGGCTGGGGACATGGCGCATGACTGGCTTTTATGGGTTTCCGGAGCGGTCACGGAGGAAAGATTCATGGGATTTATTGAAATCGCTTGCGGGTAGATCCTCTCTCCCGTGGATGGTTCTCGGTGATTTCAATGATCTGCTTTATCAACATGAGAAGCGTGGTGGAAACCTGCACCCGAATAATATACTACATGGCTTTGGTGAGGCGGTCTCTGAGTGTCAGCTGGCTCAGTTGCCATTACACGGCTACCAGTTCACTTGGGAGCGGGGTAAGGGTACTGAGAATTGGATCGAGGAGATGCTTGACAAAGTCCTTGCGGGGGCTGATTAGTGTTGCCTACTACCTCGAGCGTCGGTTTCTAATATCCTGACCCGCACTTCTGATCACTCTGCTCTTTTTCTAGAGCTTACGGATGTACGTGCGAGGAGGGTGCGCAGAAAGTTCAGATTTGAGATGGCCTGGTTTCATGACGAAGGTTGCAGGCAACAGGTGGAAGGAGCCTGGGAAGAAGGACGGAATGGTGGTTTGCTCAGATGTATTCAGTACTGTGGCGATCGTCTCCTAAGATGGGGGGGGGGGTGATCGTTTTTATAAGTTTGGCAAGAAGATAAAGGCTCTCCAGGGGGAGCAATTGCAGCTTAAGGGGCTTACAGATCCTCTTTCCCTTGCGGAATTCCAGCGGATTGAAACTGAGTTGTGTCGGCTGGAAGCTCAAGAAGATGCCTTCTGGAGACAACGGGCGAAACAACACTGGCTGAGGGGTGCTGATGCCAATACGAAGTTCTTCCACAGGTATGCTTCCGCACGGAAGAAGAAAAACACCCTCTCTAGATTGAAAAATAATGCTGGTGTCTGGGTAGAAGGGGAGGGGTTGAATTCTATTGTTTTAGATTATTTTAATAGTATTTTTGCCTCAATTGCCACCACCCTAACGGATGATTTCTTCACTTCTATTAACCCCCGTGTCTCCCAAAGTCAAAACGATTCGCTTCTGAAGCCTTTTGAGGCCGAGGAGGTTAAATCTGCTTTATTTTCTATGTTTCCGGACAAGGCACCTGGTTCGGATGGAATGAATCCAGGATTTTATCAACAGTTCTGGGATATAGTGGGGGAAGATGTGATAGCTTTTGTGATTAACTGCTTATCTACATGTTCTTTCCCTGATGGCCTGAATGATACTAATGTTGTCCTAATCCCGAAAAAGTCTACCCCGGAGTCAGTGTCTGATCTTCGACCCATTGCACTGTGCAATGTGGTTTACAAAATCATGGCGAAGGTGGTGGCTAACAGGTTGAAGCCGTTGTTAGGGGATGTTATATCTGAACAGAGTGCGTTTATTCCAGATAGACTTATTACAGATAACATTCTCATTGCTGCAGAGGTGGGTCATTATCTGAACAGGAAACAATGTGGGATTGTAGGCTGGGGGGCTCTAAAGCTTGATATGGCCAAAACTTACGATCGGATGGAATGGAGTTTTCTACGTAGAATGTTAGAAGCTCTGGGATTTGTGCCACAGTGGGTGAACTTGATTATGCTGTGTGTCTCTACCGTAACATATAATTTTTTGGTCAATGGGGAGAATGTAGGGCAAGTGACCCCATCACAGGGCATCCGTCAAGGTGATCCGCTTTCTCCGTACCTATTTATTATTTCTGTAGAGGGACTTTCTTTGTTGCTCCAACAGGCTGAATCTAGGAGGGAAATTCATGGTTGCAGGGTGGCTAGAGGGGCTCCTGCGATCTCACATTTATTTTTTGCAGATGATAGCCTCCTGTTCTATAAGGCAAATAGCCAGGAAGCAGGAGTGGTCAAACAGTGTTTACAAGTTTATGAGGCAATGTCAGGCCAGGAGGTAAATTATAACAAGTCAAGTGTTTGTTTTAGCAGGAATACCGCCTTGGCTGATAGGGAGACAGTGGCTGCGGTTTTGGGTGTCAGTATGGCACCTAACTTTGGGAAGTATCTGGGGTTGCCCTCTTTATAGCCCGGAATAAAAGGATGGTGTTTGCATACATTCAGGATAAAATCAGGCACAGAGTTGGTTCGTGGAACAAGAGACTGATTTCAATGGCAGGTAAAGAAGTACTACTCAAGAGTGTGGCACAATCTATGCCCACTTTCTCTATGAGTGTTTTCCTGCTCCCTAATTCTGTTTGTTTATAAATTCAGAGAACCTTGAATCACTATTGGTGGGGTTCAGGGGATTCTAGGGGTATTCATTGGAAAGCATGGGATCGTTTGTAACACCCCGGCTCGGCTATACCGTACATCCGGAGTAGTTATCGCCACACCTAGACCGAACCCAGCCGAATCCATACAGAGTTCACTCTAGGTGCACAGGCTAAGGGAAAGGAAAACTGTTTCACATCATCACCATTACCCAACATATCTTCATATATATATATATGAGCAAAAGGGGTAGCTGCACTAGCTACCACTATATACAAGAGTTTAATTACCAACTTACTAGCCAACTAAGTTCATCATGGCTACAAAAAGGATATATATACACAAAAGAGTCCCTCCCAGAACTTTCTCAACCAGCCAACTACTCTAAGAGGCGGTACACCGGTCCGGTGTACGTTCCCCATACTAGGTGCCACTCACCTGCGAACCAGGTGAAATGGTCCAAAAAGTAGCAAGGAGTGTTCACCATAGACCACTCATCCCAATGCTCCGAAAGACTGGGATCCCACGGATAGGGATAAAAGACAACGAACTCTAGGGGATCACTCCCCTCTAACACCTCTATGGGATAGAACCCAAACCTAGACTGGGCCCTATCCAGAAAAGTCGGCTGACTACTGCGAACCGGAACGCGAGAGGGTGTAGTTGGGTAAGCTGGGGGAGGGCTGTACTGCGGAGAAGGAGGAGCAGGAACATAGACCGGGTCCGAAGCATGAACCGAGTCGGGAGCATAGACTGGAGCAGGAGGATCTGGAGCGAAGCCTGGGGCATACGGGTCATCACCCACCAACAAGTGTGCATAGCTATCATAGTCAAAGAGGGGAAAATAGAACTCTGAGGAACTAATAGAGTTCCCCGGGCTACAGGAGCCCACACTAGACTCCATCTGGTAAAGGACACAATGAAGTGTAGTTAGCACGACGGCTAAGTAAGGAAATCCTTAAGTAAGGAAATCCATTGTCACTCGAAAGTAAACAAAGGTTTCAAAAACAACATAATATTCAAAAAATGTAAACCTTACCCAAAGGTTGCATTCTACCTGCAATCGGATTAACAACAAGACAGTACAATATAGTATACGAGTGACATCAGCATATAGTACGTTCTTTTCCGAGAATTTCATCATTTAATCCAAAAGGAGTCTAACAACACACACTTACTAATTTCATAACTCCCTCTCTTCTCAGCGAATAGACTTCGCTCTGCAGTATGAATTGATCATACAGATCTCAGTTTCTCTCCTCTCAGCGAATAGACTTCGCTCTGCAGTATGAATTAATCATACAGATCTCAGTTTCTCTCCTCTCAGCGAATAGACTTCGCTCTGCAGTATGAATTAATCATACAGATCTCAGTTTCTCTCTTCTCAGCGAATAGACTTCGCTCTGCAGTATGAATTAATCATACAGATCTCAGTTTCTCTCCTCTCAGCGAATAGACTTCGCTCTGCAGTATGAATTAATCATACAAACCTCGGACCGCGGCACTCATGCCTCCCGCAGGTCAAACATTACACTAACTTCCGGGCCCCGGCTCACAAGCCTCCCAAGAAGTTAGTGTCTGCAACAACATTATCCAGAAATTAAGATTTTCAAAACATTCTTTCTTTCCTTGGGTTTAATTAGTTTATTCGTGCAATGACTCAAACGATCATTCTTATCCAAATATGTTTCCAAAATACACATATTTGTTAACGACTTTTCGTTATGAAATTCCAAGTGACAAGGGTTACACTTATTTCTTAAAAACACGATTTTTCTTCCAAATTGATTGTGACATTCCAAAATTTCGCTACTATTTTTGTTACAAAATATTTTTGTCAAAATTGTTTCTAACCATTCCTTTTCAGAAAATTTCAGCTTGGCGCAGTCCGAAAGATTGAACCGGTAAAAATAGTTCCCGAACTCTTTTTCACTTGAAATTTTTATGGTAGAACCCCAACTTATAGTACTTGATGTCCATAAAAAGTTTTGGTCATTTTGATCCGCGAATAAACACAGAAAGTTCCATTTTTGCCCTTGGCAGTGTGCTGTCCAGAATTTTTCTCTCTGGACCAGTTTTGGAAAAAAAATTCGAAAACCATACTTATACTACTCCGATAATTATGAAATTTTATATGCAGGTTCTACACTTATAGAACTACATGTCTAAAAAAAATAGAATCAAAATACCTTACCAATTTTTCCCAATAAATCTCGGAAGTTACTGCCAGAGACTATCTTTATTATTATTTTTTTTTTATATTTTCACAAGTATAAGCCTATATGGACATAAACACAACATATACATGCATAAATTAACTATGAACATGCATACCAAAAATTACTAAACATTAAAGTGTAGTTTCTTTGAGCCAACTTGTAGATCCATAAACTTAACACATAATTTTCACATAAAATTCCTAGTCACATAATTTACTAGCATTTGATCACCTTCAAGTGACTAAACCAACTTAAGGGATTCCTTACCTTTTTAGAAGAATTTTAAAACCGTAAGAGTTGATGATCTCCTCTTTCGAGCCCTTCACCAAAGATCCTAAAAACAAACACCATAATAACAACATTTTCATGCACCTTTTGTTTACACTTAAGTTCTAGGAAGGATTTAACCGAACAAAACCAAAGTCTTACCTACACTAGAGCACTTGAGTTGAAGAGATGCTTAGGAGTTCTTGATCACAAAGTGGAAGACTAAGCTTTTCTTTCTTCTTCCTTTTTCCCTTATGATTTTCGAACTTAGGAGTAGGAGAGAGGGGATGATGGTGAGTCTTGCTTAAAGATTAAGGAACAAGTGCAACATTCCCATACTTCCTATGACATGCCATTAATGCACTAACCATGTGGTAAATAGGAGTGCCACATGTCAACTCCCTATGGTGGCTCTTGAAGAACAAATATTTACTTTGCCAGTTTGGGGTTAAATCAGATGAAAGTTCGGAGGATTATAACTTAATTCGGGAAAATTCTAACACCAAAATTATCCTAAAAATAATCCCGGCGATAACCACTAAAATTGGGAATTTTTCGGTATCTCGCGAAATATAGGTACAAGGTCCGTAACAATTTTACCCCTTACAGTCCGTTTAAATTTTCACTTGAACTAACTAGAAGTTTAGGCTTAATCGTATCATGCTTAATAATCTAATCATTAGGAAAATTCGAACTGTATAAGCATCCTTTAACATTTTACGGTTCGTGACCGGTACGTAGATCGCAGCTTATTAATAACTAGTCTCAAAGAAAAAAAAATTCTTTCGAACACCGAGAGACCTTTTCATAAATGTCATAGCTAAAAAAAAATATTCTCGAACCTTAACTTTGTCGGAAAAACCGAGGGGTTACATCGTTTGTGTGTCCCTAAGAAGTTTGGGGGATTGGGTTTCAAGGATTTAAGGGCGTTTAATCTAGCTATGCTAGGTAAACAAGCCTGGAGATTTTTGTTTAATCCGCATTCTCTCGTGGCATGTCTATATAAAGCAAGATATTTTCCAAAAACCTCTTTTATTGAGGCCTCTGTTGGTGGCTGCCCGAGTTACTGCTGGCGAAGTATTATGGCTGCTCATGAGCTGGTTTGTTCAGGGGTTAGGAGAAGGATTGGGAATGGAAACACTACATTGATTTGGGGACATCCTTAGCTCCCGGATGACCCTGGGCCTATGGTTCATACTACTATGCCCCAATCACTTGATGGTTCTTTGGTTTCAGGCCTAATTGACCCAGTTACAAAAACGTGGGATCAGGATATTATACGTGATATTTTCTCCCCTACGGATGTGAACCGCATTGTGAGTATTCCAGTGTGCCCTGACTATGAAGATTCGTGGTATTGGAATGGAGACCCAAGGGGTTGTTACACTGTTAAGGATGGTTATAGACGCATTTGTGGTGAAATTAACAATGTTGCAGGTGGTTTTGATAAATGGCTTTCCCTTTGGAAAATTAAATCCCCTCCCAAGTGGAGGACTTTCCTCTGGAGAGCCCTTTCTGATATTCTCCCCATTGCACCAAATCTAATTTTAAAGAGGGTTGATATAGATCCTACATGCCCTATGTGTGGTCAATCTCATGAGAGCTTAATGCATACTTTCATTTTGTGTGAGTTTTCAACATTGGTTTGGCATGCCTCTTCTATTCTAGTACATATCATAGGGGGGGCTGATTTTTGTGAATGGTTCTCTAATGCAATGGATTCCCTTTCAAATGAACAGCTTATTGCGGTGGTGGCAGTCCTATATCATCTATGGAAAGCACGCAACATGGCTGTTTGGGATGGGTGCTTGCCTTCACCACGGCAGTTGTGGAATATGGCGAACGCGGCTATCCGTGCATGGGGAGATGTTCACTGCCGACAGTCGACATCCACTGCTGCTGCGCCACGCACAGAGACCTTGGCTGCTTCATCTTCTACCGCCGGCGACCCCCCGTATAGCTGCTTCTTTGATGCTGGTTATCAGGCATCAACGAGGAGGGCGACGGTGGGGGCAATCCTCCTCTCGGCTCAAGGAACATTCTTGGCGGCTTTCAATGGACCCCTACACGACTGCTTCTCACCGCTCATGGCCGAGTCAGTAGCCTGTAAGGAGGTTCTTTCTTGGATTCGGGATCGTGGTCTAACTTCGGTAGCCCTTCACACGGATTGCACTGCTCTTCAACGGTTATTATCTTCAGAACAATCTAATCTACATTCTTATGTGGGCTTTTCGTTAAATGCCTCGAAGGCTATTCTGTCATCCTTTACTCATTTTTCAATTAGTGTGGTACCGAGGTCTGCGAACCAAGGTGCACACTCGCTTGCTTCTATTGCCTATTCACAGGCACATTCTTTGTTTTGGGATACTATCCCGCCAAACTTTATCTCGGCTTTGATTTAATAAAGCTTACGTGTTTGGTTTCAAAAAAAAAAAAAAGTCCATATATTTCTCTATATAAAGATGGCCTGAAGGTCCTGGCAGTACAAGCTAAGGAATTCAAGTACTTTAAGTGAATGAAAAATTCTTGTTCATCTCAGTATTATTCAAAGGTTGTCCAGTGAATGAAAAATTATTGTTGAAGACATGGCTGTATTTATTGAAGCTTGAAGTGAGAATTGGCTTGCAACATACCAACTCAAGAAGATGATGAAGATTGAGTTGATATGAAATATTAGACTATAGTGTGTATGGATAAATCTGTTCACTCACTTTTGTAATCTTGGTGATGATCTAGTGGAGTTAGGCTTATGTTGAGTAGCCCCAAGACATAGGAGAAGTTTCTCTGAACTGCATAAACATATCCTTGCTTTCCTGGCCTGGTTTCTTTATTTTTCTGCATTTATTTTTATTATTTATTTTCTAAGTTTTTCTATGTCTGACACAAAGATTAATACATATAATAAATTTATTTAATTATATTAAAATTGAGTAGGAACCAGTTAAGTATTTCTTGCTTTTAAGACTCACGAATTTAACAATATGCATTCAATATCCGGATGTAGTGTGTATTTTCAAAATCATTCTACACTCTCAAGTAAGTGATTCAAGTGGTAAAACTTGCTTTGGCAATTACCACTTGTTCTCCCCTTTTTAAATTAAGTGATGTTTGTACTGTCGTATATGGGAGATTCTTCTTCAACCTCTTTTTGCCGTTCTTTCTGCTACTTATTTCTTGGAATTCCTTATATTTTATCGAATTTCTTTAGTTTCAATATTCATGATAGGGTTACACTTGTGTGAGACCGTCTCACGGATCCTTATTCGTGAGACGGGTCGTGTCGGGTCAAAGCACATGTAAATGTCATACTTATATATACAAATGTCATACTTATATGCTCAAATATAACACTAATCAAGAATATAATTTTTGTTAATTACTTATAAGAGAAAAAGTAATACATTTTTCATAATAAGTAATGTTAACAAGTGCCTCTTACTTATAAGGGAAAATATAATACTTTTGAGGAAAAAAGTAATACTTTTAAATCGAAATGTAAAAGTATTGTATTTTCCCTTAAAAGTATTACATTTACCCTTATAAGTAACAAATTTTTAAAAATTTTATTCCTGATTAGTATTACATTTGAGCATATAAGTATGACATTTGTGCATATAAGTGTTACATTTGCACATTGACCCGACCCGTCTCATGGTGAGACGGTCTCACACAAGTTTTTGCGTTCATGATATTATTAAGGAGTTGTAAATTGCATTACAAGGAAATGTGCTATTTGGCTGCAATATTGAGTATGTGTGGTGCACTTTAATTTCTGCTTCTGAGGATGGCTTTGAGGTTTCTTTTTCCATTTATAGTCTTAACTAGTATTTCTACGCGCGATGCGCGAAAGTTCATACCCAATATTAAAACATTAATAAATATAGATAATTAAAATTTTTAATTCTAATTATATATACAAATATAGTATATGTATTTTATACACACACATATATGATTTACCATGTATAGAAATTTAATTAAAATATAATCAACCATTAAATTAATTATATAATGATTTTACTAAAATGATAATTAAGGAATAGGAAAATGATATGATAGATATATGTGTATGATAATAATGATGGAGTTAAAAACTAACGGTGTTATAACGGTGTAAGGGTAGTTGTATAACAACAATGTAGTAGGGATAATTTTATCTAACAACATTGAAGTGTACAACATTTAAAATAAAATGTACAAATTTATTAGCATATAGAAAGAGGGACATAAATCAAGGATATAACCTTAATTGAGACTTATTAAGTTTTTAGAAATGAGTTGTTAAGTTGTTCAAATTGATGACCTTTTACAGGTTGACCTATATATATATATATATATATATATATATATATATATATATATATGTATGTATATGTATATAGGAAAAAGAGCAAAAGTGGTGGTTGCTAATTTTTTTAAAAAACGCAGTGTAGTTAGGGGTGTTAGAGCTTTCGGTAAACTACCCGTGTTCGTGTTCGGTAAACATTCTTTTATGTTCGTTTATTAAGTTAAATAAACATAAGACCTCGGTTCATAAACAAACCAGTTGTAGGCTCGTTTGCTAAGAACCTGTGAACAAGCTCGTTTGTGTTCATTTAAAAATGTTTATAAATAAACTTGTTTAGTGTTCGTTTAATAATGTTCATGACCAAGCTCATTTAGTATTCGTTTAATAATGTCAACGAACATGTTGATGCATAGGCAATTAAGCGCGCCCACGCACATACATTATTATCATTTTACCTTCATTTTTTTTGGTGGACATACTTATAACTAGTGTTAACAATAAGTAAAAACTGAGTTGGTGGTAAATTAACGTTATGTTGGATTGTAGTTGTATTTTTTAGTGATAGCAGTGGTTTGACATGTGATATGCTGTTAGTTTAAATGATTATAACTTTTAAAATATAAGTCACTTGTGTGAGACCGTCTCACGGATCCTTATTCGTGAGACGGGTCGGGTCGATTCAAAGCAACATGCAAATGTCATACTTATATGCTCAAATCTATATATATATATATATAACCCCAATCATATGAGAACTATGCCCCCAAATGAGAACGTGAGGACAAATCCAAACCATTGATCTGCAAGATTTGACGCATGAGAAATCAAGTAAAAAATGAGCAGGGTCATTTTCATAAATATTATAAACTTTTAAAATGAGCGGGGTCGTTTTCATAAATATTACAAAATTTTGTTTATTTCAACCGTTAGATCTACTAGATCAATGGTTTGGATTTGTCCTTACGTTCTCACCTTAAACATGGTTCTTACCTGATTAAGGACATATAGCTTTCCCGCTCATTTTAGTCCAAAAAAATTGAAATTGGTCATCATAATATTATACGTAGTATAATAATTCCTTATCAGAAATTCTACCATTCCTTATCATTCATTAGGTTTAGCCAGCAAGGGAGGGGACAACAAGTACCTTTTCAATTCTTCGAAGGACGTCTGGCACTCGACGGTCCACTCGAAGCTATCCCTTTTCCTTATTACTTCGAAGAACGGCAAAGCTCTCTCGGCTGATTTTGAGAGGAATCGGCTGAGAGCCGCTAAGCAACCAGTCAATCTTTGGACTTCTTTCAAGGTAGTCGGTGGCTTCATGTCCAATATTGCTTTTACCTTCTCAGGATTGGGTTCGATTCCTCGTTGCGTGACCATATATCCTAGAAATTTTCCTCCTTTCACAGCGAAGGCACACTTCTTCGGATTCAGCCGCATATTATATTTCTTCATTAGCTCAAAACTGGCTTTCAAATCCAAGGAATGCTCGGCTGATTCCTTACTTTTGACCAGCAAGTCATCGACGTAAGCTTCCATTCCCTTGCCGAGTTGTTCCCCAAATATTCGAGCTATCATTCGAGTGAAGGTCGCACCAGAATTCTTGAGGCCGAACGGCATCACCTTATAACAGTAAACTCCATCTAGGGTAGTGAAGGCGGTTTTCTCCTCGTCCTCCTTCTCCATGAAAATTTGGTGATAGCCACGAAAAGCGTCCATAAAACTGAGTAGGGCACACCCAGCGGTCTGGTCAACCAACAAATCTATCCTCGGAAGGGGAAAGGGGTCCTTGGGACACGCCTTGTTCAGGTCGGTGTAGTCCACGCACATTCTCCATCTTGGAGGCTTTGGAACCAACACCACATTGGCTAACCATGTTAGATATTTAACCTCCCGGATATGGCCGATCTTGAGTAGGGTTGCTACTTCTTTCTTCACAAATTCACGTCTTTCTGTGGCTAGAAACCTTTTCCTCTGAACCACAGGTCGGGCTGCTGGGCTGACAGCTAATCGGTGTGTAATCACTGATCGGTCAATCCCGGGCATGTCTTCCGGCCCCCACGCGAATATCATCTTGTACTCCCTTAATACTTGCAGAATGGATTTTCTAACCTCCTTGGTTAGCCCAAGGCCTAACCTCACTGTCTGTCTAGGTGGGCAATCTCCAAGACAACTTCTTCTAACTCAACGGCAGGCTCCGGTCATTCTACTGATTCCTTCTGCTTGGCTTTTTCTGCGATGGTATGGACTCGCATATCTTTTTCCCCAATCGAATGACAGGCTTTAAGATAGCAAGACCGAGCTATCCGCTGATCGCATCTTGCAACTCCAACTCCTTCAGGCGTTCTGAACTTCAAGCAAAGGTGTTCAAGTGACACGACTGCTATATTACTATATTATGTTAATGTACGTAATTAAATTCCTCTCATGATAATATTCAAAATAAATAAAAATTCCAATAATCAAATTACTATATGATGTATATTATAGTATTAAAAAATATTACTATAGTATGTTAATGTACGTAATTAAATTTTTCTCATGATAACATTCAAAAAAAAAATTCGAACAATCAAATTACTATGGCTATGTTTGGCAAGCCTAGATGAAAATGTAGCTGAAAGCTGAAAAGTAACTGAAAACTGAAAAGCTATAAGCTCGAAGCTGAAATCGAAGAGCTGTTAAGCTAGCTGTTATGGTTAAAAGTGTTTGGTAAAATTAGCTTTTTGATAAGCTGATAAATGTAAAAAGACTAAAAATGACATCTTCATATAATTTAAATAGTTTTAAATTTAAATAGGTTTGTTTATATATTAAAATATAAAATACTGAAATCAATATATTTTAATAAAATATAAAGTAAGAACATATATTTGAAAACATATAAAGTAAAACAAAATGTTTATAATTCATAAGATTAGTTCATACAAAAATCAATGTTCAAAAATAAGCTCTTATTTTAAGCTACTAGCTTATTTAGGAACATTACCAAACAGAGTTTATAGCTTATTAGTAGTTTAAAATAAACTATAAGCTACTAAATAAGTTCTGCCAAACGGAGCATATATGATGTATATTATAGTATTCCAAAAAAATATTACTATATTATGTTAATGTACGTAATTAAATTCCTCTCATGATAATATTCCAAAAAAAAATTCCAACAATCAAATTACTATATGATGTATATTATAGTATTCCAAAACATATTATTATATTATGTTAATGTAGAGCTGCTTGGAATTAGATTTTGAAATACAATACAGATATCCTCCTGTAGAGCGCTTGAATTTTCATCTGCCAAATGAACAAAGTATTTATTTTGATGAGGATGATCCAATCGATGTCATTGTAGAACGACATACGGTAAAACATAGTATGTTTCTGGCTTGGCTTGAGGCAAACAAAAAATACCCTGAGGCAAAGCAACTAACTTATGCAGAGATGCCAACAAAGTTCGTTTGGAAACAAGCAATAAGGGAATTTGTTCCAAGACAACAAGGATTCTCAATTGGTCGAGTTTTTTTATGTTTCTCCTGAAAGTGGTGAGATTTACTATTTGAGATGTCTTTTAAATGTAATCCGAGGACCTATGTGTTATGAAGACTTAAGAATAATCAATGTGGTGTTGTACGACAATTAACGTGATGCATGTTATGCACTTGGGCTATTGGAAGACGACAAAGAATATATTGATGGAATTGTTGAAGCAAGTCAGTGGGCAACTGCAGGAGAGTTAAGAAATTTATTCACAACATTGTTATCCTCAAATTGTTTAAGCCGTCCGGAAGTGGTTTGGGAAAAATGTTGGACATATATGTCCAGTGATATTCTGTACAAACAACGTAACATATTGAACTTCCAAGGTATATATTTATCCATTTGGTTTAATATTTTATTTCATGTCTAATATTATTAGTTCGAAGATGGTGATACTTTTCTAACATATATTGTGTAATATTTTTTAGATTTAGTCCTCATTGTTGATGAAATAAAAATATCAAGCATTAGTTGAGATTGAGAAATTGTTGAAAAGATGTGGAAAGAGCCTATATGATTACCAACAAATGCCAATTTCAGACCTTAACTGTTCGACCAGTTTGATGAATAGGTTGGTGTATGATGAGATGTGTTATGACAAAGCAAAACTTAAACAAGAGCACAAAAAGTTGGTATCAAATATAACACATGAGCAACATGATGTCTACAACACAATAATAAATGATGTAAATTCAAATCAAGGAGGAGTTTTTTTTGTCTACGGTTATGGAGGAACTGGAAAGACATTTGTTTGGAGAACTATTTCGGCAGCATTGAGATCAAAGGGAGAAATAGTTCATAATGTTGCTTCAAGTGGTATAGCTTCTCTAATATTACCCGGAGGAAGGACTGTGCATTCAAGGTTTGAAATTCCCCTAAAGCCAAATGAGGATTCAACATGTAATATCAAACAAGGTAGTCATCTTGCAGAACTCATTATTAAGTGCAAACTTATAATTTGGGATGAAGCACCAATGATGCATAAGCGTTGCTTTGAAGCACTTGATAGAAGTATGCGTGATGTATTGCATTTTTGCAATCCAAAAAGTTTAGAGATGCCTTTCGGAGGGAAAACTATTGTATTTGACGGAGACTTTCGACAAATTTTGCCAGTTATCCCAAAAGGAAGTAGACAGGATATTGTTAATGCAACAATAAATGCATCTTACTTGTGACCGTATTGTAAAGTGTTACGTCTGACAAAAAATATGCGACTTCAAAGCTCATCCTCAAATAGTGATTATGAAAAGCTTAAGCAATTCTCATAATGGATTGTGAACATAATAGATGGAGAAATTCAGGGGCAGACAATTGGATGTGAAAACATTACTATTCCAAAAGAGAATTTGTTGAAATGTTCTAGAGATCCCATTGTAACTATTGTGGAAAGTACATATCCATCACACTCCAATATTTTTTATGATCCAACATACTTGGAAAATAGGGCAATATTGGCTCCAACACTTGATGTGGTTGACTCTATCAATGAATATATGACTTCTTTAAACACATATGAAGGAAATACATATTTCAGCTTTGACAGTGCTTGCAGATCATATTCAAATATTGATCTATTAGCTGATGTGCACACGCCTGAATTTTTGAATGAGATCAAGTGTTCTGGTGTGCCTAATCATGAACTCAGGCTGAAAGTAGGAACTCCGATTATGCTCTTGAGAAATATTGACCACTCAGTTGGTTTATGTAATGGGACAATGATGGTTATTACTAAACTTGGAAATCATGTTTTAGAAGCAAATGTATTATCTGGAAGTAGTGCAGGTCATAAAATCTTGATTCCAAAAATGGCATTAACTCCTTCATATTTGAGACTGCCTTTTAAATTTCAAAGAAGACGATTCCCTCTAATCGTCTCTTATGCAATGACGATTAACAAGAGTCAAGGTCAATAACTTTCTCACGTAGGTCTCTTTTTGAAAAGGCCAGTATTTAGTCATGGACAATTAGATGTTGTTGCTTCAAGAATCACCAACCCAAATGGATTGAAGATTTTGATTTGTGATAAGGAGAACACCCAAATGGTGCGACGGATTCCGTCCAGGGGCCCCACCCCTTTTTTTCTCTGATCTGCTGTGTGCGGTCGCTCGCGACTCGTCGATCGGCGGTGCTGATCACCGATGGTGGTGAGGCATTTTTTTTCCGTAGGAAGCAGCGACGACGATTGGAACGCGGCAGTGGCTCCTTCTCTGCCGTTCACCCTTCTTCTCTCACGAAGCTCTGGTTCACGATCGCTTCTGTTTTGGCAATGCCGGCGACGAGTCTGGCCGTGGAGACGGCAATGGAGATCCGATCGGAGGTGGTACTGTTTCGCAGACGGCGACGAGAAGTTCTCTCTCTCTCTCTCTCTGTTGATCGTTTTCTATCTTTTTTTTTAGCCGTGTGAAACTGTAGGGCAGATTAGAAATTGGGAAAAGAAAACACTCAAGGCAAATTTTTTTTAGGTTAGGTTTCCTTTCTTTCTTTTGGGCCAATCCTTTATTTTTTTCTTCTTTCCCTAGCCTTGTGGATAATTTAAAGACAATTGCTTTTGGGCTCCTTTCTTTCTTTTGGGCCAATCTTTTATTTCCTTTTCTTTCCCTCAACCGTGTGGAAATTGAAAAAAAAAAAAACTCAAGGCAAATTATTAAAGCTAAAACTTAATAATATTGATGCCTAGTTTCATTGTGATCTTTTAATTATCCATATGCTTATTATGGACTTACAATTTGACCTTTTCAAGACTTGAGAGGTACTATATCGTTAAGAAATTCATAAGCAATGAGGCCTAGAAAGCTAACGACTTAATTTTCTTACGCCACCCCTAACAAATGCATATCTTTCTGTAGAGGACCCCTGTGCCTTCTAGAAATCCCTGAAGGATTCCTTTTCCTAAAGACGCAATTTGACTGCCTACAAGCTTTAAAGATTTTAGTGACTGAATTTAATCAGTCATACACAATTGTGCCCCAAACTTCTGTTATCCAAATAATCCAGGGCAAACCTCATATAACTTTTGGCCCAGCAACAAAGTATGTTTCACGTGTGGATATAAAAGGCAATGTTCACGTGTGTGTCACACCCCGAAACATTTTGTTGAAACATAAATTGTTGAATCCCACTAAGTTGCATTGCCTGAAGCACACACTCTTGTTGGTCATATTATATTACTGACCTACATTTTCCCTTTTTAAATGCTCTTTATATCCAAACCTCTAACCACTTCTTAATAAGATTTCCTTTTGTGAACTCCGGTATAGCCTCACTTTTACTCTCCCGATTTAATAACATTATGCTAATTGGTTTTCATGACAAAACAATTCATAACATGAAAATACCTTATCATAATCCAAAATTTATCCTAGAAGGCGCTATAAAATACAATAGTAATTCTGTTGCAAGATCCTCAATATCTTGAACGGATGCATAATCTATGTTCAGCTGAAGATCACTATTCCTCAATGGTGATAGTTCATCCCGATATGAATGATCTGTAGTAAGATCATCCTGGTTGCAAGAAGAGGAATAAGAAATTCAAAATTTGTTCTGATATCTCGATGTTATATACATCTGGGTCAAACCAAATTATCCTCTTATACGATATGTCCTTTGATACTCATTGCTTTAGTTTTATTAAAGCTATTTTGGCATTTTTGAAGAATCATTCCGTACTTATGATTATCATTTGATGTGCCAAAATGTTATGATAAGACCACACATGTATTGATGTTTTTGGAGACATCATACTTGATATATTTTAATTCAAATCTACCTCACTGCATATCAATATCAAATCCCCCATCAACCTAGGTAAACTATTTCCCATTCTGCGTCCATATTCTTAGTATGCAGTCCAATTATTATATCACCACCTTTGCGTATCTTTATGGGCTATATATATATATATATATATATATATATATATATATATATATATATATAACATAGAGCCCATGATAGGTAGTCAATAGATATGCTGACTGCATATTGAAGATCTGTTTCACGGCATTAGGGGGAGATATACCCAAATTTAAATGCCGAGAAATCTCATGAAATTGAATGATCTTCATTATAATCCACGTACTAGTAAGACTGAACTCGAAGTTCAGAAGATAATCTATTTGAGATATTAGCAAATAATCTGCCAAATATATATACCTATAATGTATATATATACACTGATCATGTTGATCAGAAAGAAAAGTGACAAGGTCCCAGATAAACCCCAAAACTAGACCAAATAATATATATCTCGATACTTCTTGATACTAGAAGTGTAGGAAATCTATCGGTTTAAAAGATATGAAACATAACACTAGATCTAGCAAAGAAGCATTGCCACTTTTGCCTTAAAAAAATTATGTCTTGAAGACATTCGTCCAGAAGACAAAAACCCTAGTAAGGTGCACCAAACAAACATAATACTAGGGATGTAGAACAACCAGATCTTAATACTGGGAAATGTCAACAATCTGATTAAAAATTGTTATGATTTTGGGAGAAAATTTTAAACTGTCGACAACATAATCGTCTATATAGTTGCTCATTTAAATAAACTGGATCCAAGTGAGGTGCCAGAAGCATCCTCATTATTTAATATTTAAAGGAACAATTAAGGCATAGCTCGACTAGCTAAAATAGATTCTCTTGATAAAATGTACACCATTGAACATTATTAACCCTGCTGGTTACAAATGAGTGTTTGTATGAAAGAGAAATTGACGAGGTGATATAATAGTGAGTGTTTGTAGCACATGGGATCACGCAGAGACCCTTGATTAATTTTTAATCAAATCTCCCATATGACAATAAGGTTGTGACCATATGACAATAAGGTCACTGGACGGTATGGTCTTTATATGACCTTAGCACATATCATAATTGACTAAGTAATTCTCCTTTTGAAGAAGAAATTATGTGTCATTATGACTTCTTTAAAGAATTACGAATGGAGTTATTACCCTCATTTCGAAGGGATAATATGTACCATAAGTGTTCTTTATTGAGTTGTAAATGAGCATAGAATTACTAAATACGATAAATATTACAACATCTTTGTTGTTGAAGTACAAAAGTTTTACTTAAATCGTAAAGCAATTAACTGAATAATTTCCTCCTGAAGCAGGAAAATGTAAAAATCAAAATATACCGTTAGTACCTATTGAGGGGCTACTAATCATTATCTCAACCTATGATGGTGTTATAAATATCGTAAAAGAGCTTAATTGTACTAGCTCAAAAGACGAATTTTAGAAATAAAAAGGACTTGGATAACCAAGTATTATCTCGACCTGCAGATCGAGTATTTCCTTGAAAGGAATTATATACAGCAATCAGTCTATTTTTAGAAAGATGTCTTTAACGCATTTCATATGGCTAAGTATGATCGACTTATCACACTAACGGTTATATCTCTTGAAGAAGATGAGGAACCGTTTAAACTCAAAAATGATACTGAGGACATCTTGGGACTTGAAGTCCATTACTTCATTATTATTGGACCACTACGGAAGAACCAAAAGTTCCGTGATAATATTAGGACTGACATTGTCCTTACAATGGAATCACTTATAACTCCTAGTGCTCCAAATATCCTCTAGTAAAGTTTATGTGATAAACCAATGTGTGTTTTTCTCATAGATCACTTGGTAATGACTCCTTTTGATATCCATTTCAAGTTAGTTATGTGTGTTCTACCTCCACTGACTTATGGGAAGTCAATAAAAGTGTGTTTTTAAGTGGGTATGGTTAAGGAATATTGGCTATATTCAACCCACATACACTCCAGAAGAGTCACGAGAATCATTGCATGTTAACTTATAATGACAATCCTGAAGATTGTCATATCATCTCAGCTACGATCCTTTTTGAAACAGTTATTCTACTTTAAGCAATGTAGATATTGAAGATTATTATCTTCAGGGGGAGATGCGGACTACATTTACTTAAAACAATCCTGAAGATTGAGTCTTATGCGACTAACAAGTTGTACTTTAGCAACATATGAATACATATATACCATATACTCTTTTCCTCACTATAATTTTCCCATTAGGTTTTTCTAGTGTGGTTTTTAACGAGGCATGAGTATGAAATAATAAACGGGGAGAAAGTTGCAAATAAATACTTAAATAGAAAAATCCCGAAATCCTGAAGATTATGCCCTGAAGACTTATGATTGTACTCTTCTTCCCTTAACTAAGTTTTTCCCATTGGGTTTTCTTAAGTTAAGGTTTTTAACGAGACAATCAGAAAGGATGTTGTCTTCAGGGGGAGCAACATACACATAAATTATTGGTCCAGAAGACCAACAACTCTTGCAAATCCTGAAGATTAAACGCAAAAATTATAGTTGTACTCTTTTCCTTAACTGAGTTATTCTCCACTGGGTTTTCTTAATATAAAGTTTTTAATGAGGCAACTAGAACTATATATGAGTTTATAAATATCATGTACTATTTTCTTCAACTAGGTTTTTCCCACGTGGTTTTCCTAGTGAAGTTTTTAACGAGGCATGAAAGTATTTGAATATACTATTCATGTACCCTGGACTCTTTTATTGTATGGATTTTGTCTAGGTTTTTCCCACATGGTTTTTCTGTATTTGAATATGCCATTCATGTACCCTGGACTCTTTTATTGTCTGGGTTTTGTCTAGGTTTTTCTCACATGGTTTTTCTAGCAAGTTTTTAACAAAGCAAGGTCGTGAACAAATAATGTCTAAGGGAGAATGTTATAAATTGTACTTATTGTGGCCATTATGTTGTGACGGTCATATTTAATGTGGTTATTGATGTTAGTTATTATATATACATGTACTTCCCAAATCAATTTCTTGCTTTGTCTCTCTTGCTTTATCTTTAACTTTCACCTGCAAATTCCCAGCTAATAAGTTTTACAAACATTATAAAGTTTTTATAAATCATAACTTTAACCTTTTAATGTTGCAACCTTACAATAACAAGCCTCTTGGAATCAAAAGCCCTATTTTGCTTTTTCTTTTCACTCCATCCGGGCATAATGCTTCAATAGTGAACTACTTTTGGGTGTGTTTGGAAGCCCTGAAAATGATTTCCGTAAATCATTTTCCGGGCTTTGGGTGTTTGGCAACCATTGGAAAACCCAGTCAACGAAAAATGATTTTCGTTGACTGGGGAAAAGAAGCCCATTTTGGCGGAAAATGACTTCCGCCCAAATTGGACGGAAGTCATTTTCCGCCGTTCAATTCTTACGCAAGTCCAACGTTTCCGGCGGAAACCAAAGTAATCTGGTTCCTCGCCGGAAACCAGAGCATCTCTGGTTTCCAGCGAGAAACCAGTGCTTTGGTTTCTCGCTGGAAACCAGAGCATGTGTGCTCTGGTTCCGCCAGGAACCAGAGCATGTGTGCTCTGGTTCCGCCAGGAACCAGAGCATGTGTGCTCTGGTTCCGCCAGGAACCAGAGCACGTGGTTTCCGACGAAAACCATTATATGGTTTCCGCCGAAAACCCGGGGGCGTGAGTGAAGTTTTTATTTTTTATTTTTTTATTAAAATATTAGTTTTAATATTATTATAAATATTTTAATATTTTGAATAAAATAATACAAATATATAATTATACAATTCTACCCATTTTCCAGAAAATGAACCAAACACACAGACAGTTTTCCAAACTACATCCAAACACTAGAAATGAACTTAGTTTCTGGAAAATGAGTCATTTTCCAGAAAACATTTTCCAGAAGTCATTTTCTTGCTTTCCAAACACAGCCTGGAATTGCATACATTTCATTTAGAATTAGTTTACAAATGAGTTAAAAAGCTAATCCTAAATATATGATACAAACTGAGGTAAATTAGAGTCAATAGTCACCTAACCAAACTTCCCCCCCTTTGTCAAATATGCAATTTAAGGGGACAATCAATTTTCATCATCAGAATCAAACGACTGCCTTCTCCTCAGAGATTCTATTACAGCTGCAGACCGTTCTCCTCCTCGACTAGCCGCAATTGTTCTTACTGAGCAAGACTTGAGCTTAGGTGCCCTCATTGCACTGAGTGGTGGCGTTGCAGCGCCTTGATTGACTTCCCTTAGCACAGCTGCTGCCGTTGCATCTGCCATTGCTGAAGCAACCTGTGAATTGCTGTGTAGCTTTGCCTTCAGTTTACTCTTCATGATATTTGAAGCTGGATCTGCCGGGGTTTGGTAGGAATCTGATCTTTGCAGGGTTGCAACAGCCTCAGCAGCTGTAGATTTAGCCTTCATTGACTCATATTTCTGCATATCATATATGAGCTCTTTCTGAAGCTGCTTATCAGCAACCAATATTTCTTCAATCTCATTCTTGTAGTCCTTGAGAAGGATCCGGAGGCATTCCATGAGAGAACCAACGAGAGGGCTGTTTTTGCTCTCAAGCAGACGTTTTAACTCGATGAAGATGGGAATGGTGGTTTGGATAAGCCCTTTCTTGACAGCTTGGGTTATAGCATTTCCCCTAACCGCAGCTGCAGNCCGCCAGGAACCAGAGCATGTGTGCTCTGGTTCCGCCAGGAACCAGAGCATGTGTGCTCTGGTTCCGCCAGGAACCAGAGCACGTGGTTTCCGACGAAAACCATTATATGGTTTCCGCCGAAAACCCGGGGGCGTGAGTGAAGTTTTTATTTTTTATTTTTTTATTAAAATATTAGTTTTAATATTATTATAAATATTTTAATATTTTGAATAAAATAATACAAATATATAATTATACAATTCTACCCATTTTCCAGAAAATGAACCAAACACACAGACAGTTTTCCAAACTACATCCAAACACTAGAAATGAACTTAGTTTCTGGAAAATGAGTCATTTTCCAGAAAACATTTTCCAGAAGTCATTTTCTTGCTTTCCAAACACAGCCTGGAATTGCATACATTTCATTTAGAATTAGTTTACAAATGAGTTAAAAAGCTAATCCTAAATATATGATACAAACTGAGGTAAATTAGAGTCAATAGTCACCTAACCAAACTTCCCCCCCTTTGTCAAATATGCAATTTAAGGGGACAATCAATTTTCATCATCAGAATCAAACGACTGCCTTCTCCTCAGAGATTCTATTACAGCTGCAGACCGTTCTCCTCCTCGACTAGCCGCAATTGTTCTTACTGAGCAAGACTTGAGCTTAGGTGCCCTCATTGCACTGAGTGGTGGCGTTGCAGCGCCTTGATTGACTTCCCTTAGCACAGCTGCTGCCGTTGCATCTGCCATTGCTGAAGCAACCTGTGAATTGCTGTGTAGCTTTGCCTTCAGTTTACTCTTCATGATATTTGAAGCTGGATCTGCCGGGGTTTGGTAGGAATCTGATCTTTGCAGGGTTGCAACAGCCTCAGCAGCTGTAGATTTAGCCTTCATTGACTCATATTTCTGCATATCATATATGAGCTCTTTCTGAAGCTGCTTATCAGCAACCAATATTTCTTCAATCTCATTCTTGTAGTCCTTGAGAAGGATCCGGAGGCATTCCATGAGAGAACCAACGAGAGGGCTGTTTTTGCTCTCAAGCAGACGTTTTAACTCGATGAAGATGGGAATGGTGGTTTGGATAAGCCCTTTCTTGACAGCTTGGGTTATAGCATTTCCCCTAACCGCAGCTGCAGATGCAGATGCAGATGCTCCTCCACTGTCTCCGGCGGCTTCTTCATCTATGTCAGGCGAGTCAGATGGCATTCCACGGCTGGTTGAAATCCGGATGTCTTTGCTTGACAGAATTTGGAAAGCATCCTGCATACTCAAAATAGATTATCCAACCAAAACCAAATTGGACTTTGTAAATAGCAAAAACAAATTCAATTTATCTCTTAGCAAAGTGATATTTTGTGTTGTGTGCATGTATAAAGGCAGCATACCTGCAGAACTGACTGAGCAGTAGTATCACCTAGATTGAGCATACCATCAGATGCTGCACCAAGAATCTCTGCACATACTTTAGCAAATGTTGCTAAATGGTGTTCTGGAGCCATCTGTTTAAGCAGAGTGGCATAAATGTGCATTCTTGAAGACCTTGACTTCGCATCATTTCCTCTAATGAATAGCCAGACATATGTTAAAAAATTATCGCATGAAATACACTTGTATCATATTTAAAGACTATATAAATGTTCACCTAATTGAGAAAAGTCGGCTTTCATTTCTTGAAAGCTGGGAGTTACTAGATCCAGTATGAGCATTGCAATCATTCAGAGCAAATATAGCTTCCACAAAGCTATTGTAGGCCAAAAGTGGTGCCTTTACTGTAACAAACAAATAGTAAACATGCATCATAATTGTGAAGACAAAAAATAAAATAAAACTTCTTATACAAGTTGTGCAGTAAAAATCACCTTTTAAAATATTCCCAAAGAGGAAATCAGCTAGTTGTCTTATCTTCTCAGATTCATCAACGAGAGATAATAAAAACCGAAGAAAAAGAACTCCTCTCCACTTTACATAGTCCCTCTGAGTTGAAGTCATAAGTCAGATGGAATAGAGAGTATGATAGTAGCTACTTTTTTAACTGATGTTTGAAATGAAAAATAATGTGAGAAAACAAGAAATCACCTGCAGTAGTCTTGCAAGTAGTATAAATGTCTGCCGTCTAACTAATTCACATGAATCACGTAGACACTTGGTGATCTTTGAGAGATAACTGTCAGAATAGAAACATATAATTACATAAGAATACTGAATAAGTTTTTAAAACTTGGTAATTAGAATACATCTATAAATACACAGCAAATATGGTCCTCACCAGTCCACTAAAGATGTATGCCGTACACAAAAATCTGCCATCATTACAACTATGTTGTTGCGAAGAGCAGCACAATCACTCTTTTCAAGCTCCTAGAAAGACATAATTGGAAATAAGAAACTGCCTTTGCATATCAGTATGTTCACACACATTTAAAAGTTTCATTCAACATTAATACAAAAGTGAATTTTGATCACCAGACCCTTTGGTGGGCATGTACCTGGACAAACAAAGGAATGTAACGTTTTGCAAGTTTACCATCAGCAAGGCAGATCTTGCCCATGGTTAACCAAGCTTGAACATACAAGGTAGGAGCTGTCTGCTTGATAGAAACTGAAGGTCCCGGTAGTTTCTTAGCTCTTGGATCAGTACCATCAGAAGTGATAATTGTGTGTAGAACTGGAATTATGGATTTCAAAACAGCTGAAGGGCAAACAATAATCAAACATCCAACAGTATGAACTGCAGTCATTGTTTGTGATAGTAATGCAGATGAGGACGCAGTTCTTTTCCCCTTTCCATTTATAAAACTTGGTGGTGTAAGAAACGCACTATCTTCATTTGTTTCTTTGTTCTTTGAAATATACAAATCTAAAATTTTGGACACTTTGGAGAGAAGCTGGTGAACCCATTTTGTAACAAGGGAATCAGCCTCCTCAGGGCTCAAAGCCTTTCGCTTGCATAGCGTTCTGAGTGCTTTCACATGAGCATCAACCTGGGAAGACAACATCAAGATTGATAATAATTGCAGGAAGCACATTTTATAAGTAGTCGATGATTGTACCATATTGGACAATGGTACTGATTAATTGGGAAGGCAAAAATAAAAAAGAAGAATCAAAGTTTACATTCAACACTATGCATTTTATTCACAATGACTTAATTCCAACTGAGATTGGCAAAACTCATTATAGAGAGAGATGCGGCAGTCATAGATTATAAGTCTCGAAAAATGTAAATTATCAGTTATTTATGCTTTGCAACTTGACCACTAGTCAAAGCTGCACAAAGTTTATATATCATCCCCAGCTCCGTTATAGAATCCAAGGCAGAACAGCAGCTACTGTTTGCTCTCCTTAGAGCAATCAGCAATGGGAACAAGTCCTCTACATAATGTATTTCCTGTGCATTGTCGGTGATTTTTTTACCCTTTGTCCATGTACTGGGGTGGGTTGCAGGGAGCAGAAGAACTAGGAAAATCATACTAATTAGTAAATACCTCTGTTGAATGCATGTTGAACTGCTCTAGACGAGTGAGAAGATTATGAGCTAGGTCAGCTGCAGGTTCAGCAGGTAGCTCCACAGATACATTAGAGATTGTTTGCAAAAGGAAGACACGATCTCCTGCCCAAGTAACAGAATTTGATTCTACATCAAACTCCTCTGAGTTCAAATTTCTTTGTACAAACTGGTTTTCAACATTATTGTTGGGTTTATACTTGTCAAGGAGCTGCCAATGATGATGAAGGAACTCCCAGTCTACAGCTTGAGGCAGGAATGCTGACACCTCTGATAAAAGAAACCATGCACCCAAGGGTGCAGTCCACTTCTCTATTGGCAAGGAATGGCTCAGGCATAGTGATTCAGATGCCCTTATGATATTTTGAAGTGCAATAGCAATCTTAGGCTTGACTTTTTTCTTTTTTCCTAAACTTACACAAATCTTCTTCACCCAAGGTGTCACCTCACCATTACAGATTTCTCTCAATAGAAGTAGAACTCCACCATGATACAATTGTTCGATTTCCATGTCTGAGCTTTTGGAACTTCCATTTGACTCGGGAAGACTAAATATTTGGTGTTGACAACTACTAGATCCAGCCAATGAGATTCGGTCGAGAACCAATTCAAGGAACAAGTTTTCGCATTCTTCCTGTATGCTGGTTTCGTTATCAGTTATTAGACGGGGAACTGAATGAAGCCACTCCTTTGTCACAGTTCCTCCTAAGGTCAATCTAAAAGCCTGTTAAAGAAATGTAAAGTTAATCTGGGAATAAAAAATACCAAAGGATATGTTTCAGATGGCATACCTACAGAGCAGATCATATCATACATTCATACATTTGAAATGTACCAAGTGTAGAAAAGATATCAAGACAAAATAAAAAGGGTAGACAATCATGGTTTAAACTGTGTCTAAAAGAAAAGGTGTAGCGACCTCCCATCAAGGCAAAAGAAGCACCATCAAACTTAAGCCAGAGGTCTTGTTACTTTAAAGTACATCAGGGAATTGACTTTCATTTTCCCCCCCAAAATGGAACTCATTGCTTTAGTATCTACACACTGCTCTCAACAGTTAGACTCGATATTCATACTTTATAATGAGAACAGAAAATCCAATAAATAAATAAATAAATAAATAATAATAACAACAACAACAACAACAACAACAATAATAATAATAATAATCTTGAAAGGTAGGATTGTAAGAGACTTGAAGCAGTTTGGACCTATCCAATAGAAACCATTGCTATTTTGCACTCCAGATTACTAACAGTTAAAGATGACAGCCTTCCATGAAACATGAAGTTAACACATTACACATCATTGTTAGAACTTAAAGGTACAAAAGAATAGTAGTAGGACAACATTTTATACTATGACTTGCAAGGTAAAAGAAGAACAGGGCCTATGTTTTAACCATTATTAAGAGGCACACAATGGAAAAAGAATTTCCCCCAGTTTATATTCTTTCATGACTAATATGAAAAAGAGAGTGCTTTCAAAAAGTTTCAAGCTTCAACTTCTCATCTAAAATTGTATTTACCTAGCAGTATTAGAATTTTAGAAGTTTAACTACTAAAACTACTAACCAAGTCATACAGGGCAAACCCAATAACATAAGGAAACATCTCATATTGCAGAAAAGTTACTTAACCTCTGATAGAGCTGAAATTGCCACTTTCCTTATGCTAACAAGTGGATCGCAACAAGCAATGCTCACTGTCTTAAGTAAATCTTCATCAAGAGCACTGCCTAAAAGAGCTGTCAACTTGGATATAAGAAGAAGAGCAGCCTTCCTTACAGCAGCTTTCTCATCCATACACCGGCTTTTCAAGATATAGTTGATTCCATCTTGTGCCAACTTAGACCCATCATTTTTGAACCCCATTAATTCCTTCAACATTGATCTGCTCCTATCCTCCCCAGAAAAGTGTACCACCAATTGAGCTAAAACAGTCAAAGCCCGAGCTCTAATCCCAGCAGTTGCATCTGAGCACCGCTGAATCAATGCATCCAAACACCTCAAGCCCCAAGGATTCACACTATCTGAATCCCACCCAAGTGGATCTTTCAATGACATGATCAATGCTGGAATGAGATCCACAGCCAAAAGCCTTAAATGTCCCTTCCCTTGGGTCATCTTCACCACAAAATCAGCAAAACCAATTTGATCCTCAAAATGTAATACTTTAACAATTTGTATTATGGACACCACAGCTGAAGCCCTGGGCTCAGCCTTCTCTGGAGACTTCTGCGCCAAATACTTAGGAAAATTTACAACTGCTTCTTTTATCACGGGTGAATCTTTGGCCATATTCACCATCCTGTTCACCACAAATTCTAAAGCAAAGGTCTTTGCTTGAGACTTAACCAAAAGAATCAAAGGTGTCAACGATTTCAAAAGCTCGGCTGTGGAAACCCTCAGATCCCCATGCTCAGCCTTAAGGACTTCACTCAAGACCCGTGAACACAACTCACATAACCTCATATAAACCCTTGAATCTCCAGAAAATTCACTTGCCATTACGGGAATGTCAGCCACAGTTTGAACTAAACTCTTCAAACAGTCCGGAAATCTATCCAAATGGACCAAACCCATCACCAATTCCAACCTCTCAAGCACACAGAAAAAAACCCTGACATCAAAAACCCTATCTTCACCCTCATCCACATTCTTTCCCCTGTTCTTACCGGGACCTCCACGACCACTCCCCTGCCTTTTCCTTCCCGGTTGTCTTAACCCGGAACTCCCTCCGGAAGGTGAAGACGTGTTTTTCAAAGCTCTGCGAATGGACCGGAGAAGCGACATAAAAGCCATGGGAGTGAACAGAGTAAAGACAGGACAATTTGGGGAGAGAAGTAGAGATAAGTAAACAGTTGAGGCCAAAAGCGAAACCTGGGGTGGAGCAGAGTCCATGGTTGAGGATATTGAGTTGGAAAGTGTAGTGGGTGAGAGGTTTCTTGAAGAAAGTTCATGGTAGAGGGTTTCAAGATCTATGGAATCTTGGGTACTGAGGGTGTAATCTAAGAGGGATTGGAGGTCTTTAAGAGTAGCTTCTGAAATGGACGTTTGGGTTTCAAGATCTGCCACTATTCTCTGTGTAGCTTCTTCCATGGTTGAGGCACAAATGGGGCGGGCTTCTGAGTTCTGATCTGAGGTCTCCCAAGAGGAATTCAAATTTTTTATTCTCCCGCTATACTATCGCGCAATTCGTCTGAGAACGACAGCGTATTTTATATTTTATACTCTGAATCCCCGTCCCCGATTCAAAATTCATATATATAGGGTTACAGCTCTTCTTTAGATTCTTAATACGGAGTAATTTATTGAGTACTTCTTCTTTTTTTTTTGAGAAATTGAGTACTTCTTTTAAAAAATAAAATTTATTGAGTACTCTTGACTCTATGGCCTTCCTCAATAGTTGAGTTTTTTCTCCAAGTTTTTTGTGGGCACAAGCATCCACCCCATCATTCACTATCTCACTCAATCTTAAAAACTCTTCTCCCCATTAGTTTTAAGTTTTTTCTCAGTTTTTTGTGGACCCACCATTTTATCACTATATTTTAATTATTTTTTATTTTTTATTATTATAAAAATTATAATTATAGTTATTATTTTTATTATATTTAAATTACACATATCAAAATAAAAATAAATTAAATAACAAAATTTAAAATATATATATATATATATATATATATATATATATATATATATATATATATATATATATATATATAAAAGAAATCAGCTGGCCAACGGCCAGCTTAAAAAAAAAAAAAAAAAAAAAAAAAAAAAAAAAAAAAAAAAAAAAAAAAAAAAAAAAAAAAAAAAAAAAAAAAAAAAAAAAAAAAAAAAAAAAAAAAAAAAAAA
>NC_044919.1:7408400-7412111 GCF_003576645.1 Ipomoea triloba | reverse complement strand
AAAAAAAAAAAAAAAAAAAAAAAAAAAAAAAAAAAAAAAAAAGGAAGAAAAGAAAATCGCATACAAGCTTCACTGCTTCAGTTTAGAATAGACGCGTGTTACTTCAGTTTTTCTTTTCTTCTAAAAACCTGACACATATGGGGGTTGTTGCAGGAGAAAAATTTCTCCCAAATGCACGACCCCCATTTGTTTAAAAAAAGTATGTGTCAGTTTATTTCCTTAAAATTTGTGTCTAAACACACTAATGGGGTTGGCCTTATAATGTAATATATGCTTATTATTCTTATCGGGATTTAAACTTGTAATTTCTCATTTGGAAGAGTCATAAATTTGCCATTAACTTACAAGTGATATGCTTATATCATACAATTATATTATAGAATTATAAAATGAAATATTAATCATTTATATTTATAGATAGTTTTCAAGATAACTTACCATTATAATTATAAATGTTTTTTTTGAAAGGCATTATAATTATAAATGTTGTTATAATTTAAATATCAAGTTCATTTCATTTTTAGTCATAAATTTATAGGTAGTACATGTTGTTTTTCTTTTCAAAACTTCTCCTTTGGTATGTTGTTGTATATGTTAGTTTGTTGTGTTGTGCATTTTTCTACACTGTGCATGCATCTTATTGTGTACTATTGTGTATTTCAATGTGTGGCATTGTGTATCTATGTTTTGCATTGTGTGCGCATCTTGTTTTATACAATTGCGTATTTCAACATGTGGCGTTGTGCATTCGTTTCTATGATATGTATTTATTTTTTTGTATGGCATGTATAACATGGTGTTTGTTCCTTTTACCGGCATGAATAACCACAAGAGGTGTGTGACATTTAGGGTTGAGTTGTTTACCAAGGAGGATGCGAATTTTATGTTTGGTTGCTCGAGAAGTTCAAGAAGGTAATGGGGCATGAGCCAAATTATATTCTTACTCACCAAGACCCTACTATGAAAGTTGTTGTAGTAAGGGTTTGTAATTGCAAATGGCACTATTTTTGCGTGTGACATATTATGTCAAAGGTTGGGTGGAAGGTTAGTCTAATGCTCGCTACGGATGAGTAGTTTATGAAGAAGTTGAATGTTATTATATGCAATGAAATGATTCATGCTGACGTGTTTGAGACTAGGTAGTGGAGGGTGTGATAGAGAAGTATGGGTTGGTAGATCATCTATTCCTTTGTGTGAATATTTTTCCTCTTGGGATGTGTTTGGTTGGTGGGTTTAGACATAAGAAATAGATATAAAAGTGATTACTAGTGTTTGATTGATAGGTTTTGAAAATACTATTATGAGTTTGGAATACGTTCCCCATTTCCCTCAAACGCCCTCTCAATACATTTGTCGGCTTTCGGCTTCTTCAATACATCTCACGCCTCTCACGCTCGTCGCCTCTCACACCCGTCACTACTATGAAGACTCCATGACTCCATAGCTTCCTTCTACCCAGAGCTTTGCTGACGTGAGGTAAGTATCACTCCCTTTACCTTCATCCTCGTTCTCCATTGTTAATATTTATTTCAAGTAAACATTGAAATTCCTCTGATCCATTGTTAATATTATGAATTTGCTTCATAAATTTCTTTAAAAATCAAATAATTGTTAAACCCTTTGAGTTTTGGGTCATTTTGGTTATGGGTTTGAGCAATTTATCCAATATGAGGTGATTGCCAGGGAAAGAACAAGAGATGTTCTCGTGAACTTCACCTATGTTTATTTTAATTGACCTTTTAGACATTTTAAGTTGCAAACCACCTCTTATGGTTCAAGTGAAATGTCATGTTTCTGAAATTTGCAGATTGATGTGACTGTGTAAGCATAGCAAATCTTCTTGTCTTTGAAATTTGCTTTTAAAAAAAATTAGATTTAGGCCTATTTTGTGGCCTTAACACTACTTGCCTACTTGAATGATTATGAGATTCCTTTTTCCACAGAAAATTCTTGTGGCCAAGATTATTATGGCAAATGTAACTCTTGTGCCAGGCAATATGGAGAACAAACTGATTAAAATTTTGAATTGTCAACATTAGAATTGACCTGCAGTGGGTTAATTTTCTTCTAACTTAGATTTAGCTCTATCAACTTCACCTATGTTGGTTTGATGAATAATTGTCACAAAGTATTGCAACTCTGCATTTTGATTTCATTTGTTTGCCTTTCCTGTCATGTTTGTGTTCATTTGAAATGCTACTCATCAGCAGCAAACTAAAACCAATGCCCATAATATTAACAAGTTGTTAATTTAGACAATTTATTGCCTGTAGTTCTCTATTCTATATTTCCTCATATAATGTTAGACTTGTTTCCCTTCTTACTAATGAGTGTAGTAGATTTGAACATACTAATTTAAAGTCATTGAACTCTATATAAAATTTCCATGTATGTTATTGAGTGATTGACTAACCTAGCTAATTAAACAAATCTTTTCATGCATGACTAACAGGTTTAAGAAAAATAATAAGGGTCTGATTCACAGCAAATACATAGATGAGGATTGTAGAAATGAAACCTGCTAGAGAGTTCAATGTTTACTATAGTTCTTATTTCTAAAAATAGCTATTATTTGTTGTTTGAAACACAAAATGAGTCGTCTCCCAATTGTTTTGAGAAGGTGAAGGCGGTTTCGCATGATAACAACTATGTGTGCCATGGCTATGGCTAGGATGGAGACAGATGAATCATTAAGTTTTGAGCATTCTCGTGGTAGGGGAAAAAAATAAATGCTTTTGGACTGATGAAGAGTCCAAAGCATTGATTGATTCATTGCAAGAGTTGTCATGTGATCCAATGTGGAAATCAGATGGTGGTTTTAGAAATGGGTATATGGGTGAGTTAAGAAGTTAAATTGCCAACTTTCTCAAAACAAGTGAATCCACATATTGATTCTAACTTAAAGTGGTTAAAGAATAAATTTCATGTTATTACTGAAATGTGTAACCAAAGTGGATGCTAATGGGATGATGCTGGAAAGAAAATCAAGTGTGAATGACAATGGTATTTAAGTTGGATTCAGGTATGTATAATACTTCTTTTTTTCGTATGCTTATATTTTTTCAATATATATTAGTATATTAACATTATATTATATAATTCTTTAGACACACAAGGATGCAAAGGGTGTCTGGGACTTAAGATTTCCTTACTTGGAAGTTTTGGAAACTATTTATGCAAAAGATAGAGCTACAGGGAGAGGAGCATTGGGATTTGAAGAAGCAATTGGACAAATGGAAGTTGATTTAGAAATAGACCAGTCTATGTCAATTAAAAATGGCAATTTAAGTGGCTATTTTGTAGAACAAATATATGTGCAGTCCACTTTCGATTTGGGTCGGGTCAAAGTGGATTCGGGTTCTTCGTACTTAGACGAAGAGATTGATATATTGTACGCGCAAAACGGATAAAGGGTGAATGAGAAATTGTTTCTCAAAGTTGACCCATTTGAGTTGGAAAAATGGTGGGAAAACTTTAGAATAAGGCTTTGTCCTACATTGGTTTGGAAAGTGGATTTGCACCACTATTTATACAAGAGCCTTTATTAGGCTTAGTGAATAGTATAGCAAGAGGCTCTCTCGCGCGAGGGGGGGGGGGTACAAATCAAATTCCAACCCTGCGGGCATGAATATCGTTTGGAAAATTGGCTGGTCTAATGATTGAAAATTGGCTGGGCTTCTGGTTGCACGACTCGCGTAAGGTGCAACTCCT
>NC_044919.1:7383400-7403400 GCF_003576645.1 Ipomoea triloba | reverse complement strand
TACCTAAACTATGTATGAGAACTATTTTGGGAATATCTATACTATGTATCTTTGGTGTGAGTCAAACTACTTTACTAAGTGATTCTGAAATCTATTTACCAAGTATACCTATTTTCAAAAGTATACATGTACTTATTTTACGGGGCGATGTAGAGCTTACTTAGCATTATATGCTAATCCTTTTATCTCTTGTTTTCCAAACCTTGAATGTTTTACAGCAGGATCTGGACTTGAGGCTAATTGAGAGCATGGTTTAGAATTTCTAAACCTCGAGAAGTGCTTATGGTATAGTTGCGTAGATTAGAACTTGAATTGATGTGTAGTTAGTTGTGATTTGAATAAAGGATTATTTGTAATTGAATTTATAGATAGAAACTCGTAGCCTGTGCGTTTGGGTTTAGATTCTGGCCCAAGCGTGGCATAACACCCCTTATTTCGATTTGCGATTTCGCTTCCGCATTTGAAATTTGTTTGAAAGTCTATTTTATATCTATATTTTATCGTTTATTCCTCTACTTCTGGCCTTAGAATTTGGGGGTGTTACAGAATTATCATCATGTCTTTAAATGATTGATCAAGGAGAATAAGGAAAATGGTTTGATTTAAAACTTGATTGTGTAACTCCTAAGATTACAATCAATCAACCTCTATCTCTATCCTATCAATATATATATATATATATATATATATATACACATATAATCTTCCCATACTATAATATATAATACATACATAACATATATTATATATTACAAGAATTAATACCTTCAATGGTCCTCCGAGTATTAGCGATATACCAGCGGTGATCCCTCGTCTTTAAAATGACCATGAATCATCTTCCATCTTTTTCAAATTAACCACTCGTGGTCTTCCGCTAATTTTTCCGTCAAAAGGGAGTTAAGTGAGAGGGCAAAAGTGTACTTTCACCATTATTTTCTTTGTTCCTTCTACGTTGACCTCTCTTCCCACAGAGTCCCCCACCCATCAACCAACAATAATATTCCGGCAACATGGCAGCCACCGCCATGACCTCCTACTTCTCCACTTCCATGCAAACCCTCAAATGCACCCGCCCCAAGAACCGTGACACCTCTGACCAGCTCCTCACCCTAATTTCAATCAAGATGCGCAGCTTCCATCACTTATCGCACCTCAGGATAGAACCGTGTTTGTTGAGGAGCAAATGGAGAGTGCACAGGCTAGCGCCCGCGGTGGCTCAAGAAGAGGCGAAAAAGTTTGCGGCCGCGGTGGAGTAAATGAGGTTCTGTACTATTTTGAAAACAATTTCTGAAACTCTACTGTAAAATAGTTTTTTTTTTATATTTAAACTATACTTTATCCAATCTCCAGTAACAACAAACAGTTCCCCATCTATATACCACCAAATGAGCAAATCATCCACCATCAATCTTTCAAAGTATATTTGAATCTTTCAATTGAGTACTTCCTGAGACTCTGAGAGTAGGAAGCTTCACAAAGCATGCATCTCGAGGTTCGTCTACCCAAGGGCATTTGTGGAGGACGGAGCAGATTCCTGGTTGTCGCCAGAAGCAGTCATCTCTTGGATAGGTGGAGGATTGACAATCGTCATTGGCATAACAACGTTATTTGATAGACGACCCTTCATCTCTCTATGCTCCTGGCACAAGGTACACTAGTGCATGTAGCAATACACCATGCAGGGGTCACAAGGGGAATTCTTGAGATGATACTTCTTTTGCAGCGATTGGCGAAAGAGACTAGTGTATATTCCACACATCCACCAACCAAAGAACAAGGAACAAGCCTTCGAAAATAAGGAATGATGTCCTAGGATCGAATACAATGCCATTTAATGCTGTTGCAAGAGCAATAGCTCCCTCAACAAAAATGGCATGGCATAGGCATGATTGTGTCCAAGGATTATCTTCTCTCAATTGCTCAATGTTCTGCCCAAACAAGACACATGGGCAAAAAAGTCCTGCCTAACAGCTATCCCTATTTTCATTACATCCCTACACAATCTCTAATCGATCGCCAGCCTCAACTCGACGATCAGCGGTCACCTGGGCGATTTGGCAATTTCCAAGGTTTGTTGCTGGTGCATGCGACAACGATCTAGCCCGCCGATCATGGAACAAATGATACGACTGTACTCCCGTCATCGTCGCGTCAATCGTAAATCAGATTGATGATCGGCTGCACGCAAGCTCTCCTAGAGTTCAACCGACGATTTTTCGGTGTTCTTAGGCGGTGAACAAAGAAACTGCTTGTGGCATTGGTCTTGGCTAGACGGGGGCTAAGGCAGAAACCAGAAACAACTTTTCCGGCTGGCTTGACTGTTCGACGGAGAAACCATAAACGCGGCCTAAAGCAGGTTAGCTCTCACTTAGGAACACCTTGGGAGGAAAGAAAGGTAAGGAACAAAGAAAATAATGGTGAAAGTACATCTTTGCCAAAAAATAATGGTGAAAGTACATTTTTGCCCTTTCACTTAACGCCCTTTTGACAGAAAAATTAACTGAGGACTACGGGTGGTTAATTTGAAAACGATGGAGGACGATTCGTGGTCGTTTTAAAGATGAGAGACCACCGCTGGTATATCGCTAATACTCGGAAGACCATTGAAAGTATTAATTCTATATTATAATTATATGTACATACACACGTAACACCCTAACATATATATATATATATATATATATATATATATATATATATATATATATATATATATATATATATATATATATATATATATATCAAAATCCTCAATTTTAACTTCCCGCCCAAAACACTCCTATACTATTAAGGTTTGCGTAATACTGTAAAATATGGTAATACAATTCCTATTCGTAATACAATTGTACATTAAAATATGGTAATACAATTCCTAATAAAATATATTCTTCCCTACGTTCCTATTCGTAATACAATTCTTGATTAAAATTACTAATTGTAATAATACAGTACATATATTTCCCTGCAATTAATAAAAACAAAATTCTCAATTTTAACTTCCCGCCCAAAACACTCCTATACTATTAAGCTTTGCGTAATGTTGTAAAATATGAGAATACAATTGTAAAAAAAAAATGGCACAACTCAACCTGCAAAAACAACATTTGTGCCTGCAGGTGTCAGCACACACGAGTCAAGCCTTTTTAAGTTCATTTTGGGATGTGCACGAGAGAGCCTCTATGCTATACAATTCAATAAACCTTAGAAAAACTATTATATAAGTAGTGGTGCAAACCCACTTCCCAAGCCAATGTGGGACAAAAGCTACTTGAAAGCTTTTTCTCTCAATTTTTCTAACTCAAATGGGTTAGCTTTGAGAACCAATTTCTCATTCACCCATTATCCATTTTAAGCGTACAATATATCAATTTTTTCGTCTAACTACGAAGAACTCGAATCTACTTTGACCCGACCCAAATCGAAAGTGGACCCCACATATATTTATACCACAATATAGCCACTAAAATGCCATTTTATGCTATTTTTCCAACATTTATTTGTCCAGAGAATATCAACGCTCTACGGTCAACTAACAATCACTCAACTGATTATCCCATTACTCACAGGTGAATTTATCTAATATAGTTATACTTACTAAATATCAAAATATAAGTGTACCTCAAGATCTTGCAATAACTAACCGACAAATAATTAAATTAATGATATATAATGCAATGCAAATTATCTACATATTGCATTTATACACTTATTTTAGAACACTGAACTTTTGTGATATTTGCTGTATGCGAGGAAGACTCATACTATAGTTTATTTGTCGATTCTTTTATGTTATAAATCATAATATTATAAGAAATAGATATTTTGATGAAATATGAAGCATGAGTAGTCTGCCAATCAACAGTTATGGACATCGCATTTCAACAGTTTGGATGGGCATCATTCCAGAAAGCCATACACTCCATTTGGTAATCTGGAGTGAAGTTTGGATTAACAGTTTAGATATACGATTCATACATTCTGATATATTTTTGTTTGTTGCCTGATGCCAGTATGATGATTTGAATTTTGAGAGCATAGAAACAAGCTCGAAACATGCTTATATGCTTGAATGGTCTTACCTCAAAGTTACTACCCACTATCACACAATGCTTTATGTTGTATGTTAGACTTAAGGTTACTAACTTCTCACAATAGTCAAAGGCTTTCTTTATATGTATGAAATCTTGACAAAAAAATTAGACTTTAGATGTGAGTTTTACTTATATATACCTGGGAATCTGAAACATTTTGAAATTTAGTGATTGGTAAAATCAATATGTTTTACAGTTTGACTATCAAAACTAATTTTATGGAAAAAATCACAGAATATATACATGTAGATTATAAAATTAAAATTTCATTGTCAATATTGTTATGACTCAATGCTTTGATTACATTAAAAGTGATTTTTTAAAATTTCAAACTCAAGATATGACACGCTTGATGAGTTGCAGTTGGAAGGTCAGTGATCCGCTCGCCGACTTTAGATGTCGTTGATCAAATTAATCAGTACATGTGCGACATGAATATTGCAAAAGGACGAACATATTTAAGTTGTAACTCTTTGTGTAAGGCAGAACCAGATGGTGAAAATCTATTAGAAGTACACACTCCTAAATTCTTAAATAGTTTGAGATTGTATGATTTTCTTAATCATTCATTGACATTAATTAAAGATCGATGCACTTGTTATGTTATTGCGGTACGCGACTCATCATCACAAGATTAACAAATCATATTGTTGAAGCAAGAATAGTAATGGGACACATGAAGGAACCAAAGTTCTTATCCCTCGAATGTCTCTCACTCTTTCTAATACAAGATTTCCCTTCAAGTTCCAGTATAAATAATTTCCATTGATGCTTGCATATGCCATAACTATCAACAAAAGTCAGGGTTGAATACTAACTCACGTTGGGTTATTGCTGAAAAATCAGTTTTTAATCACGGTCAATTGTACATGGCTTTCTCCCAAGTCACCCATCCTGATAGCCTGAAAGTGTTAATTAGTTCTAGACGAGGATGGACAAGATTGTGTTACTACTACCAATGTTGTCTACAAAGAGGTTTCAATAATGTGTAAATACAACCGGTGATATTATGTTTTTTTTTCCAATATGGAAAAATTGCTATATATCTACACAAAAATATATCTTCCATACATATGAGTTAGAATAACAATTGATTCCTATAATTGAGTTACTAGAGAACGTGCATATTTGCCCAACTTATAAAAATCCTAAATAATGATATATAAAATCTCTAAAGTTCTAGCACCGCATGCGTACATCTACACATTAGCTATTAATTAAGCAATTATTTGTTGGAACTCAAACAAGGATAGCATTAGAAAACATAATCGATCCAAAACATATCTTCAATTGCACTATATAATATTTGATGTTATAATTTATATAATTATATATCGATCAAAATATTCTTAATATATTATAACAAATCCATTTCGTGCATCGCACGGGTGAAAATACTATTCCCTCTGTCCAATTTTATTTGTCCTACTTACTATTCATTGGTCAAACCAATTTTTTCTTCTTTGTTTATTTTCTTTATTATTTTTTACTTGTTTTTAAATTTGATTTTTTGTGTTTAATAGTAATTTTAGTGTAGTTTCTAAATATATAAATTTTGTATATTAATGTTAAACTTAATATTATGAAAAATTGAATTAAAAGTAACTTCAGTCAAGCCTCATTAACAGAACCAGACACATAAAATGGGACGGAAGGAGTAATAAAAATATAATTTAATAACTTATTAATATATATATACTAGGTATGCGTCACACACACACACACACAACACACACATAACTGACACGCATTTCATATATATAACCTAGATATACATATATATTTAAATATATAACATATATGCTATATACACACTAAGTACGTACACTCATACTTATATGTGTGTGTGTATATATATATATATATATATGTATATATATATTATACATAAATATATGGATCACTACATATATGTATAATATATAAAAAAAAAAATACTAATAATGTACGTACACTAACACGAGCTAAACATATACATATTTATTTTTAAAATAAATAAATACTCACTATATTAAAATATGAGTTTATTATCGAAATGGTCCATCGACTATTGCGAAATTATCAATTTGGTCCTCAACAATTTTTCATGCCCAATTAAGTCACTCGACTTTGAAAAAGTTAACCAATTTGGTCCTCCGTTTATTTTGTCGTTGAACATCCGTTAAATCGAGACCAAATTGGTAATTTTGTTATAGTGAAGGGACCAAATTGATAATTAATTTTTCACTAAAATGGTCCCTTGACTATAGCAAAATTACCAATTTGGTCCTGATTTAACGGATGTTTAACGGCAAAATAAACGGAGGACCAAATTGGTTAAATTTTTCAAAGTCGAGGGACTTAATTGAGTACAAAAAATTGTTGAGGACCAAATTGATAATTTTGCAATAGTCGAAGGACCATTTCGGTAATAAACTCTTAAAATATTTATGCGCATTCTATCATAACTATAATAAAGATAGGGAATGAGCTTTCAAATGATTTGATCGGGAAAGAAAAGGATGATGATAAAAAAAGGGTAATGATTTAGAATTAAGAATTTAAAAAGAGGTTGGGTATTACACATCTCAGTGGCTAGATAGCCATGACGACAACCATTTCCGATCTTGAGGGCAATTGCACAAGGAGTTTATGAATGAATTCTTCCCATTGACAAAGACCATGAAGGTCCGAAAACAAGTACAAGAGTTCAAACAAAGCCCACTTGAGAGTCTTGGCGAAACTTAGAGGAAATTTATGTCATTAAAGCGTCAATGCCCACTCGACCTCCTCCACCCTTGGGACGTTATTAGCTCATTTTATGGAGGGAATTGGATGAGAGGCTCTCCAAATCCATCCTTGAACTCAAGAATGATAGGGTGTTGCTTAAACAAGAAATAACTCAAGACATAAGGCAAGAGATGCCGGCTATGCTCCAAGAGTCTAAGTCTACCATGAAGAACATTGAGACTCAAGTTGCACAAATGTTCCGAATGATGTCGGAACGACAATGGGGCGCATTGCCAAGCACTACGAAAAATAATCCAAAAGAGAGAGTAAATGTCATCTCTATCTTGGGTGAGAGCCATGTTAGGAAGGATGTAATGGAGTGGGTATGCGAGGAAACCACCTCTAGTGGTTTGCAAGCAAAGGATGTTGAAGAGACCACCTCTTGTGGTTTGCAAAGAAAGGAAAATGTGGAGACCACCTCTTGCGGTCAAGTGAATTATAACACCCCCAATTTCTAATACAGGATTAAACATAAATAAACAATCTTCCTTACTAACCATATTGAAAATAAGTGGGGAAGCGAATTCAAACTCTAAACCAATGGGGTGTTATGCCACGCTCGGGCCAACTCACTAAACCCAAACGCACAGGCTACAAGCTTTCTAACTACAATCTATATTATAACAATTTCTTATCTAGATTAAAAATCAACTATAATACAACAATTTGGATTCTAAACTAATTCGTTTAAACCAAGAGACAACTCCAATGGCAACTAGCTCTACATCGCGCTCTCAAAACGAGTCACTTCCATCAAATCCTGAAAACAGTAAGGTTTGGAAAACACAAACAAACAAAATTAGCATAAAATGCTAAGTAAGGTTCATTTTGCCCCGTAAAATATGTACATTTTAGTTTGGAAATAATATACTTTTAAAAGATAGTTTTAAAATGAATACTATGAGACTTGGAAATTAAATATAGGAAAGGAGTAAATCGTTTGTAGAGACTAGAACACTTGTGAAGTGTCAAATCAAAGTGCAATATACATAAGCCAACATTAAGCTGATGCAAGAACTTCATTTAAGAACAAACTTTTCCTCATACAATCATCTATTTCGTATTGTAAACAAATTCGACTCTAGTAAAAAGGCATAACTCCAAAAGAACAATTCTCAAGCATATGATAACTTCAATAACTCAATATATACATAAGTATAGACACAAGAAGAAAAAAAATCATAACAAAAGTCTCAACAACAAGCTTATATAACAATAATAACTCATTTAAAGTTTATATGATACTAGTAACTCATCTCAAGCTTAGTAATAATAATAGCCCATCTCAGGCTTAGTGATAGTAATGGCCCATCTCAGGCTTATGTAATAATAATGGCCCATCTCAGGCATAATAATAGTAATGGCCCATATCATACTTAATAATAACAATGACCCATCTCAGGCATGTATAATAATAATGGCCCATCTCAGGCATATATAATAATAATGACCCATCTCAGGCTTAATAATAATAATGGCCCATCTCAGGCATATATAATAATAATGACCCATCTCAGGCATGTATAATAATAATGGCCCATCTCAAGCATGTATAATAATAATGGCCCATCTCAGGCTTAATAATAATAATGGTCCATCTCAGGCATATATAATAATAATGGCCCATCTCAGGCTAAATAATAATAACGACCAATCTCAGGCATGTATAATAATAATGGCCCATCTCAGGCTTAATAATAATAATGGCCTATCTCAGGCTTAATAATAATAATGGCCCATCTCAGGCTTACTAATAATAATGGCCCATCTCAGGCATGTATAATAATAATGGCCCATCTCAGGCTTAATAATAATAATGGTCCATCTCAGGCTTAATAATAATAATGGCCCATCTCAGGCGTATATAATAATAACGGCCCATCTCAGGCATGTCTACTATACTAATAAGAGCCAAAGAGAGTTAGGCCTAAAATGGGTAGAAAAAATGGCGGTCAAATTATTTAATCAAATGGATGGTTCAGATGAACTATTTAATCAAATAGATGGTTAAGATAATTCAGATTAATATTATTAATAGAGATTACCTAATTTAACCTTACTTTTATGATTATCCGTTAAGTTTTCCGTTAAATATTCTCTTCTCCGTTAACATTCCGTTAACTTTTAACTTACCCATTAATTTCTATAAGAAAGGTCTTAGGTTCGAACCTCATCTCAATCAAATTTGACATAATTAAGTTTCTCACTCTATTTTACTTTTATTAAATTAAATAAATTAGTAGCTACAACAAAAAATGATACATATGTATTTCTTTAATTTAGAATTATGTGTCTACAATACCTTTATTTGAAAAAATTATTCATTATCAAAAAATAAAATTAAATAAGAGAAATAATTTCATTAGTTATATTGTCTCTCATGCAAAGATTATTTACATTCAAATTTATCAATTGATATTCATTACATTGTCCATTATCTTATTTTTACAATATCTTGTAATTAAATATCAAAGTTATAGTACAAAATAATGTTATATATTTAGTTACCAAGTATTTTATTAATACTATGAATTTTTTTTAAAAATAATTTGAAGCTAATTATATTAACTACTTGGGGATTGGTTGACAAAGAGAGTACTCAAATAATAACCTAACAAATTGAAGCGGAATCACTCTATTTTACTCTTATTGAATTAAATAAATTAGTAGTTACACAAAAAAATGATACATATGTATTTCTTTAATACCATGAAAAAAAAAAAGAATAGTTTGAGCCCAATCATATTAACTACTTGGGGGATTTGTTGACAATGAAAGTACTCAAATAACCCATTACCCAGCAAATTGAAGCGAGAAACTACATTTTAATATCTTTGGAATACATAATATTTTAAATTTTCAATTTTTTTTTAATTTATTTAATCTTTTTTCTTAAACTAGGGATTTCTTTATCCACAATAACTCATTCAACAATAATGGTTGAACCAAATTAACCCCAAGCAGAACACCTAAAGGAAAGTCTCCTATATCATAATCTCATTACATGACGTTGTCGTCTATGCTACCAACAATAACCGAATTGCAAATAACACACTACCAACAAAAAGGAAGAGAACAAATAGTAAAGATGGAGACAATGACAATGTTACTGAAAAGAAAATTAAGAACACTTAAAAATATTCAAATTAAAAGTAGTATTTATTTAGACTATCATTTTTAGACCAAATATTTAGACTATCGATTTTACATGGTTGCAAATATTTATTTTAGTAATAATTATAATGAATTTTCTATATTATATTGGATTCATATACTTTGAGTTAGATATTTAAATAAAAAAATTCGACATTCAATTACCCATGTATAAACTTCTCCTATATAATCTTGCATTAATATACTTTCAAATATCTATTTAAATATAAACATTGGGCATTAACACATTCGCGCAATGCACGTATAAAACTAGTATAATAATAATGATAATAATATACAAGAATATCCATCACAATATAAGTTTCCCAAAACATAAACCCTTTCTCAAAATAGTATAATTATACATAATTTAATTAGTACATAAGTTTTCAAATCACATATTTCCTCAAAATACATAATATTTCAATTATCGATACTAAGTTTATTAAACTAAGAAATATGCAAGGTATAAACCTTCCGAAAATAATAATTTACTAGTACACAACTCTGAAAAACTCATATAATACTTTATTTAATCAAAATATTTTCAAAGGTGTTAAACTAGCTTAATTTGAAAGAACTCAACTTGTTAAATATGAGGTCTATGGTTTAACTCTCACTCTAAAAATAATAAACCATTTTGTGATATCTAAAATAAACTCACAAGCTGGCAATTAACAATAGTAGTACAACTTCATATATATAATACATAAGAGAATATATACTGTCCAGAACTGGAACTGAAACACGATAAAATTGCAGACACAGTCCAGTCCATAAACCAGTCCATGCCATACATATATACCTAGACTGGCAAAATAATTTGAGTATCCATGAATCCTTACCTCCCAAGCTTAAAATCCATCCTTAAGCTTCACTCCCAACCTATTTCACTGTCATTCCTTCCTTCTTAGTCCATAACCTCACCAACCAACCAACAAAACCCACAAGAATATGTTATTAGCTACCTATTGCTAAGAACAACTAATATAGGAATGGTAGAAGAGAAAGGGAGGAAAAAATCTTACCATTTGCCTATTGCTAAGAACAACTAATATAGGAATGGTAGAAGAGAAAGGGAGGAAAAAATCTTACCATTTGGAGCTAGGGTCTAGGAAGGAGAAGCTCTTGAGGAAGATGAAGAAGCTTAATGAAGAAGGAAATAGCAGAGAGCTGCGAAAATAGAGGAAAAAAAATGAAGGAATAAGCTAGGGGATTAGGGCTATTTATATTGCTAGGCTTTTAAAGGGCAAATTGTAATTATCAAATTTTAGGATACAAGATATGGGTTAGAGATTTGGACTCATTAAAGATTATTAGGCTTTGGAATATAAGATATATTTGGGCTCTAGACTTTGATAATTATAAAAATGATAAAAATGATGTTAGCAGGCTTCTCTCAGATAGATTTTCGAAAGGAAATTTTTGGATCATAAAATAATTTATTTAAAGACTTAAACAAAATAATTAGTTTTAATAGTATTTGAACTAAAAATATTTATTGTTGAAAAATGAATTTTATTTTCGAGAGTATTTGTATTAAAATAATATAAATTTTACGGGGTATTACACTGGGCCATTATTATTATTAAGCCTGAGATGGGCCATTATTATTATACATGCCTGAGATGGGCCATTATTATTAGTAAGCCTAAGATGGGCCATTATTATTATTAAGCCTGAGATGGGTCATTATTATTATTAAGCCTGAGATGGGCCATTATTATTATACATGCCTGAGATGNAGTATTTGTATTAAAATAATATAAATTTTACGGGGTATTACACTGGGCCATTATTATTATTAAGCCTGAGATGGGCCATTATTATTATACATGCCTGAGATGGGCCATTATTATTAGTAAGCCTAAGATGGGCCATTATTATTATTAAGCCTGAGATGGGTCATTATTATTATTAAGCCTGAGATGGGCCATTATTATTATACATGCCTGAGATGGGCCATTATTATTATTTAGCCTGAGATGGGCCATTATTATTATACATGCCTGAGATGGGCCATTATTATTATTTAGCCTGAGATGGGCCATTATTATTATATATGCCTGAGATGGACCATTATTATTATTAAGTCTAAGATGGGCCATTATTATTATACATGCTTGAGATGGGCCATTATTATTATACATGCCTGAGATGGGCCATTATTATTATATATGCCTGAGATGGGCCATTATTATTATTAAGCCTGAGATGGGTCATTATTATTATATATGCCTGAGATGGGCCATTATTATTATACATGCTTGAGATGGGTCATTATTATTATTAAGTATGATATGGGCCATTATTATTATTATGCCTGAGATGGGCCATTATTATTACATAAGCCTGAGATGGGCCATTAATATCACTAAGCCTGAGATGGGCTATTATTATTACTAAGCTTGAGATGAGTTACTAGTATCATATAAACTTTAAATGAGTTACTATTGTTATATAAGCTTGTTGTTGAGACTTTTGTTATGATTTGTTTTCTTCTTGTGTCTATACTTATGTATATATTGAGTTATTGAAGTTATCATATGCTTGAGAATTGTTCTTGTGGAGTTATGCCTTTTTACTAGAGTCGAATTTGTTTACAATACGAAATAGATGATTGTATGAGGAAAAGTTTGTTCTTAAATGAAGTTCTTGCATCAGCTTAATGTTGGCTTATGTATATTGCACTTTGATTTGACACTTCACAAGTGTTCTAGTCTCTACAAACGATTTACTCCTTTCCTATATTTAATATCCAAGTCTCATATTATTCATTTTAAAACTATCTTTTAAAAGTATATTATTTCCAAACTAAAATGTACATATTTTACGGGGCAAAATGAACCTTACTTAGCATTTTATGCTAATTTTGTTTGTTTGTGTTTTCCAAACCTTACTATTTTCAGGATTTGATAGAAGTGACTCGTTTTGAGAGCGCGATGTAGAGCTAGTTGCCATTGGAGTTGTCTCTTGGTTTAAACGGATTAGTTTAGAATCCAAATTGTTGTATTATAGTTGATTTTTAATCTAGATAGGAAATTGTTATAATATAGATTGTAGTTAGAAAGCTCCTGTGTGTTTGGGTTTAGTGAGTTGGCCCAAGCGTGGCATAACACCCCATTGGTTTAGAGTTTGAATTCGCTTCCGCACTTATTTTCAATATGGTTAGTAAGGAAGATTGTTTATTTATGTTTAATCCTGTATTAGAAATTGGGGGTGTTACATGAACCAAGCCGTGGAGGCCACCTCTTGTGGTCTTGAAAGCACAAGGAGGGTGAGGTCACCTCTTGTGATCTCAATGCTCAAAAGAAAGACAAGGTGCTTCCAAAGCATCGCCCAAATACACCTCCCACAAAAATGAACACATGGGCAAGAAAAGGTACATTTAATGTTGTCTTTCAAAAGTTTCATTGTGATGCTCAATTGAGAAAAATGTTGGAAAGTGATGATGAAGAGCTTGATGAGTTTGCTTGTGCGGGCAAAGAGATCTCGGCTTTAATTAGCATGGGGTGCCCTACCAAAAGGGGTGACCTCGGGGCTTTTGTGGTTCCGTGTTCTATCAAGGACATGAAATTTGACAATGCTCTAGCCGATCTCGGAGCCTCCATTAATTTGATGCCCACTTGTGTGTTTAGCCGATGGGACCATCCGGTACCCAAAAAGCATAGCGAAGGATGTGTTGGTTAAGGTTGGAGAATTTGTTGTCCCAATAGATTTCATTATTTGTGAAATGGGGAAAGAGGTTGCTATTGGCCCATTAATACTTCGGAGGCCTTTCTTAGCGACTTGCCTGCGATCATTGATGTTGGCACGGGCGAGATAACTCTTAGGTTTGATGGGAATAAGGCCAAAGTCGAAATGGCCACTTGTATTAAAGATGGTGTTTGTACTTCTAAGAAAATGGTCAAGGTGAAAACCAAGACCAAACCAAAGTGGGAAATTGAGAAGTTGGCTTGGAAAAACACTTGGGCACCAAAGTGTTTTCGATCTATGGTTAAAGATTGTGATTGAAAGAAGGGAAGTTGCGTCTAGCCAAGGATGTTAAACGTGGTGTTTCTTGGGATGCAACCCAAGGTCTATCTTGTGAATATGTGTTGTTGTTTCAATTGTTTTCTTTTTGGTTTTTGTTTCGGTATCATTTGGACTAACCATGCAGGTCTTTTGTTGGGAAATCATGAGAAAAAACTGAGCAAAAAATGGTCACAAGTGGAGAAAATAGAGGATAAAATGCAGGAGAGTGTTCTGTTCCCTATCCATCACTACTACAGAAATCACATACAACGTCAGCTAATTAACGTCGGCTAAATAATTAGTCGACGTTATATGTTATTTAAATAATTAAAAATAAATAAAAACCCTATAACGTCGGTTATTTACTAATAACCGACGTTAAAGGGTGTACGTTATAAGATGGTGCGATACGACGTCGACTAACTCACCTAGCCGACGTCGTATCGCGCCTATAGTGGCATTTGGGCATCGATACGACGTCGGCTAGGAGTGGTAGCCGACGTCGTATCCAATTATATTAAGTCCGGCACTATACGACGTCGGCTACCACTCCTAGCCAACGTCGTATCTCGCCTATTATGGCATTCGGCCATCGATACGACGTCGGCTAGGAGTGGTAGCCGACGTCGTATCATTAAGCCTGCTGTGATACGACGTCGGCTACCTTAGCCGACGTCGTATAGCCCGATCTAAAATATTATAACCTACAACGTCGGTTATTATAAATAACCGACGTTGTAGGGTTTTGAATATAGTCCAAACACCTTCAATTTTAGACCTTGTGCTTAAAATATTATAACCTACAACAGTACATGCTTCAAATTAGGGATTCAAATTAGGGAGTCGTATCTTTTCAAAATTACAGTCGTCGACGTCGTGCTTCAAAACTGTCGTCGTCTTCCGTCCAGCCGTCGTCGCCGAAGGAGAACGCCGTCGCCGTCGCCACGAAGCCCACCATCGCCGCGAGGAGAAGCCGCCGTCGCCGCGAGGTCTTCCGCACCGTCGCTGTCCGCAGCCGCGAAGGCCGTCACCGAGAACTCCTCCACCTCCGCACCGCCGCTCCGTCGCACTGCCGGAATCCGGTAATTTTTTTTTTTATTAATTTTGAATTATTATAGTTGAAAATAATTTTATTTGTATGATTTATCAATACATTTCGAATTATAGTTGAAAATTATTTATTGTTTTTGGTTATATATTTCGAATTTTGGTTAATTAATTTCAAATTTTGATAGTTAATGTTAATATGTTTTGAATTTTAGAAATTATTGTGTGTTTTATTAGGTATTATTATTGTATTTCGAATTATTGTTATTTTAATGGTAAATTTTAGTAAATAATGTTAATATATTTTGAATTTTAGGGTTGAGACCTAGCCTATCAATTATATATATAAGAATATATTGATGCATGACTAGATCATTATCCATAACCAAACGCCTTTCTCTGTGCTCAACTTCGGCTTCCACCGCTGGCCTCCGGCCAGAGCTCTAATGGAGCTTTGAGCCGGCGGTTTTGGTCACCTTCTACGTTTGCTTTCGCTCCGACCATCGTCGCAGTTCAGTCTGCCTCCGACCACCGCCACAGATCTTCTTCTTCCGTTTTCTTTCCCTTTGAATAAAATAATAGTAGGTAAGTATTGGGTTTGTGTTGGTAGTCTTGAACTCCCAACCCTACTTTGACTTTACCCACTTTTTATTTTCTCAATTATTGGGTTTTCCTCTCGTTACTTTCACGAGCATTTTTCCTCTCGTTACTTTCACGGGCTTTTCATTTTCATTAGCATAAATCGTTTAGTTTGGTTTCGGCAAGTGTTGATCTTATCCTGGGCGAGCAAAAAAGAATTATGACGAAGACCCAGATCTTTGATGAAGCTTTAAGCTCCTTGAAGGAACATAGCTTCTTAGTTATGAAACAGTCTGCGATTCAAGTTTTCTATAGTATAGTTAGAAAAATTGTTTCTATGTCTGACTGTAAGGAATGGTTTACCATTTCATTGATCGTTGATGTAAACGTTTTATGTTATGAATTAATGGAATAGCTATGTTTTCTTTCAAAAAAAAAAAAGATCATTATCCATAACTTGATCTTAAACCTTAATTTCACTTTTGATTTTTAATTAAATTAAATAAGAATAGTTAAATTATTCATTAATATATATATATATATATATATATATATATATATATATATATATATATGTATGTATATATATATGTTTGACTCTATTTGCTTGTAATGTTAAGGTAGGTAATTGTTAATTAAGGAGGTTTTAGTTATGATCAAATCATCCTTTCCATTGTAGGTGATTAGTTTGATTCGAGGTTTGCTTATCGACATAGACAAAGCTTTGGTGAGGTAAGATCTTTATTTATTTATTTTTCTACGAACATTAGGCTTTCTCGTATGCATCCGGTGATTAGTCATACTGTGGTCTGTGCTTTTTTATGTTTTCGGCTTTCTCGTATGCATCCGGTGATTAGCCACACCGTGGTCTGTGCTTATTTATGTTTTCGGCTTTCTCTTATGCAACCGGTGATTAGCCACACCGTGGTATGTGCTTATTTATGTTTTCAGCTTTCTCGTATGCATCCGGTGATTAGCCACACCGTGGTCTGTGCTTATTTATGTTTTTGGCTTTCTCTTATGCATCTAGTGATTAGCCACACCGTGGTCTGTGCTGAAGTTAGTTTTAGTTATTATATTTGTTGAATCAATGATTGAATGTTAACACAAGATCAATTAGAGTTAATATTATTTTAGATTGAGTTGTCATGGATAAAAGTTGGATGCATGCTTCTCGGATTAGTAGGGAATATGATAACGGAGTTAAAGAGTTTTTGGACTTTGCAAAACGTCGTCTTCCGAATAATAATGGGAGGTTTTTTTGTCCTTGTAAGAAGTGTTGCAATTTAACAAAATTAAGTGCAAATGACATATATGATCATCTAATTTGTGATGGAATTAATCTAAGTTATACAAAATGGATATGGCATGGTGAAGGGGGGGGGGGGAGAAGAACTAGTACATCTAACACTGTTGACAACGAAGCAAATGAAGATGATGAGTCTGAAGATCGGTTGGATGAAATGTTTCGCGATGTTGGAGAAGAGTTCACCGATTGATCAAATGAGTTAGATGAATTATTAAGTGATTCAAAACAACCTTTATGGCCAGGGTGTAGTAAATATACTCGGTTATCTGCTGTTCTGAAATTATTCAATTTAAAAGCTAGAAATGGATGGAGCGACAAGAGTTTTACAGCTTTACTTGGGTTATTAAAAGATATGCTTCCAGAAGATAATGAACTTCCAAAGAATACATATGATGCCAAGAAAATTCTGTGTCCCATGGGTATGGAGTATGAAAAGATACATGCTTGTCCTAACGATTGCATATTGTTTAGGAATGATTACAAAGAATTGCATGCATGTCCAATCTGTGGGGCATCTCGGTACAAACCAAGAGAGCATGTTGTTGGTAAGGCATGTATAAAAGGGTCACCAACTAAAGTTTTGTGGTATCTCCCAATTCTTCCAAGATTTAAGCGTATGTTTTCAAATCCAAGTGACGCGAAAAACTTAACATGGCATGTAGATAAAAGAATACCTGATGGAAAGCTTCGGCACCCTGCTGATTCTCCTCAATGGAAAACTTTTACGTATGTATACCTCTGTGTGTGTGTGTGTGTGTGTGTGGTAGAGTTCAAGTGTGGACGCATCTTAACGTGTGAACAGTGTGGCCTCACCACTATGTATACAGATATACACTACTCAGTGTTAGAAAATGCACCACACAAATATGCAACGTTAGGTACACATCACCAAAAAACACACCACTAAGTATGGAAATATACACCACACAGTGTTTGGAAATGCACAATTAGGGGCAGGAGAGTTATGGTGCATTATTTTGGGTGTGTGGTGTGTTTTTGGTGTTTTTGTGTATTTTCATGTGGTGCGTTTTCTAACATTGAGTGGTGCATTTTATAACATTGAGTGGTGTGTCCGCACTGTTCACACGTTAAGACGCGTCCACACTTGATCATATTTCTATATATATATATATATATATATATAATATTAATCAAATGCGGCCTTGCTATTAGGTGCGGTCGTGTGGCTTAGCGTGTGTCATTGGATTGTGTTGATCTGACGGTGGAGGTTATATATTTGGATTTAGGAAGTTTAATTCGCGTAACTTAAGTGTGGGCTTTATGGTAATTGTAAGTGTGGAAGGTAATGTTAGGGTACAGAATGCACCAACAAACGTATTATTAAAACACACCATTCAACGTACTAAAATGCACCAGTTCTTATATTAAAACACACCACTTAACCACCACACACCAAATGCAACTATTCTCGTAAAATTCACCACCATGTGTATTAAAACACACCATTCTACGTTATAAAATGCACCACTGGACAAATTAAAACACATCATTCTCCACCATACAGAAATACACCACTCAATTCAAATGCACCAACAAAATTAAAACACACCATTATACGTTATAAAATGCACCAGTTCTCAGATTAAAACACACCACTTAACCACCACACACCAAATGCAACTACTCTCGTAAAATTCACCACCATGTGTATTAAAACACACCATTCTACATTATAAAATGCACCACTGAACAAATTAAAACACACCATTCCCCAACATATCGAAATACACCACTCAATTCAAATGCACCAACAAAATTAAAACACACCATTATACGTTATAAAATGCACCAGTTCTCAGATTAAAACACACTACTTAACCACCACACACCAAATACACATACTATTGCGAATTACACCAATGTTATCTCAAATATGAACCAGAATACCAGATTAATGTTGATAATGCACAAGACTATTGCGAATTACTCCATTCTTGTTCCTCTGTTGGAGTGTCTTGCTTGGAAAGCTTCGCGGTTAATGGAGCGCCTTGGGATCGTGAACGAGCATGTCGTGGTGAGTTGAGTGGGGTTTTGAATCATATTAAATTAACAAGTATACCCCTCCTTCGCGTTAATAATGTTCATCGCTCTTTTTTATTTTGGATCAACCTGATGCGTTGGATTAAATAATCTAATGGTGTAGAACAGGCTACATGACCACACACAATATATATATATATATATATATATATATATATATATATATATATATATATATATATATATATTATTTAATTAAGATTTTTATATATAAGTGTATATGTAATTATATTGTATTAAGTGGTATGTTACATATATGGTATATATTATTATTATATTAAAGTAATCCATTATGCCTAGTTAATTCTACCCTTCCCTTCTTAATAAAGCTCTAAGTGTAAAATCATTCACTTCCCCCTCTTGCTCTTGCTTGGCCTAAACTCCCCTTTGAAGAAATGGAAAAATTCTCCATCTTCTTCCTTTTTTCGCATTGCGGAATTCCAAAAACAAAAAAAAAAATATAAAGTTCTTCCTTCTTGTTCTTCAAGTGTGAGGATCTCAAGTCCCTTGTAGTAAGTCTCTAGCTTTCTATTTTATTATTTTTGGGTAGTTTTTAAGTGATAGAATTTTATATGATTTTGTATGCTTATGTGTGTTTATATTGTGTGTTGGTTGATTGATGATGATGGTAGAGGAAGTGGAACTACCTATTGAAGTTTAGGGATTTTGAAGGAGAAAGTTAACCATTCAAGTAAGTGAATGATTTTACTCATGCTTTGCCCTTGTATGTTTTAATATATGATTTAAAACAAAATTTTGTGAAAACGATTCAAGTTATATCTTGTATGAATTTTAATTTGTAGCATGAATTATCCTTGTTGTATGAATGGTTCTTGTGGTAGGAATTATCTTTTATTAGGAATTTATGATGAAGAAATATGGTGTTATAATCTTATGTTTAAAAAAAAATAATATATATAAATATACATATATATATATATATATATATATATATATATATATATATATATATGTAT
>NC_044919.1:7347691-7383077 GCF_003576645.1 Ipomoea triloba | reverse complement strand
ATATATATATATATATATATATATATATATATATATATATATGTATGTATGTATATACATACATACATACATATATATATATATATATATGTATATATATATAGGTATTTTCTAAACTAATGAAAGATATGCGTAATATGAGGGCTATACCCGGTATTATAGGGTGGTTAGGTTGTACCTACCACTAGGGTCTCGGACTCGGTACTGTGGAGTACTCGGTAGGAACATACCACACGGGTACTAGGGCACTGCGTTGTCCTATTGGTTGAGAAGTGGTTAGGAAGGTCCTATCACTAGGGTCTATGTACCCTAAATTACAGAGTAGTCAGTAGAAACATATCCTGGTTACTTGGACTTAGTAACTTCCCGGTGAGGCTTGGAATCCTCACTTGCGGGTGTGCACACTTAAGGTTAGGGTCCAGATTCCACTTGAAATGGGAAATGGTGGAGTGTTCAGATGTGGCTCTATTCACTAGGACCTAATGGTAAAGGACCATGTTCCATTTATATGATTGTGTTCTTCTATATGTATATTTTTCTCTTATGCTTATGAGTGAATTATAAATGATACTAGTTTTGGAAATATGATTGATTGTACCTTGAAGGACTGCATTTTGATACAAAGGTATTGAAAGAAAAAGATTTTGGATGATTTTGACCATAAGCCTTGTGGCTATTATTTCGAAACTTAAATTTATTTCAAAAGTGCAAGGTAATGCACAAAATTGAATTTTTGAAGAAATGGGCAATGTTTGTAAGTAAGCCTTGTGGCTAAAATATTTTTATTTAAAGTGCCCGATACTTTTTCTATATGGCAAAAACTTGTGTGAGACTACCTCACCGTGAGACAGGTCGGGTCGGGTCAAGATGAAAATGTAATACTTATACGCACAAATGTCATACTTATATGCTCAAATGTAATAATAATCAGGAATAAAATTTTTGTTACTTATAAAGGTAAATGTAACACTTTTAAGGGAAAATACAATACTTTTACATTTTGATTTATTTTTCTTCAAAAGTATTATATTTTCCCTTATAAGTAAAGGGCACTTGTCAACATTATTTATTATGAAAAATGTAATAATTTTTCTCTTAAAAGTAATAAAAGTTGTATTCCTGATTAGTATTATATTTGAACATATAAGTATAACATTTGCATGTTGCTTCGACCAGACCCGACATGTCTCACGAATAAGGATCCGTGAGGGTCTCACACAAGTGTGACCCTTTCTCTATATATATGGTTTTGCGGTCAAAGTAGTCCCTTACTTAGCAAGTTTTGCTAACCACTATCTTCTGCATGTTGTTGTTATTTGTCTTGTTTGAATAGCAGGAAATTGATGGAAGATTGGTACCAATTGAGAGCGCCTAGTAGAATGCAATTGGGAAGTTATGTATTAAGTTTTTTGTGGGCTTGAACTTCTTTTGGATTGTTTTTGTAGCTTATCCTTAGCACTTAGGTTGGTTGTTGCCTAAGTGTGGCGGTAATACCCTCAATAAGTTTTGAAAAGCTTTTGGGTTCTACATCATGTATTTCTTTCTGGATAGTAAATGCTTCCGCTATGATTTTAGTAAATATTAAATTGAGAAAAAAAAAGAAAAGAAAATTAAGGAAAATTTTGTATTAAAAAATGAGAGTGTTACAAGTTGGTAACGTACTAATTATATTTATATATATATACCTATAGAAATGCAAATTTTGCTAATACCATATACATTCATAAACGACAACAACCATGTATTATTAAGTACATATATACATACAAATATATATACATACATATATATATATATATATATATATATATACACGAATATATTCTATAAGGAATCATAAGTCAAATAACAAGCAGTTACAAATATTACGAAAATAAAATTTTTGAACGAATTTCATAAAAGATCTGTTACTAACATCGAAACGACGTCGTTTTGGAATAAGGTGCACATTACTATGTACACCGTGGCCCACAATATAACAATTGACATAAATATGAAGGTGGATCCGGGCTCATTGCATAATTTGCGAAGCCCGGTAACGTGAATGAATGATTTGGAAAACCCATTTGAGTGGGAATCCATGATAGCCTTGATAGGATATGGATGGCATTAACAAGAATCCTAGTCCTATATCCGTAATTGGAAACTCTTCGTCCAATCAATCTCATCTTCTCCAAACCCTTGCACTATATATGCTCGCTCTGTACCCCTGCTCAACCCCTCTCTCTCTGCTCTCTCTTCCTGATTCAATCTCTGTTCGGAGCATCCCGAGAGGGCTCAAGCCATCAACCATGCTGGTCTATCAGGATTTACTAACTGGTAATTTGTTTGAATGGATTTCGCGTGGTTTTCTCTTGTACATGTAGATCTCTTGATGCGTGTTTTTTCTGATTTCATGTATTCGTAGAGTTTCGGATTTCGCAGATCTACGATTGTGTTTAATGTTTTTGGATTGGCACTTTTTGTCTGATCTTTCATTGATTGATTTCTTATGAACCGGATTCTTCTTTTTAATCTGCTTTTGCTCAGGACTTATACTATTTCGTATTTTCGTTTTCAGTTTATTTCTACTAATTGTATGTTTTGGTCTATCACATACGAAAAGTGAACAAGCAAATAATAGATTTTGGCACTAATTGTAGGTTGCCTGTGCTTGATGATATTCGCAAAGGATTATATATGCTAGATTTGCCCTTTTTATGCTTAGGGTGACTAATGTGTATCGATGCAAAATCCCTTGTTCAAAAGTTTGTCTATTGTATCTCTAGTGTTCATGAAAGAGTTGCACTTTTAAGAATTAGAATGGGGTATCAATTTGTCTAATTAGGAGCTGATATCTTTCTGATTCCTGATATGATAAGAGTTACCAATTATTGCTCTTGTGTTCCCATCTGCATTGGATGGATCTAATTTGAATTGTGTTCTTTCTTTTCAATTGAATAACAATTACTTTTTTTTTTATTATTTTTTTAAATTTGTTGTGTGCTAGGTGATGAGCTTCTCTCTGACTCATTTTGCTACAAGGAAATTGAGAATGGGGTTCTGTGGGAAGTTGAGGGAAAGGTGACCTGTTGTCCTGTTCTTTTCAGTTATGAAATTTTTGATTTTACCAAATTGGGAATTATGCTGACTGCTTCTTGAATTACAGTGGGTGGTCCAGGGAGCTGTTGAAGTAGATATTGGGGCAAACCCATCTGCAGAAGGTGCTGAAGACGATGAGGGAGTTGATGACCAAGCTGTTAAGGTGGTTGACATTGTTGACACTTTCAGACTCCAGGTACGGACGGATATAAGAATTATGTGGTTTGTGATGTAGCATTTTTATAAAAGTGCTATTTAACATAAAATCATACCCTCTTTAGGAGCAACCTCCCTTTGATAAGAAGCAATTTGTAGCATACATCAAGAAATACATCAAACTGTTGACCCCTAAGCTGGATGCCGAGAAACAAGAGGTGTTCAAGAAAAACATTGAGGGAGCAACTAAGTTCCTGCTCTCAAAGCTTAGTGACCTGCAATTGTAAGTTCATCAGCAATCCCTAGATTTTATTGCATAAAACAGGTTTTGTTCCTTGATTTTGTTATGCCCAAAAATTGATGCAGTTCTGTTTCTGTAGTTTTGTGGGGGAGAGCATGGCTGATGACAGCACTCTTGTGTTTGCTTACTACAAGGATTGCGCCACAGACCCAACATTCTTGTACTTTGCCCATGGTCTCAAGGAAGTTAAGTGCTAGATGATTATTGTGGTGTTCAATGAACTACAAATGGGTTTTTGCAGCTCTAATTCCTAAAATCCTAATATTTGTATTTTTGGGTTTGTGTAATGGGATTTCTAAGTTTCTCTATTAGTGTATTTTTGACTCTTAAGAATGATAATTGCTTTTGCTTTCTAAATTTAAGTACTACGTAATAAACACAACTTCGTTTATGTTTGACTTAGACTGTTATTGTTATTTGCTTGGATTGACTAATCTGGTAAATATTTCTTTGGATAAATTAGGAGAATATTTGCTAACAAGTGGATGGAGTAAATAGCAATTCTTTACTATAGAGTTAGATAAATTATTATATGGTCCCTACCTATTTATAAATTAAAAACAAGACTATATTGTTTAAAAGAATTATTATTGTTCTCTTTTAATTTTGTCAAATTATATTCATAATTTTTTATTTTATTTATGTCACAATCAATTCTTCATTTAGGTTTGTCATTCCATCATTAACAAAGATAGTTAATATGTAATGATTTGAGTCAAAAAGAGTTTTGTTTGATTGATATATTAAATGAGCATATTATAATATTTGGAGGAAAGAGTTAAATGAATTATTGAACTTTACTCAAAAGTGCAATTAGGTAATCGAACTTTAAAAAGTGCAATTAAAAACTTGTTAAAATAAGTCAAATAAGTCAAATTTATTTGTAACCAACAGGTTACTAGTAAATTATTGATGTTGACCGCTATTTATTGTTAACCACTGCTAAAACTAAAAAAATAATTAAAATTCGTCAGAAATACAATATCCTGTCATCTTCCATTGGTCGTCTTCTCCATTGGAGAGGACGACCAGAGGTGTCGTCTACTCCCATTAGAAGACGCCCTGGAGAAGGCTAGAAATGCTTCGTTTATCGTCGTCGGTTATTGGATTTGGACGCCTCAAAATGACAAGTTCAAATGTTTTTTTTTTTTTTTTTTTTTTGAAGGTAAACGTATCTATTCTATTAATTTATAACATAAAACGTTTACATCAATGATCAATGAAATGGTAAACCATTTCTTACAGTCAGACATAGAAACAACTTTTCTAACTATGTTATAACTATGAAGCTATGTTCCTTCAGGGAGCTTAAAGCTTCATCAAAGATCTGGGTCTTCGTCATCATTCTTTTTTGCTCATCCAGGATAAGATCAACACTTATCGAAACCAAACTAAACGATTTATGCTAATGAAAATGAAAAGCTCGTGAAAGTAACGAGAGGAAAAATACTCGTGAAACTAACGAGAAGAAAACACAATAATAGAGAAAATAAAAAGTGGGTAAAGTCAAAGTAGGGTTGGGAGTTCAAGACTACCAACACAAACCCCAATACCTACCGACTATTATTTTATTCAAAGGGAGAGAAAACGGAAGAAGAAGATCTGTGGCGGTGGTCGGAGGCGGATGGAGCTGCGACGGTGGTCGGGGCGGAAGAAGAGCGAGAGCGAACATAGAAGGTGACCAAAACCGCCGGCTCAAAGCTCCATTAGAGCTCCGGCCGGAGGCCGGCGGTGGAAGCCGAAGTTGAGCAACAGAGAAAGGTGTTTAGTTTTAGAGAGAAAAGGGAGGCAACATTAGGGTTTTCTGTGAAGTTAATTAGGTAAATCCACAAGTTCAAATGTTTAATTGCACTTTTTTTAAAGTTTGAAGGCTTAATTTTACTTTTGAGTAAAGTTTAAGAATTTATTTGACCATTTTTCTTAATATTTGAGTGTTAAAACTTGATCCATTTTAGTTTATTCGTTTGTTAAATAAAAAGTTCTAAATTTTTATTCCAATTTGTTTACACGTAAAAAGTTAATCTCAAATTTACACACACACACACACACACACACACACACATATATATATAGGATCGCGTTCAGGTGCGAACTGGCCGCCTAGGAGAGAATTGCGAACGAATCACAGCGCGCCACGTGTCCGGAATGTAGTTGCACCTAACGTTATAACTAGGTGCACGTCATGTTATAACTAGGTGCACATAGGTGTACCCAGGTGCATAAATGTTAACAAGGTAAATTACTTGCACCTGCAAGTGAAAATAGGTGCACACGTGCAAGTAAAATGTATTACAAGTGCAAGTAAATTATACAATGAGCATCAATACTAATTGCACCTAATGTTATAACTAGGTGCACCTAATGCTATAACTAGGTGCACATAGGTTACACCCAGGTGCATGAATGTTAACAAAATAAATTACTGCATAAGTGCAAGTAAAATGTATTGCAGATTCAAGTAAAATGTATTACAGGTGCAAGTGAATTGTACAGTGAGCATCAATACCAAGTGCACCTAATGTTATAACTAGGTGCACTTAATGTTATAACTAGGTGCAACCTATGTTATAACTAGGTGCACCCTGTGTTATAACTAGGTGCACCTAGGTTGCACCCAGGTGCATGAATATTAACAAGGTAAATTACTTGCATTTGTAAGTGAAAGTATTTGCGAAAATATGTGCATGAATATTAACAAGGTAAATTACTTGTACTTGTAAGTGAAAATAGGTGCGAAAATATGTGCACTTGTAAGTGAAACTAGGTGCACCAAAGTTCCAGTTATTTACGAAAATGCCACCGCGTCATTTTTTTAAAATTGCATCTGATTCGTTGATCTGGACACGTGGACGACTGTGGAGCGTTCTCATTTCCTACCTGGGCGAGAGTTCGCACCAGAGTGCAGCCCTATATATATATATATATATATATATATATATATATATATATATATAATAACAGAAGTGCCTGGACAAGTTTTTCCCGCCCAAACTGAAGGGCATTTTAGTAATACTACAATTAATAAAAAATTAAGTCAACTAAATCAGCAATTAATAAAAAAAAATCAAATCATTTAAATCAGCAATAGATAGAGTAAAGTAATTCTTATTTTGCTATCTACGGCTGAAGTCTATTAGGAGTCTTATATAGTTGTAGTATAATAGGACTCTACTATCTATTATTTACTGTGATATATTGTATACGTACATTGAGTTTACTGATGAATCACGGATTATCTATTCTCATCTGGTATCAGTAGTTTCAGGTGAATTCTCATGGCCACTAATGATTCTCGCGACGGCTCTGTCGAGGCCTCCTCGGAACGGACCGTTTCTGATGTGGCCATGCCTCCATTATCGGCACCCACGTCCCTGTCATCTGCGCACCACTATGTGTCGCTGAAGCTCTCCTCCCGCAATTACTTGTTCTGGAGGGCTTAGATGGTGCCGTTTCTACGAGGTCAAGGGCTGCTTGGATTTGTTGACGGATCCATCCCTTGTCCCATAGTTGCTGCTGCTCCAGTCACCGCGCCGGATGCTCCTGTCACTGCTGCTGCTAGATCTTCGTCTGCTGCCTCCGCTACTGCGCAATCTGCTGCTGCGTCCGTCGCGCTGTGGATTCGCCAAGACCAGGCGGTGCTGTTCGCTGCCAGTTGTGTGACGTCGTCGGTCACTCGGCGCTCACCTGCTTCAGATTCCGACCGGCAGCTCCAGGTCCTCAGGCGCATGTGGCTCTTGCTTCTGATGGCGTTGATTCCCTTGCATCTCATCATTGGCTTCCGGATACAGGGGCCTCTAATCACGCAACCCCGGACTCGTCTCTTATGACCACTACTGCAGACTACAGTGGTTCGGACACTCTGCGAGTTGGCAATGGTACAGGTATGCCCATAATTAGTATTGGTTCGGCCTCGGTAGCCACCCCTAGTCGTGTCTTCCGTTTATCTGATATATTGCATGTTCCCGGTTTGTCTGCCCCCTTATTGTCTGTTTAGAAATTTGCTCGAGATAATGATGTTTATTTTGAGTTTTATTCTGATTCTTTTGTTGTCAAGGATCGTATCACCAAGGTGCCTCTATATAAGGGTCGTGCTTCGGGTGGTCTTTACTCGTGGCCTGTTTCTTTGCGTCGTGGTCCTGCAGCTTTAGTTGCTCGTGTGTCGTCGTCGGTCTGGCATCATAGGCTTGGACATCCGCATGTTCGTGTTTTACGTCAGATCCTGAATAATTGTTCTCTTAGCTCTAGTACTGTTAGTAGTTTATCTTCTTTGTGTTCTGCCTGTCAGTTGGGAAAATCTTCTCGATTTCCCTTACCTCGTGTTTTCTCTTCTACTACTCGTGTTCTAGAATTGATATACACTGATATTTGGGGCCTTGCGCCATGTCTTTCATCTATTGGAAATAAATACTTTGTCTTATTCGTTGATGATTTTAGTCGTTACATTTGGTTTTATCCTATGCGTGCCAAAACTGATCTGTATGCAATTTTTGAACAATTTCGGTCTCAAGTTGAACACTCATATAACTGTAAGATTCTGTCCATTCAGTCTGATCTTGGGGGGGAATATAAAAAATTGCATACGCGTCTGTCTGCTCTCGGTATTGTTCATCGGCAGTAATGTGCCTATACTCACGAACAAAACGGTAGAGTAGAGCGTCGTCATCGTCATGTCGTCGAGACTGGGCTTGCTTTAATGGCTCAGGCTTCGGTCCCTACTCGGTTTTGGGATTATGCGTTTGAAACCGCAGTTTATTTAATTAATAAAATGCCCACTCGTGTGTTGCACGATGATACTCCTCATTTTCGTGTTCATCGTTCTCCACCTTCTTATTCGTTGTTACGTGTGTTTGGGTGCTTGTGTTTTCCGTTGTTGCGTCCTTCCAATCGGAACAAGTTACAGTTTCGGTCAGCTCCGTGTGTGTTTCTTGGTTATCCTCCTTCTTTTCGTGGCTATTGTTGTCTGGATTTACATACTAACCGGGTATTTATCTGTCGCCATGTGCGGTTTGATGAAACTGCTTATCCTTTTGCCTCAGCTGTGTCTGTGCAGGCTCCCACTGCTCCAGTTCCTGAGCCCTGGGTGTTGGTCGTGTTGCTGTCAGTGTGCCTAGTTCTTCTCTTGTGGCTCCGGCTCCTGATGATTCTACCTCTCGCACCATATCTGATCCGGTCACACGTGATGCTGTTGTTGCTCAGTCACGGTCGGCTTGAGGTCAGCGTGTTAAGCGGCCAACGATTCGTACTCATGCTATGGCGTTGCGGAGTGCCACGCCGTCTCGGGCAACTCCGGTGGCTTTGGTTTCTCAGTCAGTTCCGACAGAGCCTACCTGTTATTCTCAGGCTGTAGTGCATCCGGAGTGGCGTGAGGCTATGCACCTTGAGTTCAATGCCCTCTTGCAGAATCAAACGTGGTTATTGGTTCCTTTTCAGACCGGTATGAATGTTGTTGGCTGTAAGTGGGTCTTTCGTGTGAAACGAAAGGCTGATGGGTCCATTGAGCGCTATAAGGCGCGTCTAGTTGCGAAAGGCTTCAATCAGGTGGCCGGTCAGGATTTTTTTGAGACATTCAGTCCAGTAGTCAAGCCTACCACAGTTCGGTTGCTGTTGTCTTTGGCTGTTTCGCGTGGTTGGCATATTCGGCAGCTGGACGTCCACAATGCGTTTCTTAATGGTACTTTAGCTGAGACAGTTTATATGCGCCAACCACCGGGGTATGAAGACAAGGATGTTCCGGGTCATGTGTGTCTTCTTAAGCGCTCTCTATATGGGCTTAAGCAAGCGCCTCGTGCCTGGTTTGATCGGTTACATTCATTTCTCCTTTCTGTTGGGTTTCGTCCTTCCAAGACTGACGTATCCTTGTTTATCTATTCTGTTGGCTCTGTTAGTTTGTTTCTGCTTGTGTATGTGGATGACATTCTGGTCATGGGGTCTGACCTGGCTTCTGTGACTGGTTTGGTTGCCAAAATGGGCTCTGAGTTCAAGATTCGTGACATGGGTTCCCCGTCGTTTTTTCTGGGTATCGAGACTGTTTCGGTTGATGGTGGTCTACTTCTCTCCCAACAGCGTTACATGACAGATATCTTAAAGCGTGCTGGCATGACTGACTGCAAGGCGTTAGCTACTCCTGTTGCTTTATCTCCGCCTACAGTTGATGCGGTGTCTCCTTATCCTGATCTGACTCATTACCGCAGTCTTACTGGAGCTCTTCAGTACCTTACGGTGACTAGGCCTGACCTGTTGTTTGCGGTTAATAAGCTCTGTCAGCACATGCACGCTCCTACTACTGAGCATTGGGCGATGCTCAAGCGTGTTCTTCGGTATGTGAAAGGGACTCTACATTTTGGCTTGTGCATTTGTCGATCCACTTCAGACACCATTCATGCTTTTTCGGATTCTGACTGGGCTGGTGATCCGGGTGATCGAAAATCCACGAGTGGCTTTGCGGTTTTCCTAGGCCGTAATTTGGTTTCATGGGTCTGTCGGAAGCAGCGCACTGTAGCGCGTTCTTCAACTGAAGCTGAATACAAGGCGTTAGCTGATGTTGCTGCAGAGGTCACGTGGCTGGTTTCCCTTCTGACTGAGCTTGGTATGCCTCCTGCTGTACCGCCGCGGTTGTGGTGTGATAACTTAGGCGCCACCTACCTCTGTGCTAATCCGGTGTTTCATGCTCGGACCAAGCATGTCGAAATCGATTATCACTTTGTTCGTGATAAGGTTGCGAAGAAGGAGCTTCTGGTTCATTTTATTTCCACTAAAGATCAGCTAGCTGATATATTCACGAAGCCTCTCTCTGGTTCGCGGTTTGCTTTTCTTCGGTGCAAGCTTAATGTTGCTGCCAACCTTCCGCTTGAGGGGGAGTGTTAGGAGTCTTATATAGTTGTAGTACAATAGGACTCTACTATCTATTATTTACTGTGATATATTGTATACGTACATTGAGTTTACTGAGGAATCACAAATTATCTATTCTCACTGGTATATCAGTAACTCACGTTGGGTTATTGCTGAAAAAAAACCAGTTTTTAATCACGGTTAATTGTACATGGCTTTCTCCCGAGTCACCATCCTGATAGCCTGAAAGTGTTAATTAGTTCTAGACGAGGATGGACAAGATTGTGTTGCTACTACCGATGTTGTCTACAAAGAGGTTTTCAATAATGTGTAAATACAACCGGTGATATTATATTTTTTTTTCAAGATGGAAAAATTGCTATATATCTACACAAAAATATATCTTCCATACATATGAGTTAGAATAGCAATTGATTTCTAGAACTGAGTTACTAGAGAACGAGCATATTTGCCCAATTTATAAAAATCCTAAACAATGATATATAAAATCTCTAAAATTCCAGCACCGCATGCGTACATCTACGCATTAGCTATTAATTAAGCAATTATTTGCTGAAATTCAAACAAGAATAGCATCAAAAAACATAATCGATCTAAAATATATCTTCAATTGTACTATGTAATATTTGATGTTATAATTTACATAACTATATATCGATCCAAATATTCTTAATATATTATAACAAATCCATTCCGTGCATCGCACGGGTGAAAATACTAGTTATTACTAATATTTATTATTAATTGCACAATACTATATGGTTAGTTGAAGTCTTCCAATGTACAATTATTAGTTAAAAATGATGATTACTATACTTGAATAAATGAAATAATAGTATTAAATTTTGTAACCTTGATTTAAAATCTATTTTGTTAAGATTATACTAATAATAATAATATAATATTCTAATAATAATAATCCAAAACTCTTAATATAATTTCCCTAATATATTTATATAATAATAATAATAGTAATAGTAATAATAATAATAATCCAAAACTCTTAATATGAGTTCCTAATTAATTTTTTTCTATTAAATTCCTTTATAACGGTAATTATATATATAGGATTATGAAAAATTAGGAGGATTAATACCACCTCATCAATTCCTTATCATATTTACAGCACGTTTGGTTCATAGAATGAATTTGGAGGGAATAGGAATACTATTCTACAAAGAATGGAATAGGTAAGGAATAGAACATGAATTGTATTATATTGTTTGGTTCGCTGAAGGAATAGACTTTAGTAATTGTATTCCAATGTTTGGTTGGTTAAAGGAATAGAACTGGAATAGGTTTTAAAGACATAAATACCCCTATACAAAATAATAATAATAATAATAATAATTATTATTATTATTATTAAAAAATCATAATAATTATTATTATTATTAAAAAATCATAATAATAATAATTATTATTATTATTAAAAACTCATCATCATCATATATCTAAGTTGTCTTCAATTAATAATTCTTTAATATAAATATGTGTTTTTATTATAATATGGAGTAGTAGTAGTAATAATATATATATATATATATATATATATATATATATATATATATATATATAAACAAAATCCTCCAAAACGAAATCCTATTTCCCGCCCAAAATATTGTACATTAAAACAATTAAAACAATAAAATAATATTAAAAGCACAATAATATTAAAACACGAAATCCTATAACATCAAAACATTGTTATGCATTAGGATTAGTACATTGTTATAATCTTTATATATATAAAAACAAAATCCTCCAAAACGAAATCTTCTTTCCCGCCCAAAATATTGTACGTTAAAACAGTTAAAATAATAGAATAATATTAAAACAATAGAATAATATTAAAACAATACAATTCTTATACTACAATTCCAATACAATTCGTATAAACAATAGAATAATATTAAAAAAATACAATTCCTATACTACAATTCCAATACAATTCGTATCAAATAAATCTGCTATTAAAACACGAAATCCAATACTATAAAATGAAGTCTACTATTCTACAATTCGTATACTACAATTCCAATACAATTTGTATACTACAATTCCTCTACAATTCCTATACTACAATTCCTCCGTCTATTCGTATTATAAATACATTCATCAATTAGAAATTTTATAACCTGCTCACACAAATCGAAATAGTAAAACGATATTGTCACACAAATCTTTCAACAATATTGTTCTTTCACTAATGGGGTCTGTTTTTGTCTCTGCTTCCGACTCCGGCTAATGTGTTGTTATTTGTCAAGGGAATATCCACATTCCACAATCAACCAACAGACATTGGAGTGCTTACTCCATGACTCCTAGGTAAATGCTATTAAGTTTAAAAGTGTATATAAATTAGAGAGAGCAGATTATCGTGGCCGAATTTTGTTTTATGAATTAGAGGAAAAAAGGTTCTGCTAATTGGTAAATTCTTCTTTAAATCTTATTCTATACTAGATGTGTTTTTATTTCTTTTTGTTATACTAACTTTCTAATAGTATACATTCATGAATGCCAATTTTAAATATTTTGTCAAGAAACATTTTATCAGACCAAAATAATATTAAATATACATGCATCCTTATTAATACTTTAAATATTTAGTTGCTACAGAATATATAAATTTTAGTTTGGCAATATAGGATACAAAAGGTCCTTTATTTCAAATATTTTGTTTGGTTTTTTTGCAGATTTGATTGGCCGTGTTGTTTCCATTACTGAGCAAAAAGTTGTCCAAGTTAATTCAAATCCTCAAAGGTTGATTGATTTTGTCATTGAAGACTCTCGGTATGTGTTTGTTTGGATGTCTTTTTGATTTGTTTAAGTATAAATTTAGGCATCATCATGCTCATTGTTGTTTTCACTACTCAGGGGTAGTCGGCTCACTGTTACCCTATGGGAGGAGCACATGGATTCTGTCTTGCCTTACTATAATGTTGTATTGGCAAAACCACTGATTGTTATACTACAGCTGTGTAGAGCATGGGTGAATAAGGGTAAGTAATTACTCAATAGCAGTCATAAATCTATACTATATATAAAAACAAAATCCTCACTTTTCCTCACTTTAAGCTTCCCGCCTAAAACAGTGCTACAATATTTAGGATGCGATTATTTCCTATTTTCCTATTAGTTGTACAATTCTACATTACAATTCCTATCGTACTACAATTCTACATTATAATTCCTATCGTACTACAATTCTACATTACACACTTCTATCGTAATAAGATACAACCTTATATAAATCCCTAATTCTATATTGCGAACTTTAAAAGAGAAACGCAGTACAACTATTCCAGAACTCCCTACTGTCAAATCTTCAAATTCTGTTGATGCGCCTGTTTTCTTTCAATTCTACAAATCAAAAAAAAAAAATTTTCTTTCACTAATGGAGCCTGTTTTTGTCTCTGCTTCCGACCTATCCCCCAATACGAAGAAAAAGTTGTATAAGGCTTCGATTGATTCGTTGTTATTTGTCCCGGGAATATCAACCTTCCGCAGTCAACCAACAGACACTGGAGTGCCTACTCCATGACTCCCAGGTAATGTTTTCAAACAACTTGATTTTGTAATACCATTCCTGCAAAAGAAAAAACACCATAGAGTAATGATAACTATACTTATTAACAATTTTAGTATTAGGTATTACAAATTAATATATAATTTACATAATAAATAAATATAGAAAGACCGATTATATTATAAACTCAATAATTTTGTAAAAGAATGTAGTGTAATTACTTTATTTGATGGTATAGTTAGTGCAATGCAAAGGACATGTGATATACCAAACATATGTTGGTACGGGATCATTCGAAAACATCTATACTATATATAAAAGTAATATCCTCCTATTTCATTTTTCGCTCAAATTTTTGTAGTCAATTAATTAAATATTTTATTGGTCAAATAATTAATAAAGCTTATTTGGTAAGAAAATGTAAAATAAAAATTAACTAATATCTATTAATTGGTAATAGTGTTTCTATATTCACGTATCAATACTATTAATAAAAGTAAAATCCTCCCCTTCAACTTTCTCGCACAAAATAATATTATTGATTAATTGGTAAAAAAATTAATAACGTTTAATTGGTAACAAAATTTTATTTACCAAATTTTCATAATAATTAAACCATTATAATTATGACAATAATGAAAACAAAATCTGTGTAATTTTATAAGAAAAAAATAATTTATTAATTATTACTTACACCAATAATAATAATTCAACTAATTATCTATACTTCTATATCTATACTACTATCAATAAAAATAAAATCATCCTTTGTGAAATCTCCGCCCAAACAATAGTAATAGTAAAGACAAAATGGAAAAGAAAGCTGATTTTACTAATTGATTAAAAATATAAAAATAAAAAGATCCTACTATAAAGGGAAACATAAATTAGGCAAATTGGAAAAGAGAAACGATATTACTAATTGACTGAAAATTATTTAAAAACATGAATAAAATTAATTACATTGTGCTTTTGAAAACTTTAAATTATTTAAACTTTAAAAAAATTAACTAAACATGGGTTGTTAGATTTTTTATAATAATTAAAATTAATTAAAATTAATTCATTCAAATATGGGGGAAGAAAAAAAACTAAATGCAATATGGTGAAAATGAATATACTTAAGGTATAAAAGTATAATTGTAGATATATTAGTGTAGTATCTGATCATAATTACTTTCTCAACCTACTGAAGCACAAAAAGTCAACCGTACGTCAACATTGCCTCCACTGAAACTTGAACCCACCTCCTTCCCCTTCAATATGGGAGTGCAACCGGGTGTCATTAGGCCACAAGGTCTTGGCATTATGGTAATTAAGCTAATTAGCTAAATATTGATCATTGAATTTATTTTTATAATAAATATAATTAAATTATTTCTCATTTTCTCATATTTATTTTAGTAATAATATAAGTACATAAGTTATATTACATATCGATCTTTTTAAGATAATTGTTGACAAACAAGTCATATATTATTCAATTGAGTTAATTCCATATTTGGTCCTAGATTTATAGGTGGCATTCCACTTTTAGTCCTTTTTTTTTAAAAAACATCCACTTTTGGTCCTAGTATTATTGTGGCATGACCATTTTTGGTCCTCTATCAACAAAACAGTTTAAATTTCGTCTAAAACAAGAGCATTTCAGTCTTCAATTTTGATTTTGTTTCAAAAAATAAACATAAAAAATAGCGGGTCAACCTACTTTGTATAAAAAAGATCAAAATGTCATTGTATTTAACGACATCTCAATGATTTTCTTGACGAAGGACCAAAAATGGTCATGCCACAATAATAGTAGGACCAAAAGTGGATGTTTTAAAAAAAAAGGATTAAAAGTGGAATGCCACCTGAAATTCTTAGACTACTCTAATCCAAGTCTAAGATAAGGAAAGAGTCTCCCAACTATTAAACCTAATTGCTCGGTTTGTTAGATGACCCTTAACTACTTACTGGCCTAGTGCAGAGAAAAGAGCAATGCGTATTAATCAACAAATAAGTAAGGCAGATATTAAAGCAGTAAGAACACGGGAAATTGGTAACCCAGTTCGGAATCTCAATTCCTACATCTGGGGGGCATCACTCTGATTGCCCAACTCTTCATTGATTAACTCTGTGAAATGTACCACCAATTTACAGTAGCGATTCACGCGGTAACTCTAGAAATCATCACAGGCTCCATTCTAGAGTTCAACCTTGAAGAGTTTGACAAGAACTTGATCTCCCGATCTTCTTGAATTGAGGCTCCCCCTCAATGATAGCACAACTTGCATTCAGAGTGCATTCAGAGTGATTGCTTGCCCAATACTTCACGAAGAAGATGTATCTTGAATCGAAGGTAGGCTTTGTCAAGACTTCTTGTAATCTCTCATACGAAAACTTCACATCCAGTTATTTAGTGTTGAAACTCTCTAACCGGATCAAAGGGGATTTGTCTCATATTTATCTCACTTCTGATTCTGGTAAGTTGTTGAAGTTTCCGTAACTAACCCTGATCCTCTTGGTTGACTTCGTTCTGTGTCTTGCTCTGCGAACTGTCTTCAAAGTCTTCCAAGTCTTTTGAACTGTCTATTGAACTAAACTATTACAAACCTTGCATATTAACAGAGAACCTGTTTTTAAACTATCTACTGAACTAGTAGAATTGTCACAAGAGCTTGGTACAACATAGGGATTTTCAAAATAGGTTTTACTTGGTAATTTTATTAACAATTTCCCCCTTTGTAGCAAGTTTCTTGGCAATTCATAACAATCTTCCTAAAGCATAAGTGATAGTTAAAAACAGCGTTCATTCAAATAACATAGTTTTCAAAACAGATTCAAAACAAATTGAAACACAAAAAAATAAGCTAACATATGAGAGACCCTGATTGCAGCATATTTTCATAACAATTCAAATACTCCGGGGTATCGATCCACAGGGAAGCGGGTACCGAACACTAGTTACTAGTATACTCATGTGAAGCTAATCCTAACGAAATTGGTGTTTGGACGATTGCAAAAACAATACTAAACGAGAATAAAGAAAACGTAGTTGATGAAAACAAATAGGAGGAGAAAAGGGATTTTCGGGTTTAGGTGTCTAGTCTCCTAATGCCAAGCTAAGGTGAAATATCAAATTTGGGTTAGACAAGCGTTTAGATGCACTTAAAGAAGGGAATTACTCCCGTAACTCCAACAAGGCAAGGGATAGAACAAGCATCATAAACAACTATACTAAACACTCTCTCCCAAGAGGTGCAAGCAAGGTGCAATTGTGTGTGCCCTAAATTATATCCTAACTTCCATCAAGATACAAATGTGGCAAATGAAACAAGCAATTGGATACTTAACCACAAGCATCATCAACATTAAACACAAATTGCATAACAAGTCATAAACCCAAATGCAAATATAACATTAAAACATGAAGAACAAGGCAAAGGATTCATCAACACCTTTCACCCAAAAATCCCAAAATACTTTAGCCAATCATGGCTAGGATAGAATATAAAGCTCAAATGTTAAAGAGGAGTTTACAAAGACTAGAAAGTAAAGGAAAGGGAAAGAAATTCTCCCAAATGTAACTTTCCAAGCTTTCCTTCTTCCTCCCAAAGCCTTGATATCTCCTTGATGACTATCTTCTTCTCCAAGAATGATGGATCCCTCCTTCACTCCATGGAAGAGACAACACCTTGCTCTCACTCCTTTTTGCCTCCTAAAAACGCAGTTTTTTCTCTAGGGTTTTGGGAAAATGAGCTTTTTATAGTGGGAGCAAAAATAGGGGCAAAAAAGGTAATTCCGCGCAGCAGATTTTTGTGCTGTCACAGGATTCTCGACGCGTTGAGCCCGCAATATTTTCCGAAAAAATCCTACGGCAGATTCTCGACGTGTCGAGCCTAGGGCTCGACGCGTCGAGCCCTGGATCCATCTCAACAATGTTGCACACTGGAAATTCTGAACGTGACGAATTTGATCTTGGACGCGACGAGGACTCAATGTAAGCATTCTTCTTCCATTTTGACTCCCAAACATGTCTTGAAATGTTCCTTTCTTCACGTTTGATCTAAAATGGTTTCAAAACACTAACAAACGCCATAAAACACTCAAATCAAGATTGAAACCATATCTAATAGAGAAAGCAAGGAATATGCATTGAAAATAGCATTTTAATCCATTTAAGCTCACAAGTTGATCCAAAATACTTAGAAAAATATGCACAATTGAGCTTATATCAAACTCCCCCACACTTAAGTCTTTGCTTGTCCTCAAGCAAACAAATGGTTAAATTCAAGTCAAGCACACAAGTCGCGCATACCTCTCTTGCAACAACCAAACATCCACAAACCAACTTGTCACACGACAACATGCTTCAAGAATCATCTCAGATTAACACACAAGATCCATTCGCAGGCCAATATCCAAGCACCAAAATTATTTAAAGTGAGAAATCTAGTGTGCACACATACTCAGTTAGGTTTATGCAAAACTTGGCATTAGAAATAGATCCCAAAGGCTTGCCTTTTGTACTCCTCCTAGTATAGACCTAAAGTTGTATGCAAAGATCAAATAGGTCTTTTATTAGCTTGTAACGGGGCTAAGGGTTTAGACTAACAAAGAAGGGGTATGGAAAAATTAACAAAAGAGAGAGAATGTCACAAATATCTTAACTTATAAAATCCTAGAAGAGATGAGAGAGATATGATCAAAGGAGCCAAATGTAACTTTTAAGAACCAATGCAACATTCTAATAAAGTGGGGGTCGAATACAAACTTTCCAAAGATATTTACAACCTTCAAACTTTTCAAACTTTTATTCTTCAATATTTTTTTTCTTTTTGATTTTTCTCAAGACAAGCACAACTTTTCAAAGTATAAACTTTGGGATTTTGATTTTCTTTTTTTTTTTCTTTTTTTTTTTCAAATATAGAGGCAAACTTTATTCGAATGCTAGCAAACTGCCCAAGTAGTAAATGAGTATATACAAAGGTCAAGACCCCCACACTTAGACATTTCAAAGTACATGTTGCTTTCTAACTATAAGCTCCATAAAGATCTCTTCTAAGAATAACAAAGATAAATGGTAAATTCTCTCTAGGTTGGAAGGGAACATATTTGGCTAATGACTAAGGGTTTAATGATGAGGGTTAAACAAGAAAAATATTAACGAAGAGGGGTTAAGTGCTTAGTACTTATTAAACAAAGAAAAAGGCTCAAAGGGGACACAAGGGATAAAAACATACGACGTAGGTAGGTTTAAAGGCTAAGGGTGAACAAAAAATGGCCTAAATCATTTCCAAACATGCAAACAATTAGACTACATTTTGGAGGAGTATTGAGGCAAGTTCCATAAAGCCAACTAATGAGGCAATGCCGGAATTTCGCATAAACTTTCACTAGCGAAGCACAAACCACTAGATTAAGAGTTATTTCATTTATTAAGCGGTTAACAAGGACATTGGCAAGAGAATAGTTCAATCATATGCTTCACTTTGATTTCATCAATGGCACATTGGAATGCAACAAGTTCAACCAAACAAACCACAAACCAGCAAGAGAGAATAATTGCAACTAGATGCCATGACAAGTAATTTATCCAACATTAAGCACATGAGTCATCCAAGCAAAACATGACATATATTTTTAAAAATCAAGTGGAGAAGCTAACAAGCTAATGAGCATATATTTCAACATAAAAGCACAATTTTTTTTTTGTAAACCCAAAGAACAAGAGAATAAGGAGTAAGAGTTCAAAAATAATTCAGGAGAAGATCCAAAAGTAGTCAAAACTAAATACTAAAACAAAAGCTAAAGATATAAAAATATAAAAGGGAAAATCAATTCAACCACACTTCCCCCCACACTTAAAGAGTTGCATTGTCCCAATGCAACAAAATAAATCGGGGGAAAGGGATTGAAGGGCATCCCTTGACCTGCTAATGATGATCATCTTCGGGTGGTGGTGGTGGTGGAAAATACGAGGAGGAGGCTCTTGAGTTTGTTGTGATGACTCTCCTCTTTGTCTTGTGTTTGGGAGCCTAACTCTTGGAGGCATTTCTTATCTACAATATCATAAAGTGAGGACAATATATACTTGCAAGCATTGATTAATGTGAAACATAGAGCAATATGCAAGCAAACAATGCAAGAAATATCAAGAACATTATTGGAGCATTTCATCGAACACCTTGTGTGCAAGAATCTGAACAAAGAAGTTTAGTGCAATTGGGGTCCCCAATCAATCCATTTCCTCACAACAAATATCACCACCTCAAATACAATCAATCATGAGCATTTGTAAGATAAAGCTACACTAGTCATTAAACAAAACTAAAATAACTAATCATGGAAATTCATAAGCAAGTAAAGAGAGTAAGCATAATTTCATCTTTCAAAATTCAAGTGTATAAGTAATAAGAACAAGTAAGAGCAACACTTAGAGCAAAAAGATGCAAAGAAACACTAACCCAATGCATTTCAATTCATAAAATTCAAAAATTAGCAAAATTCGTGGGTTAGGGTTCTTGCCCAAAAAGTATGAAATTTTGAACAAAAATAAGAGAAATTGATGGAGAAAAAGGGTGAGCATGCTACCTTGAAGCTTTAGGATGGAGTTGGAGTGAATGTGAGTGTCTTTTGAGAGCAAAAGATGAAGAGAATGCAAAGAAAACGCGTGTAGGAGCTGCTGTTCGAAGAAGACCAAATGAAAAATTTGGGGGAAAAGATGGTTTAAAATTTCTCGGTCAACTGTTGACCAGGTGGCTCGACGCGTCGAAGCAGGGGCTCGACGCGTCGAGCCCATCAGGATTTTCTGGAAAAAGCTACGGCAATTTCTTGACGCGTCGAGACAGGGGCTCGACGCGTCGAAACTGATCAGAATATAAAAATTTTCACTGCTATTCAAATCAAAACATTAAGCTAACTCCCAACATAAAAAACAACACTCAATCAAGTAAAAATTCCACTCCAAAACCATAAAAAAACACAAAAACTTAAGGCTCTAGAATTTTCAAAAATTCATTTAGCAACATGCAATTTCAAATTAAAGCAAGTAACACCCAAATTCATTATTCACAATCCATCATGCAAAGTAAACTAGCAAAAATTAAAATGCAAGAAATTAAAGGGCTTGGGCTGCCTCCCAAGAAGCGCTAAGTTTAACGTCGCTAGCTCGACTCAACCTCTCACATACTAGCCATCAAGGGGTTGGAGGAGGAAAATCCCTATCTTTCCATCAATTTTCTCTTCCAAATATGTCCTTAAGTGATGACCATCAATAAATTCCTTGAAGCTCAATTCCATCACAATCTTCTCAAATATTTCACATTTTCCCACTTCAAGGAATTTTTCTCCATTCTCCTCAAATTCATTATCATCACTAAATTCCGACAAGAGCTTTTTCTCAATGAGTCCATGTAGTGAATGTTCTTGACTTTTCACCTTTACATTCTTCTTTTTGCTCTCATCCCTATCAAGGAATGGAAACATTGGGTCATCCACATGTACTAACAAGAAGTGAGAATCGTTAGATATGAAGACAGGCCAATGTGGTCCTTCATTTTCAAGAACTTCAATGCCTCCCGAATTCAACATTTCTCTAGAGTCCCCTTCAAGGGAAATGTTCTCCATTAATGGGACATCTTCATTCAAATCATGCACTCCATCAATTTCATTCTCATTCAACACTTCCTCATTCAATGGACAATTTTCAAAGTGCTCCTTGCCACCATTTCCTTGCAACTCTACTCCTTTTTCTCCACTCAATGTCTCCATCTCAATGCATTCATCAAATATTTCTTCATCATCATCTTCATCTCCAAGATCTTCACACTCTTTTTGATTTTTATCAACCTCATGACCTTCATTTGACAGTGACAACTCTTCTAGAACATCTCCATTGGAAAATGAATCTTGAAATGGTTCTTGAATTGTCAAATCTTCCCATCTAGCAATATTTTGATCCACTTGAGCTTGTAGCTTTTTTAGTTGAGACATCATGTGCATAAGCTTGTTACTCTTCGTGGATTCCACCGCAAATGTTAGGTCAAGTGGTTGGCATTCTTGTTGAAACTCTTTATACGGAGGCACTTGAGGGTTTAGAGTTCGCCCATCATATTGGTAATTAGGATCAAAGATGAAGCAATTTTCCGGCTCATGAGGTCCTCCACATAACGTACACCACAAGAGTTGTGAACTTGGTGGTGTGTTTCCTTGATAAGTGGCTTGACTCATGTTGGCACAAAATCCTTGAGTAGGTTGTTGAGAAACATGATTGGTGGGGTAGATTGTATAGCAATTTTCTTCAAAGTGATTCTCACCACAAAATGAACACCATTGATGTTGTGATGTGAATGCTTGAGATGAGCCTTCATAGAAGTGTTCTTGGCTTGAGTTGGCATAATTTGAGAAAGGTACTTGTTGTTCCATTCCTCCATAGTTTTGGTTCATATTCCAACTCATCTCATAATCCAGGGAATAAGAGTAAAATGGTGGCATAGCTCCTTGATAATCATATCCATCCATAAAAAAAAAATTGTTAACGAAGATCAAAACAAATAAAATAAAAAAAATGATGGAATTGACTCATAGAATAAAACTTTCACTAATGTCAATACAAAACACCGCTTCCCCGGCAACGGCGCCAATTTGATTACAGCATATTTTCATAACAATTCAAATACCCGGAGTATTCCGGGGTATCGATCCACAGGGAAGCGGGGTGTACCGAACACTAGTTACTAGTATACTCATGTGAAGCTAATCCTAACGAAATTGGTGTTTGGACGATTGCAAAAACAATACTAAATGAGAATAAAGAAAACGTAGTTGATGAAAACAAATAGGAGGAGAAAAGGGATTTTCGGGTTTAGGTGTCTAGTCTCCTAATGCCAAGCTAAGGTGAAATATCAAATTTGGGTTAGACAAGCGTTTAGATGCACTTAAAGAAGGGAATTACTCCCGTAACTCCAACAAGGCAAGGGATAGAACAAGCATCATAAACAACTATACTAAAGACTCTCTCCCAAGAGGTGCAAGCAAGGTGCAATTGTGTGTGCCCTAGATTATATCCTAACTTCCATCAAGATACAAATGTGGCAAATGAAACAAGCAATTGGATACTTAACCACAAGCATCATCAACATTAAACACAAATTGCATAACAAGTCATAAACCCAAATGTAAATATAACATTAAAACATGCAGAACAAGGCAAAGGATTCATCAACACCTTTCACCCAAAAATCCCAAAATACTTTAGCCAATCATGGCTAGGATAGAATATAAAGGTCAAATGTTAAAGAGGAGTTTACAAAGACTAGAAAGTAAAGGAAAGGGAAAGAAATTCTCCCAAATGTAACTTTCCAAGCTTTCCTTCTTTCTCCCAAAGCCTTGATATCTCCTTGATGACTATCTTCTTCTCCAAGAATGATGGATCCCTCCTTCACTCCATGGAAGAGACAACACCTTGCTCTCACTCCTTTTTGCCTCCTAAAAACGCAACTTTTTCTCTAGGGTTTTGGGAAAATGAGCTTTTTATGGTGGGAGCAAAAATAGGGGCAAAAAAGGCAATTCCGCGCAGCAGATTTTTGTGCTGTCACAGGATTCTCGACGCATCGAGCCCTCAATATTTTCCGGAAAAATCCTACGGCAGATTCTCGACGTGTCGAGCTTAGGGCTCGACGCGTCGAACCCTGGACCCATCTCAACAATGTTGCACACTAGAAATTCTGAACGTGACGAATTTGATCCTGGACGCGACGAGGCCTCAATGTAAGCATTCTTGTTCCATTTTGATTCCCAAACATGTCTTGAAATGTTCCTTTGCTTCACGTTTGATCTAAAATGGTTTCAAAACATTAACAAACACCATAAAACACTCAAATCAAGATTGAAACCATATCTAATAGAGAAAGCAAGGAATATGCATTGAAAATAGCATTTTAATCCATTTAAGCTCACAAGTTGATCCAAAATACTTAGAAAAATATGCACAATTGAGCTTATATCAAACCCTATTACAATTTGAAATGAGAAAGAAATCTTCATAGCAGAACGGATCTGGGGTCATCTTCATCAAAAAGGAACCAAGTAACAAGTAATAGTAATCGACAGTAACCAATGTTTAGAAAGGTTGTTCCTACTCCCCCTATTGCCAGGAACTTGTGAATCTGTAGCCACAAGACTCCTTAGCAGGACCAAGTAGAAAAGCAACCCAGGTGTTAAAACAGAATCATTCAGATTCCGAGGACTCATCCTCCTGGCTGTTTACAGTGAGATCATCTTCAGGTGGATTTTCAGCAGTTTGTTCATCGCTTGCAGGATCAGTAGGTGGTTCAGTAGCAGTACCAGTCATTTCTTGATCTCTCAACCTCAATTGTTCACGCAGTTGCATCTCAACTATTCTCTTTTCAACAAGAATCTGTATGATTGTGTTGAGATCTCGGATGCTTTTGTCAAGGTGCTGGGCTGTGAGTTTGCTGGTAAAAGGTGCATCAAGGTTCAAGGCTGGGGTCGAGCTACTTGCATGTTCTGGAAAGATGTCAAGCACATGAGTTCCTTGTTTGAGTCTGGCGTCAATCGTTCTTACTTGTGGAGCATCCATAGGCTCATTTGGCTCAGGTTTGAATCCTTATGTGCGCAGTACTCCATAAATTGTGCAGCGAAAAGGTAGCTTTACTTTGCTTTCCTTTGACTCTGGTTTCCTGAAGGATGCCACATGTTTGAAGATTATGTCACCTAAGTCTACGGGAATACCTTTGCCAATTTTGTAGATCAAGGTGGCCATGAGCAAGTTTAATCCTCCTCTGTGTTCATTCGACATCCAATTTGTCATGGCTAGTTTATGCAGAATTGCATACTTTGTTGTCAAGGATTTGGCAGGCATCATGTTGGTTTCAGCAGGCCAATAGCTATAGGTTCCTCCTGTAATGACCTTTCTGATTGTATTTGCCCCAATAACAGGATCCTCAATATCACTTGTGTAATACCCCGTATTTTCCTAACATTATTATTTTATCCTAAGGCGTTGACATTCATAAGTTATGATCTTCAGATATTTCAAAAGAATTTTTATAAGTGAGTATAGTTGTTATTAAGCTGCGATCGTACGTCCCGATCACGAACCGTAAAAATTTTAGGAGCTAGTATTCGGACCCGTTTGTCCTAGGAAATGGATTTTTAGACATCATACTATTATTCTTGAATTTCCTATTTAATTAAATTAGCCCATAGCAGCAAAAATTTATTTTTGATCGTACATCGCGAAATTTCGCGGTGTACCGAACCTAGTCCAATTTTAAGTTTCAGTCTGGGATAAATTTTTGGTTTCGAAAATTATTGGAATTAAATTATTTTCTACCGAGAATTCATCTGTTTTAATCCCGAACAGTCCAAAAGAAGATATTTTCCCTTACCCACCACAAGGTAGTGACAAGTGTCACAATTTTTACCATATGATTAAAATATTAATTTTAAGAGATGAGTTTGGATAAGCATTCCATATATTTTATTATTATTATTATTATTATATATATATATATATATAATATTACGTGTATATATATATATGTTAGGAAGGAAGAAGTTTCATTTCTTCCATTTCATTTCTTCATCCATCAATTTCGTGGGAAAGAGAGAGAGAGAGAGAGAGAGAGAGAGAGAATTATGTGAAAAGTGTGGGGTTGAAAGTGTAGAATTTTTACACTTGAGTTACTATGGTGAAAGGTTGTTAGTGGATTATCCAAATGTTTTGTAAAAGAAAAGGAGAATTTTTGAATTGGGTTAAAAGGAGAATTAATTTCCGAGTATTGTGGTTGACCCAAGTATGTCCAAATTATTTTCAATGCAAGGAAAGGGAAAGAGTAGAAAAATGTTTTCAAACCTTAGTTCTAGTAAAAGTGGTGAAGGATCTTGTTAACCACGGAATAAAGATGAGCTTAAAGTGCCTATTCCGCATGGTAATTATGTGTATGATCAATCATACTGTGGGCGAAGTCTATTCGCCGAGTACTATATCACCCGGAAGGAAAAGGTACTCCTACGGGGGTGTGCACACTTAAGTATAGTCACTCTATGTTCGGGTAGGTGTCGTTCTTATGAACCTAGTGAGGCTAGCTAGGAATCATTCCAACGCTCTTATAAGTCCAGGGGATCAGTATTAGACCGGGCGATGACCACTGAACCCGAGTTCAACGATCCAAGTGGTCAAAAGTGGAGAAAGAACTCCAAAGGCCTCACACTTTCTATCTAGGACTAAGTGGAATTTCGAAATATGAATGTAGTTACTCCGTAACTACGGGGAAAAGAGATGTAATAAGTATTTGAGTACCCAAAGGTTGTGGGTGATCTCTCTCTTTGAAAAGTGAAAGGTGATGAGAATCTCATTATGAAGGAAATGTTTTTCTACTAAGGTGATTACAAGCAAGATGTGTGATTTATGTTTTCTACTACTTACTAGTATGCTTAATTGTTTAACAATATATTATTGGGTATCTAAATGATTACCAAATGACCTTGTCAAGAGGGAAAATGATATAAGACGTTATTGAATTTTGCTCATAATGTATGCAAGTTGCTATTTATAACTGTTGCAGGTAGAATCTTTGCAGATGAGTAAGGTATAGAGTTTTCTATGTAACAATTTTTACAAAAACCTTTATTTAGTTTTGAATGACCCATGGATATCCTTACTTAGCCGTCGTGCTAACTATACTTCAATGTGTTTTCTGTTAACAGATGTTATATAGGGTGGGTTCCTGTAGCCCGATGAGCTCTGAATAGGATGGAAGTTGAGGTTGGGGTCTACTCTTTGATGTAGATAGGGATTGTTGTTAATGTTGTAAGTTTAGCCTGTGCACTTAGAGTGGAGTTTGTCAAAGAGGTGATAGAATTCACTCTAGGTGTGGCGGTAGCACCCAGTTTTCTACTGATAAGATGTAAGCTTCCGCAGCATATGAATACTGATTTGTAATAAATGTAAGAGTTGAAAATTGGGGTGTTACAACTTGCATCAATGCCCAGATACAGATTGATGGTACGAGTGTCAAAATTGTATTCTTTTCCTCTCAGCCAGACACGTCCATAAACCTGTGAACCAGCCTCCTTGATAGTCTTCATAAGGTTTGCATAAAACTCCTTTATGGCAATAGGTGGATAGCTTCTCTGAGTTGTCACAGACTTGACAAGATTTATCTTCTCAAACACTGGCATGAGTTGGCACTGGGATTTGAACTTTTCAACATCAAGGTATCTTTCACTCAGAATTTTCCTTTGGTTTGTGGAGTCCCACCTTGCTGCATATTCATCAGATAAGAATTGAGGAGTGATTACTTCAAGAGGTGCTATGGCAGAGGCATCAGGCTGGCTTTCAGGCTGTTGAGCTTGAATAGTCTTCTTTTTCTTCTTACTTCCAGTGGTTTCCTGAGGGGCAAGTTGTTCAGCAACTGGTTGTTTCCTCTTAGATTTTCGAGCTGGTGAGGAGGTTTCCTTTTCCTGTTGAGCTGTGGATGATCTAGTTTTTCGCCTTGTGGCAGGGGCAGAGAAGACTTGAATTTTTGCCACAGGATTTTTGTCAGCTTGGTCTTCTTGGATCTTCTTTCCTTTAGCCTTCTCTTGTTTCTTCTTCACTTGTGATAAAGGCAGATTGTCTTCTTCATCAGTCGGTTCTGCAACCTGTATTTCTGGAGGATTTCCTATTTCAAACTCAAAGTCTAGTGGAGAGTCATCAATAGGGTCTGCAGGGGTTTTTTCTGGATTTGGTTCAGATGGAGGTTCAGACCTGGTTTCATCAGTGTGTGAGTTTTCTGACTCAATGGGGAGTGGAATTTCAGGATTTTGTTGTTCAGGATTATCTGCTTGTGTGGTTTGTGATGATGGTAATGATAGGATTGGGTCTTGTGAGGGTTTTGTGCTTTGAGGGATGTTCAAGGGGATAGATAATCTGTTTGTGAGGGAGGTTGACCTTCTGTGTTCATCCAAGATATTAAACAGATTGAGTTTTGAAAAATGTGAAACAGGAGGTTCAAGCTGATGTGGACCATACACAATGGTAGACACTGGGTTAACATCATCAGATACTGACAGATTTTTATCAGGAACATGCAAATTTTCATTTTCATCATCTATGGGTTCTTATTTCACAGAGACTACAGGTAATGGTTTTACTACAGTGATGTTTTCTATGTTAGTTTCATCCTCAGTATCCGATAGAACAATTATATCCTGAAAGATTTGTTAAAGACAGAAGCTATACTGTTCATATACGTACATTCTTAAATAAAATAGTTAAGGGAGAAGGGTTTTTCAGAATAAACCTCAGGATACTTAGCTTTTGCTGTTTCTCCTTCTTGAATTGCAAGTGGTTTTAGGAACCCTTTCAAGTAATCTAGTTGCTCTGCCCTTGAGTACCACGACCAGATTGGTTCTCCTCCCGGAGGCTTCATCTTGTTGTTGACTATCATTACCATCTCTCGGGATGCCTGATGTTGTATTTCAGAGGGATATCTGTTTGTGAGTCTAGAAAAATCGAAATATAGCGATTCATCTTGGTCCATTGTAGCGATTTGTTTCAAGACTCCAAGTTTTGTGTGAAGCTTATGAGAAGTTTTGCAGCTTTGAGAGATTTGGATGATCTTTTATTTCCTCTTATCGCAACTGGATTTTCAAAGGTCGAAGGACTCCATGATGACCTGCTTTTTCGGGTCACGTGATGAGGCGTGAGGAGAGTGGGAGTCGTGCTGATTTGACAGTTGTCATCTCCGTAATAAATGCTGTTGCAGCTTGGTCAGTGGGGTGTACTGTTCTTTAGTTATCTTATGCTTATCAAAATGGACATCAATATTGTGACAAACAAAAATTCAAAAAAAATTAAAAAATTCAAACTGAGCGGAGGATAAAAGCTTGTACCAGTTACTGTACTAGTTTTGTGGACCGTTACACATACCAAGTTCTGATTTGAGGGAGTTGAATCTGATTGGTTCCAATGCCTTTGTAAAAATATCCCCCAGTTGTTTATCTGTTGGTATGTAATGTAGCTTGATGTCTCCGTTTTCCACAAGTTCCCTGATGAAATGGTGACGGATATCTATATGCTTAGTACGGGAATGTTGTACTGGATTTTTCGCAATATTGATAGCACTGGTGTTGTCGCAGTGAAGATCAGCACTACTGAACTTTAGACCATAATCGTTCAGCATTTGTTTCATCCAAATAAGTTGAGAGTAGCAACTCCCAGCAGCTATGTATTCTACTTCTGCAGTAGATAATGAGATGGAGTTTTGCTTCTTGCTAAACCATGAAACGAGGTTTTTACCCAAAAAGAAACAACCTCCCGATGTACTTTTTCTGTCCTCCAAATTTCCTGCCCAGTCAGCATCTCTATATCCTAGTAGTTCAGTACCTGAGTCACGCGAATACCATAACCCATAGTTTACAGTTCCTTTAACATATTTAATGATTCTTTTGACTGCATTTAGATGTGCTTCCCTTGGGTTTGCTTGAAACCGTGCACACAGACCTACACTGAATATTATATCAGGCCTGCTTGTCGTAAGGTACAGTAGACTCCCAATCATACTTCGATAAAGTTTGCCTTCAACAGGTTTTGAGTCGGAATCTTTTGATAGTTTCACCGTAGTGGAAAGAGGGCTTTTGGCCTCTTTAGCAGAATCAAGACCAAATCTTTTTACCAGGTTTTGAGCGTACTTGGTCTGTGACAGAAATAGCCCTGTTTCCATCTGTTTTGCTTGTAAACCCAAGAAGCATGTCAATTCTCCGATCATGCTCATCTCAAATTCTTTTTCCATGACTCGAATAAATTCCTTGACATTTGCAGGCGATGTTGATCCGAACACGATATCGTCCACATAAACTTGGGCCACTGTTATGTGATCTGTGGTATTTTTAACAAACAGTGTTTTGTCGGCTCCACCACGGATATACCCATTTTTCAGAAGATATTGTGTGAGCCGTTCATACCAAGCTCTTGGAGCTTGTTTCAATCCATAGAGGGCCTTTTTCAGTTTGTAGACGTGATTAGGATAATGTGGATCCTCAAACCCTTTTGGTTGAGCTACAAAAATTTCTTCATTGAGAAGTCCATTCAGAAACGCAGTTTTCACGTCCATCTAGTTCAGTTGAAAGTTCAGGATGCAGGAGACGGCCAATAGTAGTCTTACAGACTCAAGTCTGGCCACAGGAGCAAATGTTTCTTCATAGTCAATTCCTTCAATCTGTGAATAGCCTTGTGCCACCAGTTTGGCTTTATTTCTCGCAACATTTCCCTCATTTCGTTCAAATTGCGCGAGTTCATCCTGCATAGCCCTTATCCAGTTTTCATCTTGTAGTGCTTCTTTGTAATTCTTGGGTTCAAATTTTGATGTGTAATAGGCATACCCATATAACTCAGCAAGACTGCCTCTTAGCATTCCTCTGGTTCGAACACCTGCTGTGGGTGTCCCTAATATGTTTTCTGCAGGATGATTCTTTTGAACATGCGATGGAACCTGCTTTGGTTGTGTAGATTGATGAGAGTCTATGTTTGTATGTTGTTCAGTGTCTGGTTCTGAGTCATCTGGTTCAGTTTCTGACTCAGATTTCTTGATTCCTTCTTCATCATCTGGTTTTCCTTGGCTTTGTTCTAGTTCAGCAGCTGGTATATACTCACTAACAGTTTGTGGTTGATCATCTACAATTACATTGATTGATTCTTAGACGGTCTTGATACGTTTGTTGTAAACCCTGTAAGCTCTACTGTTTGGTGAGTATCCCAAGAATATGCCTTCATCACTTTTTGGCTCAAATTTTCCAACCTTTTCTCTGTCATTTAATATGTAACATTTGCTACCAAAGATGCGAAAGTATTTCAAATTTGGTTTCCTTCCTCGCCAAAGTTCATATGGTGTATGCGACATCCCTGGTCTGAGATAAACTCAGTTGATTATATGACATGCAGTGTGTACTGCCTCTGCCCAAAAGAACTGAGGAAGGTTTTTGCTATTTATCAAAACCCGAGCCATATCTTGAATGGTTCTATTCTTTCGCTCTACTACTCCATTTTGCTGAGGAGTTTTGGGGGCTGAGAATTCGTAACTGATTCCGTTTTTGGAGCAGAAATTTGAGAAGTCCTGATTTTCGAATTCCCTGCCGTGTTCCGATCTGATCCTCACAATTTTCCCAATGTGTGATCCTTTTTCTTTTTGCAGCTTCAAGCAAAGTTTCTCAAATTGTTCAAACGTTTCTGATTTGTTTCTGAGGAACATTACCCAGCAAAAACGAGAATAATCATCAACACAGACAAATATGTATCTTTTACCTCCCAGGCTTTCCACCTGTGTTGGTCCGATTAGGTCCATATGTAGAAGATCTAGACATGAAGAAGTTCCTATATGGTTGAAAAATTTGTGTGGAGCTCTGGTTTGCTTTCCCAGCTGACAAGGGCCACATGTACCAGTTTCATTGACTTTGAACTTCGGTATTCCTCTTACACATTCATGACTTATAAGTTGGTTCATATCTTGATGATTCATGTGTCCAAGTCTTTGATGCCAGAGATCCGTGTTATCACAGGTTGTACTGCAGCACAAAAGATTTGAAGACAAAATATAGCAATTGTCAGAGGATCTTATACCTTCCATGATAACTTTGTTCTATTTGTCCTTAACGATGCACCGATCTTTGTAAATCCAACATTCAGCTTTTGGTCACACAGCTGGCTGATGCTGATCAAATTTGCTTTAAGACCCTGAACCAGTAGAACCTTAGACAGTGAAGGCAGTCCAGCTACGTTGAGAATCCCAATACCCATGATGTCACCCTTAATTCCATCACCGAAGGTTACTTGTCCGGTATAAGGGATGATATTCTTGAGAAATTGTTTACTGCCAGTCATATGTCTAGAACAACCACTGTCGAAATACCATTTTCCATGTTCTTTCCCAAAGAGCATAGAATAGCAGACCAAATCTGACTTCCTTACCCAAACTTGACGACTGACTAGGGTAATCCATTTCTTCTAAAATTTGTCAGTCCTCTGATCACTGTAGAACTTGTAGCATTCAGGTCTTGTATGACCTTTCTTGTAGCAGAAATGACATATTGGAGTGTATTTCCTCAAGGTTTTCTGATTGGTTTCAATATTTGTCCAAGTGCTAGTACCTGCAGAAACAAACTTAGTGGAGAAAGAGTTTTGAGAGTTTCGAATGTACCCCAGACCATTTCGAATGTTGGGTGATCTTCCGGAGTCAAGGATTTGGTTCAGGGTTGATGTTGTGTTCATCATTTGGATTTGTTTCTTGAAGGCTTCCAATTCAACCGAGAGCATCATCACTTTTGAGTTGGACTCAGCTAGTTCAGCATCTTTGTCAGCAAGCTGTTTCTTCAAAGTTTCAATGTTCTTTTCCAAGAACTCATTTTTGGAGTTTGTGGTTGTGTGAGTCTTTAAGAGAATATCCCATTTCTTGTATAGTTGAATGTAGGATTGTTCAAGTTCTTCATATGGTATTTTGTCTACATCTTCATGATCTGAGCAGTTTTCCAAGTCCGAGTGAGATTCAACTACAACTGCAGTGAAGGCTACGAAGTTCCCTGATATTTCTTCATCTTCATCTTGAGTTTCTTCTGAACATTCTTCATCACTCCAGGTGGTTGCCTTCATGGATTTCTTCCTTTTATGGTAAGTGGCACATTCCACCTGAATGTGTCCAAAACCTTCGCATTCTCTGCACTAAATTCCTTTGTTCTTGTTCTTGTTTTCCCCTTGTGCCATTGATTTTGTCGAGGCTGATTTGAGGATTATCTTGATTGATTGATTAGACCAGTGTTCTTCTGATAATTCGAATTTGATGATTTTCCACCGGATCGAGATGAGTTCGACGAAGATGGAATAACGCTGTTTGATCTGTTTGGTTGATTCTTACCTCCCCTGTTTCTTCAATTTATCTGTTTCAGAATCTTAGTGAAGTTCCTGGTTATCATTGCCACAGATTCATCATCCAATTCTTCGGATTCTTCTTCTGAGTCACATTCTTCGGCAATGAAGGCTACATTCTTACCCGTTTTTGAGTTGTTGTCTTGCGATAGGATGTCCATTTCGTATATCCTCAGATTACTCATTAATTCAGCAATAGATTTTGTTTCCCAACAAACACTCTCTTGAATTGCAGTAACTTTCATCCTGAAGCGTACGGGTAGGGATCGAAGAATCTTCCTAACCAGTTTGTCCGAGGAAAACGGTTCACCCAACACGGCGGCTTCGTTCTTCAATTCTTGAACCCTAGCATTGAATTCAACAATAGTTTCTTCATCTTTCATCCGTAATTCCTCAAATTTGGTGAGGACTTGTTGCATCTTGGTTTGTTTAACAGAAGAGTCTCCTTCATATAGTTTTTCAAGAATCTCCCAAGCATCTTTTGCAGAGCTGCATCCAGCGATTAACCCAAATTGACCTTCATCAAGTGATCCAGTGATTGTGTTTAGTGCCTTGTTGTTATTGTCGCTGTTGCTGATTTCTTCGGCGCTACACTATTCAACTGGAGCCAGGATTTCAGACTTGTCTTCTTGAATCCTTTTGGGGTGTGTCCACCCATGAGTAACAGCCTTCCAGACATTAACTCCTTGTGCTTGAAGGTAGATCCTGTTCTTGCCTTCCAGTAGGCATAATTGGTACCGATTAGCTGAGGAGGTCTAGCCTGCCCTTCCATGTCTTCTTTAGGAAACACAACAGGCAAGCTCGAAGAATAGGGTTAAAAACAAATGAAAAAACAGAGAGATTCAAAGGATCATTATCAAGAGAATAGCCTTGAGACTGAGCTCTGATACCAATTGAAATTCTTAGACTACTCTAATCCAAGTCTAGGATAAGGAAAGAGTCTCCAAACTATTAAACTTAATTGCTAGGTTTGTTAGATGACCCTTAACTACTTATTGGCCTAGTGCAGAGAAAAGAGCAATGCGTATTAATCAGCAAATAAGTAAGGCAGATATTAAAGCAGTAAGAACACGGGAAATTGGTAACCCAGTTCGGAATCTCAATTCCTACATCTGGGGGGCATCACTCTGATTGCCTAACTCTTCATTGATTAACTCTGTGAAATGTACTACCAATTTACAGTAGCGGATAACGCGGTAACTCTAGAAATCATCACAGGCTCCATTCTAGAGTTCAACCTTGAAGAGTTTGACAAGAACTTGATCTCCCGATCTTCTTGAATTGAGGCTCCCCCTCAATGATAGCACAACTTGCATTCAGAGTGATTGCTTGCCCAATACTTCACGAAGAAGATGTATCTTGAATCAAAGGTAGGTTTTGTCAAGACTTCTTGTAATCTCTCATACGAAAACTTCACATCCAGTTATTTAGTGTTTAAACTCTATAACCGGATCAAAGGGGATTTGCCTCATATTTATCTCACTTCTGATTCTGGTAAGTTGTTGAAGTTTCCGTAACTAACCCTGATCCTCTTGGTTGACTTCGTTCTGTGTCTTGTTCTGCGAACTGTCTTCAAAGTCTTCCAAGTCTTCTGAACAGTCTATTGAACTAAACTATTACAAACCTTGCATATTAACAGAGAACCTGTTTTTAAACTATCTGCTGAACTAGCAGAATTGTCACAAGAGCTTGTTACAACATAGGGATTTTCAAAACAGTTTTTACTTGGTAATTTTATTAACACCACCTATAAATCTAGGACCAAAAATAGAATTAACTCTATTCAATTAATTGAGTAATACTTTTACACTAATCTTATAATCAAATAAATGTATACGTTCAATATTAGTTTTTTTTTTATAATTTCATCTTTATTTTTATTATCTAAATATATAATAAAAAATTTATCCGTGCATCGCATTGGGTAATTGGACAATTATTTGCTCAAATTCAAGCAAGAGAAACATCAAAAAATATAACCGATCCAACCAATTTCATCAATTGCGCTATATAATATTCGATGTTATAATTTATATAATTGTATATAGATCAAAATATTCTTAAAATATTATAACAAATCCAATCCGTGCAACGCACGGGCGAAAATACTAGTACTTATAAAAACAAAATCCTCCAAAACGAAATTCTATTTCCCACCCAAAATATTGTACATTAAAACAATTAAAACAATAAAATAATATTAAAAGTACAATAATATTAAAACACAAAATCCTATAACATCAAAACATTGTTATACATTAGGATTAGTACATTGTTATAATCTATATACATATATATATATATATATATATACAAAATCGTCCAAAACGAAATCCTATTTCCCACCCAAAATATTGTACATTGAAACAATTAAAATAATAAAATAATATTAAAAGAACAATAATACTAAAACACGAAATCCTATAACATCAAAACATTGTTATACATTAGGATTAGTACATTGTTATAATACTTATAAAAACAAAATCCTCCAAAACGAAATCCTATTTCCCACCCAAAATATTGTACATTAAAACAATTAAAACAATAAAATAATATT
>NC_044919.1:7339670-7339928 GCF_003576645.1 Ipomoea triloba | reverse complement strand
GCTAACTACACTTCAATGTGTTTTCTGTTAACAGATGTTATATAGGGTGGGTTCCTGTAGCCCGATGAGCTCTGAATAGGATGGAAGTTGAGGTTGGGGTCTACTCTTTGATGTAGATAGGGATTGTTGTTAATGTTGTAAGTTTAGCCTGTGCACTTAGAGTGGAGTTTGTCAAAGAGGTGATAGAATTCACTCTAGGTGTGGCGGTAGCACCCAGTTTTCTGCTGATAAGATGTAAGCTTCCGCAGCATATGAATA
>NC_044919.1:7308416-7339499 GCF_003576645.1 Ipomoea triloba | reverse complement strand
AATAGGTGGATAGCTTCTCTGAGTTGTCACAGACTTGACAAGATTTATCTTCTCAAACACTGGCATGAGTTGGCACTGGGATTTGAACTTTTCAACATCAAGGTATCTTTCACTCAGAATTTTCCTTTGGTTTGTGGAGTCCCACCTTGCTGCATATTCATCAGATAAGAATTGAGGAGTGATTACTTCAAGAGGTGCTATGGCAGAGGCATCAGGCTGGCTTTCAGGCTGTTGAGCTTGAATAGTCTTCTTTTTCTTCTTACTTCCAGTGGTTTCCTGAGGGGCAAGTTGTTCAGCAACTGGTTGTTTCCTCTTAGATTTTCGAGCTGGTGAGGAGGTTTCCTTTTCCTGTTGAGCTGTGGATGATCTAGTTTTTCGCCTTGTGGCAGGGGCAGAGAAGACTTGAATTTTTGCCACAGGATTTTTGTCAGCTTGGTCTTCTTGGATCTTCTTTCCTTTAGCCTTCTCTTGTTTCTTCTTCACTTGTGATAAAGGCAGATTGTCTTCTTCATCAGTCGGTTCTGCAACCTGTATTTCTGGAGGATTTCCTATTTCAAACTCAAAGTCTAGTGGAGAGTCATCAATAGGGTCTGCAGGGGTTTTTTCTGGATTTGGTTCAGATGGAGGTTCAGACCTGGTTTCATCAGTGTGTGAGTTTTCTGACTCAATGGGGAGTGGAATTTCAGGATTTTGTTGTTCAGGATTATCTGCTTGTGTGGTTTGTGATGATGGTAATGATAGGATTGGGTCTTGTGAGGGTTTTGTGCTTTGAGGGATGTTCAAGGGGATAGATAATCTGTTTGTGAGGGAGGTTGACCTTCTGTGTTCATCCAAGATATTAAACAGATTGAGTTTTGAAAAATGTGAAACAGGAGGTTCAAGCTGATGTGGACCATACACAATGGTAGACACTGGGTTAACATCATCAGATACTGACAGATTTTTATCAGGAACATGCAAATTTTCATTTTCATCATCTATGGGTTCTTATTTCACAGAGACTACAGGTAATGGTTTTACTACAGTGATGTTTTCTATGTTAGTTTCATCCTCAGTATCCGATAGAACAATTATATCCTGAAAGATTTGTTAAAGACAGAAGCTATACTGTTCATATACGTACATTCTTAAATAAAATAGTTAAGGGAGAAGGGTTTTTCAGAATAAACCTCAGGATACTTAGCTTTTGCTGTTTCTCCTTCTTGAATTGCAAGTGGTTTTAGGAACCCTTTCAAGTAATCTAGTTGCTCTGCCCTTGAGTACCACGACCAGATTGGTTCTCCTCCCGGAGGCTTCATCTTGTTGTTGACTATCATTACCATCTCTCGGGATGCCTGATGTTGTATTTCAGAGGGATATCTGTTTGTGAGTCTAGAAAAATCGAAATATAGCGATTCATCTTGGTCCATTGTAGCGATTTGTTTCAAGACTCCAAGTTTTGTGTGAAGCTTATGAGAAGTTTTGCAGCTTTGAGAGATTTGGATGATCTTTTATTTCCTCTTATCGCAACTGGATTTTCAAAGGTCGAAGGACTCCATGATGACCTGCTTTTTCGGGTCACGTGATGAGGCGTGAGGAGAGTGGGAGTCGTGCTGATTTGACAGTTGTCATCTCCGTAATAAATGCTGTTGCAGCTTGGTCAGTGGGGTGTACTGTTCTTTAGTTATCTTATGCTTATCAAAATGGACATCAATATTGTGACAAACAAAAATTCAAAAAAAATTAAAAAATTCAAACTGAGCGGAGGATAAAAGCTTGTACCAGTTACTGTACTAGTTTTGTGGACCGTTACACATACCAAGTTCTGATTTGAGGGAGTTGAATCTGATTGGTTCCAATGCCTTTGTAAAAATATCCCCCAGTTGTTTATCTGTTGGTATGTAATGTAGCTTGATGTCTCCGTTTTCCACAAGTTCCCTGATGAAATGGTGACGGATATCTATATGCTTAGTACGGGAATGTTGTACTGGATTTTTCGCAATATTGATAGCACTGGTGTTGTCGCAGTGAAGATCAGCACTACTGAACTTTAGACCATAATCGTTCAGCATTTGTTTCATCCAAATAAGTTGAGAGTAGCAACTCCCAGCAGCTATGTATTCTACTTCTGCAGTAGATAATGAGATGGAGTTTTGCTTCTTGCTAAACCATGAAACGAGGTTTTTACCCAAAAAGAAACAACCTCCCGATGTACTTTTTCTGTCCTCCAAATTTCCTGCCCAGTCAGCATCTCTATATCCTAGTAGTTCAGTACCTGAGTCACGCGAATACCATAACCCATAGTTTACAGTTCCTTTAACATATTTAATGATTCTTTTGACTGCATTTAGATGTGCTTCCCTTGGGTTTGCTTGAAACCGTGCACACAGACCTACACTGAATATTATATCAGGCCTGCTTGTCGTAAGGTACAGTAGACTCCCAATCATACTTCGATAAAGTTTGCCTTCAACAGGTTTTGAGTCGGAATCTTTTGATAGTTTCACCGTAGTGGAAAGAGGGCTTTTGGCCTCTTTAGCAGAATCAAGACCAAATCTTTTTACCAGGTTTTGAGCGTACTTGGTCTGTGACAGAAATAGCCCTGTTTCCATCTGTTTTGCTTGTAAACCCAAGAAGCATGTCAATTCTCCGATCATGCTCATCTCAAATTCTTTTTCCATGACTCGAATAAATTCCTTGACATTTGCAGGCGATGTTGCCATGACTCGAATAAATTCCTTGACATTTGCAGGCGATGTTGATCCGAACACGATATCGTCCACATAAACTTGGGCCACTGTTATGTGATCTGTGGTATCGTCCACATAAACTTGGGCCACTGTTATGTGATCTGTGGTATTTTTAACAAACAGTGTTTTGTCGGCTCCACCACGGATATACCCATTTTTCAGAAGATATTGTGTGAGCCGTTCATACCAAGCTCTTGGAGCTTGTTTCAATCCATAGAGGGCCTTTTTCAGTTTGTAGACGTGATTAGGATAATGTGGATCCTCAAACCCTTTTGGTTGAGCTACAAAAATTTCTTCATTGAGAAGTCCATTCAGAAACGCAGTTTTCACGTCCATCTAGTTCAGTTGAAAGTTCAGGATGCAGGAGACGGCCAATAGTAGTCTTACAGACTCAAGTCTGGCCACAGGAGCAAATGTTTCTTCATAGTCAATTCCTTCAATCTGTGAATAGCCTTGTGCCACCAGTTTGGCTTTATTTCTCGCAACATTTCCCTCATTTCGTTCAAATTGCGCGAGTTCATCCTGCATAGCCCTTATCCAGTTTTCATCTTGTAGTGCTTCTTTGTAATTCTTGGGTTCAAATTTTGATGTGTAATAGGCATACCCATATAACTCAGCAAGACTGCCTCTTAGCATTCCTCTGGTTCGAACACCTGCTGTGGGTGTCCCTAATATGTTTTCTGCAGGATGATTCTTTTGAACATGCGATGGAACCTGCTTTGGTTGTGTAGATTGATGAGAGTCTATGTTTGTATGTTGTTCAGTGTCTGGTTCTGAGTCATCTGGTTCAGTTTCTGACTCAGATTTCTTGATTCCTTCTTCATCATCTGGTTTTCCTTGGCTTTGTTCTAGTTCAGCAGCTGGTATATACTCACTAACAGTTTGTGGTTGATCATCTACAATTACATTGATTGATTCTTAGACGGTCTTGATACGTTTGTTGTAAACCCTGTAAGCTCTACTGTTTGGTGAGTATCCCAAGAATATGCCTTCATCACTTTTTGGCTCAAATTTTCCAACCTTTTCTCTGTCATTTAATATGTAACATTTGCTACCAAAGATGCGAAAGTATTTCAAATTTGGTTTCCTTCCTCGCCAAAGTTCATATGGTGTATGCGACATCCCTGGTCTGAGATAAACTCAGTTGATTATATGACATGCAGTGTGTACTGCCTCTGCCCAAAAGAACTGAGGAAGGTTTTTGCTATTTATCAAAACCCGAGCCATATCTTGAATGGTTCTATTCTTTCGCTCTACTACTCCATTTTGCTGAGGAGTTTTGGGGGCTGAGAATTCGTAACTGATTCCGTTTTTGGAGCAGAAATTTGAGAAGTCCTGATTTTCGAATTCCCTGCCGTGTTCCGATCTGATCCTCACAATTTTCCCAATGTGTGATCCTTTTTCTTTTTGCAGCTTCAAGCAAAGTTTCTCAAATTGTTCAAACGTTTCTGATTTGTTTCTGAGGAACATTACCCAGCAAAAACGAGAATAATCATCAACACAGACAAATATGTATCTTTTACCTCCCAGGCTTTCCACCTGTGTTGGTCCGATTAGGTCCATATGTAGAAGATCTAGACATGAAGAAGTTCCTATATGGTTGAAAAATTTGTGTGGAGCTCTGGTTTGCTTTCCCAGCTGACAAGGGCCACATGTACCAGTTTCATTGACTTTGAACTTCGGTATTCCTCTTACACATTCATGACTTATAAGTTGGTTCATATCTTGATGATTCATGTGTCCAAGTCTTTGATGCCAGAGATCCGTGTTATCACAGGTTGTACTGCAGCACAAAAGATTTGAAGACAAAATATAGCAATTGTCAGAGGATCTTATACCTTCCATGATAACTTTGTTCTATTTGTCCTTAACGATGCACCGATCTTTGTAAATCCAACATTCAGCTTTTGGTCACACAGCTGGCTGATGCTGATCAAATTTGCTTTAAGACCCTGAACCAGTAGAACCTTAGACAGTGAAGGCAGTCCAGCTACGTTGAGAATCCCAATACCCATGATGTCACCCTTAATTCCATCACCGAAGGTTACTTGTCCGGTATAAGGGATGATATTCTTGAGAAATTGTTTACTGCCAGTCATATGTCTAGAACAACCACTGTCGAAATACCATTTTCCATGTTCTTTCCCAAAGAGCATAGAATAGCAGACCAAATCTGACTTCCTTACCCAAACTTGACGACTGACTAGGGTAATCCATTTCTTCTAAAATTTGTCAGTCCTCTGATCACTGTAGAACTTGTAGCATTCAGGTCTTGTATGACCTTTCTTGTAGCAGAAATGACATATTGGAGTGTATTTCCTCAAGGTTTTCTGATTGGTTTCAATATTTGTCCAAGTGCTAGTACCTGCAGAAACAAACTTAGTGGAGAAAGAGTTTTGAGAGTTTCGAATGTACCCCAGACCATTTCGAATGTTGGGTGATCTTCCGGAGTCAAGGATTTGGTTCAGGGTTGATGTTGTGTTCATCATTTGGATTTGTTTCTTGAAGGCTTCCAATTCAACCGAGAGCATCATCACTTTTGAGTTGGACTCAGCTAGTTCAGCATCTTTGTCAGCAAGCTGTTTCTTCAAAGTTTCAATGTTCTTTTCCAAGAACTCATTTTTGGAGTTTGTGGTTGTGTGAGTCTTTAAGAGAATATCCCATTTCTTGTATAGTTGAATGTAGGATTGTTCAAGTTCTTCATATGGTATTTTGTCTACATCTTCATGATCTGAGCAGTTTTCCAAGTCCGAGTGAGATTCAACTACAACTGCAGTGAAGGCTACGAAGTTCCCTGATATTTCTTCATCTTCATCTTGAGTTTCTTCTGAACATTCTTCATCACTCCAGGTGGTTGCCTTCATGGATTTCTTCCTTTTATGGTAAGTGGCACATTCCACCTGAATGTGTCCAAAACCTTCGCATTCTCTGCACTAAATTCCTTTGTTCTTGTTCTTGTTTTCCCCTTGTGCCATTGATTTTGTCGAGGCTGATTTGAGGATTATCTTGATTGATTGATTAGACCAGTGTTCTTCTGATAATTCGAATTTGATGATTTTCCACCGGATCGAGATGAGTTCGACGAAGATGGAATAACGCTGTTTGATCTGTTTGGTTGATTCTTACCTCCCCTGTTTCTTCAATTTATCTGTTTCAGAATCTTAGTGAAGTTCCTGGTTATCATTGCCACAGATTCATCATCCAATTCTTCGGATTCTTCTTCTGAGTCACATTCTTCGGCAATGAAGGCTACATTCTTACCCGTTTTTGAGTTGTTGTCTTGCGATAGGATGTCCATTTCGTATATCCTCAGATTACTCATTAATTCAGCAATAGATTTTGTTTCCCAACAAACACTCTCTTGAATTGCAGTAACTTTCATCCTGAAGCGTACGGGTAGGGATCGAAGAATCTTCCTAACCAGTTTGTCCGAGGAAAACGGTTCACCCAACACGGCGGCTTCGTTCTTCAATTCTTGAACCCTAGCATTGAATTCAACAATAGTTTCTTCATCTTTCATCCGTAATTCCTCAAATTTGGTGAGGACTTGTTGCATCTTGGTTTGTTTAACAGAAGAGTCTCCTTCATATAGTTTTTCAAGAATCTCCCAAGCATCTTTTGCAGAGCTGCATCCAGCGATTAACCCAAATTGACCTTCATCAAGTGATCCAGTGATTGTGTTTAGTGCCTTGTTGTTATTGTCGCTGTTGCTGATTTCTTCGGCGCTACACTATTCAACTGGAGCCAGGATTTCAGACTTGTCTTCTTGAATCCTTTTGGGGTGTGTCCACCCATGAGTAACAGCCTTCCAGACATTAACTCCTTGTGCTTGAAGGTAGATCCTGTTCTTGCCTTCCAGTAGGCATAATTGGTACCGATTAGCTGAGGAGGTCTAGCCTGCCCTTCCATGTCTTCTTTAGGAAACACAACAGGCAAGCTCGAAGAATAGGGTTAAAAACAAATGAAAAAACAGAGAGATTCAAAGGATCATTATCAAGAGAATAGCCTTGAGACTGAGCTCTGATACCAATTGAAATTCTTAGACTACTCTAATCCAAGTCTAGGATAAGGAAAGAGTCTCCAAACTATTAAACTTAATTGCTAGGTTTGTTAGATGACCCTTAACTACTTATTGGCCTAGTGCAGAGAAAAGAGCAATGCGTATTAATCAGCAAATAAGTAAGGCAGATATTAAAGCAGTAAGAACACGGGAAATTGGTAACCCAGTTCGGAATCTCAATTCCTACATCTGGGGGGCATCACTCTGATTGCCTAACTCTTCATTGATTAACTCTGTGAAATGTACTACCAATTTACAGTAGCGGATAACGCGGTAACTCTAGAAATCATCACAGGCTCCATTCTAGAGTTCAACCTTGAAGAGTTTGACAAGAACTTGATCTCCCGATCTTCTTGAATTGAGGCTCCCCCTCAATGATAGCACAACTTGCATTCAGAGTGATTGCTTGCCCAATACTTCACGAAGAAGATGTATCTTGAATCAAAGGTAGGTTTTGTCAAGACTTCTTGTAATCTCTCATACGAAAACTTCACATCCAGTTATTTAGTGTTTAAACTCTATAACCGGATCAAAGGGGATTTGCCTCATATTTATCTCACTTCTGATTCTGGTAAGTTGTTGAAGTTTCCGTAACTAACCCTGATCCTCTTGGTTGACTTCGTTCTGTGTCTTGTTCTGCGAACTGTCTTCAAAGTCTTCCAAGTCTTCTGAACAGTCTATTGAACTAAACTATTACAAACCTTGCATATTAACAGAGAACCTGTTTTTAAACTATCTGCTGAACTAGCAGAATTGTCACAAGAGCTTGTTACAACATAGGGATTTTCAAAACAGTTTTTACTTGGTAATTTTATTAACACCACCTATAAATCTAGGACCAAAAATAGAATTAACTCTATTCAATTAATTGAGTAATACTTTTACACTAATCTTATAATCAAATAAATGTATACGTTCAATATTAGTTTTTTTTTTATAATTTCATCTTTATTTTTATTATCTAAATATATAATAAAAAATTTATCCGTGCATCGCATTGGGTAATTGGACAATTATTTGCTCAAATTCAAGCAAGAGAAACATCAAAAAATATAACCGATCCAACCAATTTCATCAATTGCGCTATATAATATTCGATGTTATAATTTATATAATTGTATATAGATCAAAATATTCTTAAAATATTATAACAAATCCAATCCGTGCAACGCACGGGCGAAAATACTAGTACTTATAAAAACAAAATCCTCCAAAACGAAATTCTATTTCCCACCCAAAATATTGTACATTAAAACAATTAAAACAATAAAATAATATTAAAAGTACAATAATATTAAAACACAAAATCCTATAACATCAAAACATTGTTATACATTAGGATTAGTACATTGTTATAATCTAAAACATTGTTATACATTAGGATTAGTACATTGTTATAATCTATATAATTGTTATACATTAGGATTAGTACATTGTTATAATCTATATACATATATATATATATATATATATACAAAATCGTCCAAAACGAAATCCTATTTCCCACCCAAAATATTGTACATTGAAACAATTAAAATAATAAAATAATATTAAAAGAACAATAATACTAAAACACGAAATCCTATAACATCAAAACATTGTTATACATTAGGATTAGTACATTGTTATAATACTTATAAAAACAAAATCCTCCAAAACGAAATCTGTTATAATACTTATAAAAACAAAATCCTCCAAAACGAAATCCTATTTCATACTTATAAAAACAAAATCCTCCAAAACGAAATCCTATTTCCTACTTATAAAAACAAAATCCTCCAAAACGAAATCCTATTTCCCACTTATAAAAACAAAATCCTCCAAAACGAAATCCTATTTCCCACCCAAAATATTGTACATTAAAACAATTAAAACAATAAAATAATATTTAAAGTACAATAATATTAAAACAAGAAATCCTAAAAAAAAAGAAGAAAATGAAGCAATTGTAGGGCGACATTAATTTGATAACTGCTTACTATTTACAACCACCATATGTAACCAAACTTACTCGGTAGTACAATGTCTCATTTCTGTCATGAAGTCGGTTTAAGATCCTCCATAGGACGATTGTTCTATGTTCCGCCAAGGTGTGGAGAGTTATACTATCTTAGATGTCGTTTAAATTTGGTACGTGGTCCTTTTAGCCATGAAGATATTCGCACTGTTGCAGGAGTCATTCATAATTCATTTAGGGATACGTGTTATGAATATGGATTATTAGATGGTGACAAGGAGTACATTGATGGCATTATTGATTCGAGTTACTGGGCATCCGCGTATGCTTTGCGAAGGTTATTTGTTACGCTTCTCACTTCAAGTTCACTCAGTAAGCCAGAAGTAGTTTGGAATGCCGTTTGGGAATTTCTTGTCGAGGATGCACATGTTCAACGTCGACGTGTCTTGCAAAATCCAGGTATATCGAGCTCCAATCTATTTATTTGACTTTGTTATTTGCTTTTCATTATTTATAAATAAACTAATTTGTTTTTTGTTTTTTGTTTCTTTTATTTTTTTGCCTTTAAAGAGTTGATGTTATGGGATTCAGATAAAAAACAGTTTGCTTTGATGGAGTTGGAGAATTTGCTATCTTCGTGGGGAAAAAGCTTGAAAGACTTTTCGGAAATGCCAATTCCAGACGAAAGTAGCATGGGTTTGAGTGAAAACATGTTGATAGCCGAAGAGTTGGCGTATGACAAGGAATCTTTGAAGACAGAGCATGAGACATTGGTAACACAATTGACCGATGAACAAAAGAATGTTTACGACTCTGTGATGAATGATATTGATTCAAATGGAGGTGGATTATTCTTTGTGTATGGTTACGGAGGAACAGGCAAGACGTTCGTGTGGAGAACGTTATCATCAAAGATAAGGAGCCGCGGTGATATTGTTCTAAATGTTGCTTCCAGTGGAATAGTATCTTTGTTGTTGCCGGGAGGCAGAACGGCGCATTCCAGATTTGCTATACCACTTTCTTTGAACGAAGATTCCATGTGCAATATATCGCAAGGTAGTGACCGATGGAGGTTAAATTTAATTGGAGCACAAGGAATAACAAATGGTTGAAGCAGCAGAGATGGTAGAAGACTTGTAAAGATGGTGAAGGGTCTCTGGTTTGAATTCCCTTAGCCATGAATTTTTAGGAAATCAAAATATCTCAGAATATTACTACTTGTATAATATTTACAGGAGTAGTAAACAAAGGAATAAATGGAGGATTTGTGTTGAACTTAGCAAATGATCTAAAGGGTAGTATGTTTGAATCCCAGGAGAATCAGGAGAATCATTTTACTGAAAATAACAGGGACTGCAAAAATTCCACATGGGAACTTTGAAGACTTGCACATGGAGACTATCAAGGAGAAAATGACAAAGAAAAATAATTTCAAGGAGAAGATGACAAAGCTTTAAATTAATCAATGTTTTGTTTAATTAAAAGTCAGGCACAAAAATATGGAATATGTCTACGAACACTACACTACAAAATGGAATATGTTATTTGTTAATTGTGGAATATGTCTGAGTAAAGCAATGTGGATATGACTACATTGAGAAGCATCTTTTGCATCTTTATTAAGGAGAAATTTCAGGAAGGCCAGAAAGGAAGGAAAAGAAGAAGGAGAAATTTCAGGAAGGCCAGAAAGGAAGGAAAAGAAGAAGGAGCAATTTCAGGAAGGCCAGAAAGGAAAAGAAGAGGAATATCAGGAAGCAAAGCAATATCAGGAGGGAAAGGAAAAGAAGAGGAATATCAGGAAGATCAACAATAAAGGAAAAGAAAAAGGAGCAATTTAAGGAAGGCCAGAAAGGAAAAGAAGAGGAATATCAGGAAGCGAAGCAATATCAGGAGGGAAAGGAAAAGAAGAGGAATATCAGGAAGATCAACAATAAAGAATTAATTTTTTCCAACGGATTAATTCTTTCATCAGCTATAAATATGGGACACTTGAGCAAGAAGAGACGGAAACATACAAGTGATAGGCAAGAAAAGCAGTGTGATACATCTGAGAATAGCAAAGCAAGAAAAATTCGAAAAATCAAAAACCCATATTTCTAGTTCCTGAGAGTTGGAGAAAAATATTTTCTTTTACTACCTTGTATCAAAGTTTCTACTGAGTATAGATAGAGGGCTGAGTAACAAGAGGAGCTTGTGAAAACCCTGGGGAGTGTCGCTTTGTGCGAGACACTCGTTGGTGTAGAAGTATAGCTTTGTGCGAGATACTCAAATCTCTACTATGTGTAGATAGAAGTGTTGGGTTGGCACTTGGTGTTCACTATTGTATCTGGGTAGTTGAAGATAGTGAAAGGAGTAGAGTGGACGTAGGCTGGGTTTGGCCGAACCACTTAAAAATCTCTCTTGCATTTACTTTCTGCTCTATTTATCTTTTATTGTCTGACCAATATTTGCTTAAATTTATCTGCTTCTATCATGTGTGTTTTCATAAGAACCATATATCTAATCTGCTAAGCTTATTTATCTCTGCAGGAGTGCAAGTTCATTACCCACCAAACGTGTCTTATTCTCTTATTTCCTTAATATTATTTATTTGACCTGTGTCACTTACGTTGGTGCTATACTGCCAACATAATCCCATACCATACTTTAATTATCTTTAGCATACTTACTGCATTTGTTAATCTCCTAACAAAGCTTTTCATATTTTAAGTCAAAGTTACTATTTTGTCCCTATTCATCTCTATTCATTTTTATCTGGGTTAGCTATTATTTGTTATCTCTTATGTCCGCATGCAAACCAAATTTTTTGTATATCATATTTGAGCTATTCCAAGTATTTCTATCGTATCGCATGTGATATATCTCCTCTCCATCACTAAGTTTTAATTATAGCACTTTACATACATTATTCCGCTGTGCATTTCAAGTTGAATTTATTCACTTGGAATTATCTTTAGTTAAAGTGTTATTAATTTTTAACTTGCTTGAAAAGTCTATTTACCCCCCTCTAGACTTTTCACCACCCTTTCGTGACCAACAAGTGGTATCAGAGCGGTTGTCTATTTGAGTCAAATCTTGACTGCTAGACATATCTAATTTTCAAAAATGAAGAAAGATTTAGCTCAGAACTTATTATTCTCTCTTGAAAAATTTGATGATTGGAAAATACGTATGCAGGTACATTTATCAGCTCTCCACGATGAAATGTGGGATGTTATCTCAGATGGTCCTATTATAATTATGAAGGTCAATCCTTCATCAATCCTAAGCCCAGATGGACCACAGTATATTTCAAAGCCAAAGATGGAATGGACTTTTGACGATAGATTACGAAGTAACCTGGACAATATAGCTAAGGATATACTGTTCAAAGCTATGGATGATACAATCTTCCCAAAAATCTGTAAGTGCAAAACAGCTAAAGACGTGTGGGATGTCTTAATCCAAATCGGCGAAGGAGACGAACAGGAAAAAGACAACAAACTCACAATTGCAATGAAAAAGTTTGAAGACTTCAAGATGCTACCAAGTGAAAAGATTGCAGACATGGAGGCTAGAATGGTCAAAGTTTTGGAAGAGATTAATGATCTTGGAAAGACCATTAGTCAAAAAGAAATCCCTCTCAAAATACTCCGCGGACTACCGTTAAGCTGGGATATGAAAGTGACAGCTATGCGGGAACATAGGGATCTAAAAGCCGTTTCAACTGACAAACTTTTTAGTGATCTCAAAGCGTACGAGTTCGAGATGACACTAGTACAAAATAGCACATAAAACACTGACATTTAGCTACTATTCGTAGTGTATTCTTAAAAAAAATCACGCGGTGGCAATTTTGTAAATAAGTGAAAAACAATTCGCTACCGTTGTTAGTAGGAACGGATGCGGATTTAAAAAAAAAAGCGCTTTTTGCATTTCGCTACCGTTTCTTGTAGAAACGGTAGCGAAATATAAATTATTAAAAAAAAATAAAAAATTCTAAAAATACATTTCGCTACCGTTTTTTTATAAAACGGTAGAGAAATATTAATTATTAAAAAAAATAAAAAAAAAATCGCACAAACATACGTACAGATCCCAGATCTATCGCCACATCCACACCACTGCTTCAAACAAACGCAACCACCGCAGCCACACCACCGCAGCCTCCATCGCCACCGCCTCCGCCTTCCACCGTCGCAGCCACCACCGCCGTAGCAAGTAGATCTGCCCGCACCATCCACCACTGCCATTGCAGTGCGCCTTCGTCCACCTCCGCGCCTCCGCCTCAACCACGGCGACCGCGCCTCCGCCTCTGCCTCCATCGCCGTCGCCGTCCGCCACCAGCCTACGCCTCCCCCATTGTCGCCGTCTGTGATAAGCTTGAAAAAGCTGTGGGGAAGGTTGGTGTATTGTTCATCAGCGTCTAGTTTTATATCTACCACTGTGCTTATTATGGCCTTATGTTTTTCTGCATTGAAGGTACTGGTTGTCTCAGACATTAAGCGGGATCTTGGTTACAAAGGATCTGCTGGGCATAAATCATGGAGAAATGTAACTTTTCCTCTTTATCTTATTAGATTGTGATTTTTGTTTTCTGTTAATTACATGCTTTTCTCTTGGATGATAACTACGGTAACTACGATTACATTTGGTGTTAGATCTGCAATAGGTTGGAAGAGGCCCGTGTAGTGGAGGAGTTTTTGGCTAAAGTGGATGGTAAAGTAAGTGAGAAGGTATTCATCTTAACAACTTTGGTATTTTTATAATCATTTTATATTTTTGCAAGGATTCGATCTCTTAAATTTCGGAATACCACCTAAATAACTGCAGCCAGAGAGTAAAATAGGTCGGTTTACATCTAAGCATGCCAACTTTAGTGTTTCGTGCAAAATTGTTTCGTGCAAAATTGTAAGGAGTTAAAGGAATTATATGTTTAGTGTCTTTTTTGTGCAAGAGGTGGAGAGAATTGTTGATTTCAGAGTAGATAAATTTTTATTTTTTGGGGTGCTTAAGAAAGATGTCTATTTGAAAGAGGTTGGACCATAATTACTAGATCAAGGATGTAGTTCTCATTCTTGGCAATCTGCCCCTTATTAATACCTTCTTGGTGCCATTAATGACGTTAATTTGATTAAGAAACAAAAGAAACAAGATAACAAAAAATCCGAATAATAGAGAATAGATACATAAAAGATACTGATAGAGTCTATTTCTGTGATCTGATTTAGTCTACATCATATTTTATGTTTTTTTTTTAATTTTATTATTGAAGTTTGAGGATTGGTTTTTGTTGGTATTACTGTAAATCAGTTTGTGCCGGTACAGGAAAGCTCATATGATCATATTACTGTAAATCAGTTTGTGCCGGCAGAGGAAAGCTCATATTACTGTAAAATATAGGAAGCAACAACAGCATCATATTGATATAGGAAAGCTCCCGGCATGTTTAAGCCCATCTGGTTTTGATTCTAGGGAGCCCTATGATCTTCCGTTTGGTAAGAGCTATCAACCGAGGTTGCTGTGCTGTATTGTATTGTATTTCCTTTCCAGGTTTCTGAGTCTCCTTTTATTGTTTATAGGACCGATAATGTTCAATAATTCACAGGAGGCTTTGCTTAGAAGAAAGTTAGAGAAGGAAGCTGTGTTGCAGAAAGCCATCGATCTTCATAGCAGTAGCTCATCACCTGTCATTCCAGTCTCTTACCAGAGCAACTCGCAGTCACCAAACTATCAAGTCACAGAAGGTTTGTTCTTGTCTCCATTTGTTAAACTAAATGTCTATTTGTTGCACATTTTAGTTTTCACGTGGTAAGATTTTGCTCTTTTTTTTTTATTTTTTTTTTTATTTATTTTTTTTTTTTTCTTGTTTCATTGAAACAGAAAACAGTAGCCATGAGGCAAGTTCAGCAGGTCAAGAGAACAAGAGTAGAAGTGAAGATAGCGGCAAGAAGCAGCGAAGCAACAGCCTTGAACTTCATAAAAGGTGATAAGCAGCATAGCTTCTTTAAAAAAAAAGAAAAGAGAATAAAGCTTTTTGCGGTTGCTTTTGTTTCATTTATTCATATATACAATATCTTTCTAATGCTTTGATCTCACAATCATTCCTATAGAGGCCTAGAGCACATCCTTCTAGGTAAAATTGTCGTTGCTGCTTCTCCTATGAAATCAACTGCTGAAAACCTACCGACCGGAACTGATGACAGTTTCTCACCAACTCCAGCTTCTACTTCAACCATAGAATATCCCTAAGTTTACTTCACACTTGCTTGTAATGAAAAAGAAAGTAGCTGAATAAGTTAGCTGTTTATCATTGAATGGTAGTCTTGCATGAAACAGAATAGAACATTTCTAGTCTTTTAATTTTGGCTAAATAAGATCAGGTTATTTTCTATTTATTATACACGAAACAATCCGGGCGAATGGCATATATTAATTAATGTATTTGTGTGCATTATCATCTCGATCAGGCTAGCTCTATATAGTAGTGCATATATAATGTTTCTTGATTTTCTTGATTTTTTGTTTCTTATTAGTTAGCTAGCTTGTTCTTGATTGGTTATATATGATAAAGCTTTGGAGTTGAGAAGAAGGGCAGTTGTTATTTAGCAGAGTGAAGATGGAGGGTGATATCTACTGTGAGATTGAGACCCCAGGGTGAAGTCTATTATTAGGATACACCTTTTTTTACATCCTTTTTTCTAAAATTTTTTTTGTTTCGCAAATATGTATATGCTAATTGAATACATATTCAAAATATTTTCAAACTGGGAATTGAAGCTGCTAGTCTCAACTCTCAAGTATGAACTTCAAGCATTTGGATTAACTATTGAAGTATGAACTTCAAGCTGCTAGTTTCTGAATTTTTTATTTTTTATTTTTTATTATTTTTTTTTTTGCAGATTTGTATATGTTAATTAAGTATTGAAGATCTAGAGACTAGAGGTAAGGGAAATCTGGATTAACTATTAAGCATTTCAAATCTTGTTGTTACTTGTTAGTATTCAAATGACTTTCAAATTTTGTTGTTAGTCTTCAGATGAATATTTTAACCATTTTATGATTTTTATCTTTAAGCTACTGAATGCTCTATACTATAGCTTGCAGAACTTGAAAAACTCTTTGAAAATGCTCTATGTTTAGTTGTTTACAGTTTACTTGAAATAGACTACAAATTGCTCTATGTTTACCGTTTACTTGAAATAGACTACAAAATGCTATGGATCTGTAATGACTAATCTCTTCATCAATCGATTGATGCACTTGTGCAGTTGCTGTTTTCATAATGTTTGTATATGCATATGATATCAAGTGAGTCCAACATCTCTATTATCTAACTGGTTGTAGAATGGGTTGGATACTAAGGTGGAGAAGTCTGATTCCTCGGTGCAGAAGCAGATCAAAGATAACTAAGGTGGTCATTAGGTTCTTATTTTATGCTTCTAAACACTGATATGGTATCTTGTTTTTCTTAGAAAGGTTTTTGTATATATATTAGAAAGCTTGTGTATATATGGGATGATTCAAAGAAAAGATTGTATATATTAATTGATATAATTGTGTTGATAGTTATAACTTCACGTTAATTTTAGATTATAGTGTGTTAATAAACAACATTTATACATGAGCACTTTAAAGTATTTAGCGAATTTTTTAATTAATTAATTTATTAAAAAATTAATTCTTTTTAATTTTGTTTTTTTTTTTTATAAAAAAAATGGGAATCCGCCACTGTTCCTAAGCTGGAACAGTAGCGGATTCCCATTTTTATTTTTTTAAAAAAAATAATTCGCTACCGTTCTTCTATAGGAACGGTAGCGGATTATCGAATATTAAAAAAAAAAAATTATAATTCGCTACCGTTCTAGCCAAGAATGGTAGCGGATGATCAGACTTTTCGCTACTGTTGTACAACGGTAGCGGAAAGTCAGCGACATTCAGAGACTGTCCCATCCGCTACTGTTGGCGGATGTGCAGTTTTGTACTAGTGTGAAATCAAAACTTGAGGAGGAACGTGAAGAAAGAACCACAGCCTTAGTAGCCGAACAACCATCAAACTAAGGTTAGTAGGAAATAATGATTTTTTATCTAACGAACAATTTGCTTTACTTGTTAGGAAATTCAAAAAATTCATGTGGAAGAACAACTTCAACAATTCAACTCAAAGAAATCAAGGAAGTTCATCCAGAAGACCAAGAAGAGAATTTTCTAATGATAACACAAACTTGTGCTACAACTGTAGAAAACCAGGACATTTCATGGCAGAATGTCCATACCCCAAGGTGAGTAAAAATCAAAATAAAAATACTTCTAACTCTCCACAGGAAGAAATATCTGAATCAAAGGATAGAAGATTCAAAGGATAGAAGATTCAAGAAGGATAAAAGGAAAGCTTTAATAAGTGACCCTCTTGAGACAAGTGGGTCTGAGGAATCTTCAAGTGATGAAAGTGATAGCTCAATGGAGGATACTGCACTGCTGTGTCTTCTAAGCGTAACCAGTGTGTAACCCCTCTCTAATTCCAATAAGCTGCGATCGTACGTACCGGTCACGAACCGTAAAAATTTTAGGAACTGCTGTTCGGACCCGATTGCCCTAGGAAATGGATTATTAGACACCATACTATTATTCTTGAATTTCCTATTTAATTAAATTAGCCCATAGCAGCGAAAGTTTATTTTGATCGTACATCGCTAAATTACGCGGTGTACCGAACCTGGCCCAATTTTAAGTTTCAGTCTGGGATAAATTTTTGGTTCCGAAAATTATTGGATTTAAATTAGTTTCTACCGAGAATTCATCTGTTTTAATCCCGATCAGTCTAGCTAAGATATTTTTCCAATATCCTACCATAAGTGAGTGACACTTGTCACAATTAATTACCACATGTTGGTGTGTGTTTGTCCCGGTGGTAGCGATGTGAGTCTAGAAGGGGGGGTTGAATAGACTCACAAGGGGTTTTTGAAAACTTTTTGTCTAAAGAGATAATCGCAGCGGAAAGAATATATCAAGTTTTATCTTCACTTTGCACTTAGGATTTTCTTGTAAAAGACATTAAGTTTGAGTGATATATGCAATGCAATACGTAAAATAAATAAAGAGAAACAGAGAGGGTTTTAATAGTGGTTCGGCTGTTAACTAAGCCTACTCCACTCTTCTTCACAACACGTGAAGGTTTGTACTATATTCCCCGTTATAGTACAATTTCCGTTACAACAAGCTCCTTTGATCACTAAGCCCGGCAGCCTTGTTGTTGTAGGTTTTTCAACTTCTTCCAAGTTTACTCCGCCTCTTTCTACTTCACTTGTAGAGATGGTTGAAAGATTGTGATGATTCTCCAACTTGAAATTCTTGTGCTTTGCTTCCTTGATCAACTTCTTAATCACACAAGAACTTCTAAAGAGATCTGAATATCACTTGTAAGCTTATGAATATCACACTGAAAGTTTTTTTTCTTGATAGACAATATTTCGCGTTTTTCCAACCTTGTCAAAGTGAGATGGGACAAGGGTATTTATAGGTGAAATTTCAGATCCGTTGGAGGGAAAATGAAATTCAAAACCTATTGTCCAGTGTGTAATATCCAATGGGTAGTGTTTTCTTCTTTTTCAGAATGTCAGTACTTTCTAGCCGTTTGTCCACTTTTGTGCAAGGATAATTTGTCTTTTGTCCCTCAAAAGGTGGCAATCATTAAATGCTCTTTGGGATCGTTGCATAGGACCCAAAATGACATTCAGTTATACCTATTCTCAAGGCAGTGGATACGACAATTTATCAGAGAATGTCTTTGCCTTGGTTGTGAGAGAGAATGATTGACCTTATCATTTCTCTTAAACTCCTCGAGTCAATCACACTCTTGATTGCTCGGTCATAAAAGCTTGGCCCTTCCATGTTTCGACCTAAGATCCCAGTCTTCGGTTCTTCAAGTCTTCATTACTTCGCAGCTTCAACTCCTCGCATAGTTCACTCTTCGGTTTAAGTCTTCATGTCTTCGGTATATAAGACTCAAATCCTTAGAGATCAGAAAATGTTAAGGATTCGGTTACCCTGTAAGACTAAGATACAAAGCATAACCTATTCTAAAGACTGACACAAAAGTTAGGGGTCTTCTCGGATAGTTTGGTATCATCAAAATCAATGACTCGGGGTTCTTAACAATTTCCCCCTCTTTGATGATGCCAACACCCTAAGTTCATTCTATTCGGCTTTCTTTATCCTCAAAAGGATTTTCATTAATTGTGCCAGAATAGTTGAAGTTTTACATTAGAAACGAGGAGTAAAACAAAGCTAGATAACACACACACGCTGATCCCAACCGAAAGAAGACTTTTATTCATAAGGAGTTTCATACATCATTACAAAAAGCAAAACTAACAAAATTAAAGACAGAAAGGAAATTCTTTTTATTTTTGAGCTTTCACCAGTCTTCTTCTTCTTCTCTTTTTCCCAAATTTCATGCTCTTTGAGTTGGATCATATCGTTGATTTCTTTCCTTGCTTTCACAGTGTCGAGTCCTTCAATCTTGAAAGCATATTTATGGTGTAGCCTCAGCATCAGATAATTTTGGACTACTTCAAGGAAACTTTGTTGCATGGCAGTCAAAATTTGAGCAATGCCATTCATTTTGGTTCGTCCTTCAGCTGCTTTGGTTATCTTGTTTGCTTCTTCAAGTTCCTTCATAACTTTCTCAAATCTCTTCTGTTCTTCCTGCTGAATTCGGAAGATCTCTTCGTCTTTCTTCCTTTGCTCAAAGATTCTTTCATTATGATCTCTCAAGAAGATCATTTTGTCCATGGGTTTCTTGTTGTTCCAGAAGGGTGGGATGTTGCATTCTTCATATTTCTTTCCAGATCCTTCTTTGTATGGAACATATTCAATCATTTCTCCATTAACTCTCCGAGTCATTTGCTTCGTTTCTTTGCCTTGTTTCTTTTGGCTTTTAGAACTTGGTTCACCACCTGTAGGTTTATTTTGCGTTCTCTTCGGAGATGGTGAAGGAGATGGAGTTTTTCTAAGATTCAGGATGGCCTTTCTTTGTCGTGAAATATCATCATTGTCCTGATCATCATTCCATAGGACAATTTCCTTTCCTTTGCAAGTGTTCGGAGGCGTTCCTTTCATCTCTTCCCCCTTGTTGGCATCATTGACTTCTATGAGAATATCCACCTTATTGCTCAGACGATTGACGCAAACTTGCAGTTCTTTAAGAGTCCACTCGAACTCACAGACAAGGGAGGTTGTTGCATGTTGATTCTCGGAGATAGTTTCAAGCTTTGAGCAGGATAAGTCAAGACGTTCCTTAATGAAGGCATGCTTCGTAACTAGATCACGCTGTATTTTCGTGATTTTAGTTACCGAGTCCTTCAAAGATCCAAGAGAAATAAGATTCTCAGAGAACGCATTATCGATCTTCTTCTCAAGAGCAGTAAGTCTTTCATCGGTGGTAGACTTAGAGGACTTCTTTTTCTGCCTTCTCACATCCTTCTTGATTTTAGTGATGGACTCGTTAAGAGATTTGAACTGTGCATCTTGAGTCCTCACTAATCCCTGTATGGCATTTAACAGAGAAGTGAAAGTAGAAGAGGTATCAAGGATTACCTCAGAAGAGTCCGAGCTCTTGGATGCGTCAGCAGATGGACCATGACTGTCCTTGGAAGGTGATTCCATGTTTTCACCTTGAACTAGGACGAGTTCTTGTCCTTCGGCAAGATTTAAGCCATTTGAGTCGTCGATTGGAGAGGATAAGTTTTCGGGACTTGCACTTTTAGATGCTTCCATGTTTCCATCCGAAGTGTAGTCAGGAAAGACTTCTACCTCAACATCAACTAAATTAAGATCTGATGTAATCATCTTTTCATCAAGTAGCTGCAAGCCATCATGATTCGCACCTCGAGATGCTTCTATGGTTTCATCTCGGGCTGAACTAGGACTTAGCAGGATCTGTGCTTCCATGGATTCGGTGGGAGCAGACCTCGGCTCACCGGTATGGTGCTGATCAGATTCATCACTGGCACGAATTATTTGTACTCCTATGTTTGGAATGTTAACAGCTCGGGAAGAAGGAGCATGACTTCCAGATGGATCATCGTTGTCATCATCATCATCATCCTTCTTATGATGTTGATCACGACATCCTTGATTTGGATTAGAGTCCAAATCCTCAGCATCATCTTCATTTTGTTGACGACTCGTACCAACATCGGGTCTAAGATCTCTTGTCTCTGTTTGTGCTCGAGAGATGTTGTGGATTTTGGCAATCTGCATGTCTTCTATCATAAGGTGTTCCCGAGGAGTTCGGTAGCCAACATTCAAATCCACAGATTTGCCAAACCGAGTAGTTCGTCCTTGTAGTTTTTCTGCAAAAACTCTTTCAATTTCATCGGGTCGTGTGGCGTCAAAAACAGATCGTGTGCCCATCCAATCCAGTGCCCATTCTTCTTCTTCGGCCATTTCGCTAATTGTACTTGCAATAACCCGAAGACTTGACATCCGCCATTCCTGCCAGTTGTAAATACGAGCAAGTTCTCGTCTCAGTATCTCCTCATGAGAAGATTCAGCAATCAATGCTTCGGCAGGAGGTATTTCAACCTCGGATTCCTCATATGTCAACTGTTGAGCCAAGGCTGCATCGGCATTAATCTGTTGAGTGACGGAGTCAGAATAGAGGATAAGTTGCTGAGCAGACTCAGGAATTTCAGATTCGGTTGTTGCAGGTGGAATCTCCTCAATCCGAATAGTTGACACACGTGGCCATTGCAAAAAGAGGTGTCGATGAATGTAATCAAGAGCGAGCATTATACGGGCCATGGAATGTGACAAATGTTCTGTGATTTGTCGTTGAACTATCGCAGACATTGGTCGATAAGATTGATCACAGACTTCAGCATCATCTCCCTCAGATTCATCCTCTATCATTGTTGATTCGGAACCTGACTCATTTCTTTCACGTGGCAAAGTGATAACCAGCTGTTGTGTTTTGGGTATGGGAGCAATGGGACTTTCAGGTTCAGTAATCAAAGGTTCGGGAGGTGGTAAAGATTCCAAGACAGATGGTACAGAGGGTGATTCGATTTGAGGGGTCGTTGGTTTCAATAGCCTAGTAAGAGGCATTTGATCTTCCTCATCACTATCTTCCCTGGAAAGATCAAGAGGAGGAGGAAGAACTCGGTGACAATCTTCAAGTTGAGCTTCCCTCGGTTCCTCTTCTGCTGGTAAGATAGCAGTTGATTGGGTTTCATGTTCCACTTCAACTTCGTCAATTTGATCATTCCTTTGTTTCTTTTTCGGACGTTTAAGCTGTTTTGCCTTCCTCTTCTTAGTGACCTCTTTTGATGCCTTCGCCTCCTCCTCATGGGAGGATTCGGCTTGCTTCCCTTCAGTCTCGCGACCTTCAGAGACTTCGGTGAGATCCTTCTCATCCGAACCCTTAGATCGTTTAGATTTGTGTTTCTTTGACTTCTTCTTTTGGGCAGCTTCCAAACTTCCTGCCTTGCGCTTCTTAGATGACTTTTCTAGCTCCTCCTCGAATGAGGATTCGGTGCGCTTTGAGGATTCAGCATGTTTGGAGGCTTTTGGTTTTGAGGGCTCGGGTTGTGTCTTTGGTTGGTGTGTAGAGCCTTCCGAACCATGACCTTTAGCCATCTCAGGTTCCCCCTGTCCAACTGAACTTTTGGACGATTTGGATTGTGATTTCTTCTGTTCCTTTCTCAAGGCAGCTTCCAATTCATCTGCCTTTCTCTTGAGGTAATTAGGTGGGTTTGAGGTCATGTGATAATGAGTTCTATGTGAGGCAGTTCCCATGCGCAACTTCACCTTCTTATCTCTCAGAATAGTACTAAGCATGAATCCATAGCCAAGAACTTTAACAATCCATCTGGTCGTAGGACTAACACCTGTTTGAACATTATCTACTAAAAAGTCAAATATCACCCTTGACCAATCAACAGGGTAATTTTACAGAAGTGCACACAACATCCGCATCTTCTTGTCAGATATATCATCAGTCCCAGATTGTTTGCTCTCAACAATCTTATTCAAGATGTCTACGACAAATTCATAGTCCAGTTTCAACATCTTTTTCTTTAAAATAGATGGAAAGGATGAGGGTTGAGAATGACCCTTCATCTTTTTCCACATCTTCTTTCTGCTATATTTCTTCTCAGAGCAGTCCGGATGGAAGCCATCCCCACAGATAGGGAAGTCAAAAACTCTCCTAATGTCTTCATGAGTGATCACAACCTCAGTACCATTGACTACTGAGTGTATTTCATGAACACCATTTACAGTTTGTATTTCAGCATTAATGTAGAACTGTGTCACATCAATAGGATACCAGGCTTTATGTTTGAAAGTAACAAACTTGTAAAGATTACCGTCCTCAAGACACTTCACAACGTGATTTCCAAACTCTTTGTCAAGCACTTTATCAAGAAAATCGTCGACATCAAGCATCGAACCGGCTTTAACCATGCAATGGTTTGACTTCTGACCTTTAACAACGGTCAAGCATCACATGGACGGGTTATAATCTGTGGTGGTCTAAAGGGTTCTTGAGAGGCCGGTGTCTTTTCCGGCGAGGGTGAGGGTTTTGGCGGTGGCGCATGAGCATTAGCAACCTCATCGGAAGATGAACTTGAACTTTTAGACGAAGAACTTGATCTAGATGATGACATGATTCTCAACTTTTGGTGTTTTTAGAGAGGTTTTAGGGTTAAGAGGGTAACGGTGCTTTTGGGAGGGTAAAAGGTAAAAAGTGAGAGGTACAAGAGGTTATATATGGTGAGAGATGGTGGATCAGGTGGATCGGGTCATTTTGGAGAAAGTGGAGCGAATTTATGAGCAAGAGACAAAAACCCTTAAATGCCCTTTAATGAGGGGGCAAAAATGGCATAAAGCCGTAGTCGAGTAGTTTCCCATAAGATGAAATAGCTATTTAATGAGGAGAGAGAAATGCACTCATTTTACCATCACATCTTGATGGCCCGTCCTTTCATGTCAGACGGTTCAGAGAAGTTGGAGCGCATGCTTCGGCATTTCCTTCGAATAGGGTATCGACACGTGTATCATCACGATCCCACATTCTCAAGTTGAACGGTCATTAGAGGGTTTGCCCAAGAAGCTTGTTCAACACGATACATTTGCAACCCTCCGATTATGAGTCGTGCATAGGAACTATTGAGAGTTAAAGATTCGGTAGCTCTATCCTTCGGTCAGTATGAATTCGGTCATCACATGTGCTTTGTGCTTTATCAGTCTTCGGTACTGATATAGTTTTAGCCATTGAGTTTGTCATTCTTCGGTAAGATTTAACACTTCGGAAAAGAGAATGACAGACTACGCAATCAAAAGATAGTTCCATTCATTTGAAAGATAACAAGTGACATCCAAGATAACATACTAGACTGGCCAACCCAACCCTGATTTTGTTACAAGGCATGACAACTACTTTCTTGCCTTGCCTTTGTCCTTATTCTTTGCATGCCTACTATTAGCAGTAGACATAAGGCTTTGTTCTTGGCTGCTCTCCGTGGTAGGAGGGCTTGGAGCTGGTAGAGCACTTGGGGCAGCGTCAGGGATCCAAGATGGAGCCATAGGTCCATAACCAGGTTCATTTTCAAGCACCGAGGACTTATCAGATACATCATCTGGCTCAAGCATCTTAAGATAGCGAAGATAGTCCTCGTCATAATCTGCATTTACTGGCTGGTTTGGAGCCTGATCCTATTGGTACCATCTTTGGATGTCATTCCAGGCATCATCTCCAGTATAGTTCATGGAGGGTAGAGGAGTTGGCCTTGGCACAGGGTCTGGATCCGGCCAGTAGGGTTCCTCGTTAGGTGGAGCTAAACCTCTAGAGTAGAAGCCTGGGACATACATGGTAGGTGGCTTGGGCACGTAATCCTTAGAGTCCGAATTGGAGAGTTCTAGAGGATGTGTAGATGTGTCCCCTTGGAGAGGTTCTCCCTTTTCTTCTCTCAATTTGTTGAGTTTACTAGTTCCTTCTTTCAACAACAGCCGAAAAGAGAACCTTTTCTTGACGGGTTTCTCTTCAGAACATGCCTTCTTGCCTTATCCCTTATCCATTCCTGCAAAATAGAAGACAACACAAAGGATTAGGTGTTAGGGTACCTCTCCCTTCCTCGGTTGTGATCTATTTATAGGGAAATTGTGGCGCTGTGATTGGCTGAGATCTATTTGACGTGACCAATCAAAGTTGCAACCGTCCTAGAGTTTTGAGCGTATCCATTAATATGAATCCGTGAACTTCTAATTCTGATGAGCATTAATTTCAAGATGTCATAACTGATAAGTCCTTTCAGTTTTGGATCGATTCATTTGTCTCTCCATCAATTCATCTCTATCATACCGAGCTCATGCCTCAAGGTAGAGAATCTTGCTTCGGCAAGCGGTTTAGTGAGAATATCCGCAAGCTGGTCTTCGGTATTCACATACTCAAGTTTGATATCCTTTTTCTCCACATGATCTCGAATGAAATGATATTTTATATCAATATGCTTGGTTCTTGAGTGCAATACAGGATTTTGAGTTATGGCGATCGCACTTGTGTTGTCACACATAATGCTTACTTCATTGGCAGATACACCATAGTCTTTGAGTTGTTGCATCATCCATAGTATTTGTGCACAACAACTGCCAGCCGCTATGTATTCGGCTTCAGCAGTGCTTGTTGCAATGGAATTCTGCTTTTTACTGAACCAAGAGACAAGCCTTCCCCCTAAGAATTGGCAAGTCCCTGATGTACTTTTTCGGTCAATTTTGCAACCAGCAAAATCTGCGTCAGAATATCCAACTAGATCAAAGGTGTCACTCCTTGGGTACCAAAGTCTCACACTTTGAGTCCCTTTTAGATATCTTAGTATCTTTTTGGCAGCACTCAAATGACTTTCCTTCGGATTGGCTTGAAACTGAGCACATACTCCTACAGCAAACGATATGTCTGGTCGACTAGCCGTAAGATATAATAGAGAACCGATGATTCCTCTATATTTCGTTTGATCCACATCCTTCCCTTCGTTATCGATATCCATTCGTAACGAAGTGTTCATGGGTATTTTCACTGAGGACTTCCCATCAACTCCAAATTTCTTTATGAGATCCTTGGTGTATTTTGCTTGATTTATAAAGATCCCATTTCGTTCTTATTTGACTTGAAGACCCAAAAAGTAGTTTAATTCTCCCATCATGCTCATCTCAAATTTTCCTTGCATGAGTTTTGAGAATTTCTCACATAGATCCGAATCGGTACTTCCAAAAATGATGTCATCTACATATATTTGTACTAGTAGAATATGGTCTCCATTTTTGATTCTGAAAAGGGTTTTGTCAACTATCCCTTTCGTGAATCCACAGCTTATAAGAAAGCATGATAAGGTGTCATACCAAGCCCTTGGAGCTTGTTTTAAACCATATAAAGCCTTTTTGAGTTTATAGACTTTATCCATCCCTACTTCAGAGATAAAACCTGGGGGCTGCTCAACATATACTTCTTCTTCCAAAAGTCCGTTCAAGAAGGCACTTTTGACATCCATTTGATAGACTTTAAAGTCTTTCCATGCAGCATATGCTAGAAAGATTCTTATGGCTTCGAGTCTAGCAACAGGAGCGAAGGTTTCATCAAAATCGATCCCTTCTTCCTGACAGTATCCTTTTGCGACTAACCGAGCCTTGTTCCTAACAATGACTCCTTGCTCATTCATCTTGTTTCTGAAAACCCATTTAGTTCCAATGACGTTTTGATGAGTTGGTCGTGGAACCAGTTCCCATACATCGTTTCTCTCAAATTGATGTAGTTCATCTTGCATGGCAATGACCCAGTCCGAGTCATTTAGTGCTTCTTCTATGGTTTTCGGTTCAATTTGAGATATTAAACATGCCATCATGCATTCCCGAATGGAGGCACGAGTTCGTACATTATCATGTATATCACCGATGATTTGATCTTGAGGATGATTTCTCAACCATTTTAGATCCGGTTGGAAGGTGGTAGGTGGTGCTCCTTCATCGATAAAGGGTTCGTCTTGATTGTTTCCATCTTGTTGTACTATTGATTGATTTGGTTCATTTCCATCATTCGGTAATACTTCGGTTTGAGATGAAGTATTCGGTAGATGATTAGGAAAGAGTGGATAATCATCGTCTTCTGATTCTGATCCTTCGGATAATTCTTCAACTTCTCTATCTTTCGTCTCTTCATCAGTTTGTTTCTCAGAGATCACCACGCCCTCTTTTGATGATTCGTCGAAGACTACGTGTATTGATTCTTCTATCACCATGGTTCGCTTATTCAGTACTCGAAAAGCTTTACTCTTTTCAGAATATCCCATAAATATTCCTTCATCAGCACGTTCATCAAAAGCCTTTAGATGTGATTTCCCGTTGTTATGGATGAAGCATTTACTTCCAAATATGTGAAAGTATTTTACAACAGGTTTTCTGCCTTTCCAGAGTTCGTAGGGTGTAGCTCCATGATCTTTATGAATAAGAGATCTATTTTGAGTGTAGCATGCTGTGTTTATAGCTTCGGCCCAAAAACGTTTCGGCAAGCCTGAGAAAGCAATCATGGATCTTGCTGCTTCCTTGAGGGTTCTGTTGCGTCTTTCAGCTACACAATTCTGTTGAGGAGTTCTTGCTGCTGAAAGCTGATGCAGTATACCGTGTTGTCTACAGAAATCCTGAATGACTTTGTTTACAAATTCAGTTCCTTGATCAGACCGAATTTTGACAATACATAGATCCTTTTCGGTTTGAAGTCTTCGGAGCAAGTCTGGAAGGACTTTCTCTGTTTCATTCTTCTTTCTTAGAAAAGATGTCCATGTATATCTTGTGTAGTCATCTACTACCAATAGGGTGTACTTTCTCCCGCTTAGACTAACTGGATCAACTGGTCCAAATAAGTCCATATGGAGTAGACTTAATGGCCTTGCATTGGTGTTAAGAGATTTCGTTTTGAACGAAGACTTGATATGCTTTCCCTTTTGACATGCTTCACATACTTTATCCTTGTCATAGATTATATTCGGTAATCCTTCAACCAGTTCCTTTCTTGCAAGCTTGTTGATGGCCTTGAAGTTGAGATGATTGAGTTTATGATGCCATTCCCAACTCAGATCTTTCTTGCTTTTGGCGATTAGGCAAGTATTCGGTTTTACTGTTTCCCACGTGACAACATACATATTCTTTCTTCGTTTTGCTGTTAAAACAACTTCATGAGATAGTTCTGAAATAACTTGACATAGATCTCGTGAGAATATAACTTTGTATCCTTTGTCACAAAACTGACTTGTGCTTAAAAGATTGAACTTTAATCCTTCAACATAAGAAACTTCTTGGATGATTAAACCATTCTTCATAACATCTTCGGTGCCCATGGTTCGTCCACTTGAGTTCCCACCGAAAACTACTTTAGGACCATTCTTTGCTTTATAATTGCTCAATTCTGATTTATCTCCAGTCATGTGTCTCGAGCAACCGCTATCTACATACCAGATGGTCCTGTTTTCCTGCATTCAAAGATTAAGTGTTTTTAGGTACCCATACCTTCTTGGGTCCTTGGCGGTTAGCGGTGAGCTTGGGCATCCATGCATACCTAGAACTCGTAAGGTTCATCCTCGGTCCACGATACCCGTTAAACACGCAATAATCATAAGGGATAGCATAGTAGGCTTGAGGTGACTTCGGTGAATAAACCTTTTGAAAAGGAGGTGTTGGTTTATTCGTGTTGACTCTAGTGTATGAGGTCTGTTTATGTCTATGATGGAGCAGAAACTTTGCTCTTGTCATTGGTTCATAGTCCATAATCCAGTCCTCGTCACTAGGATATAGAGTACATTCTCCACCTCAATGCTTGCTAGGGAACTTTTTGAAATTCTTGACATTACTCGGGTAAGAGTTCGGTCTTCCCTGAGGCATACCCTTGCGTTGCTTTTGTGAGTAATGTAGCCTCTTATTGCCTTGGAATTTTCCTTTAGATTGGTTATTCCCAAGTGGTTGACCATTTGCGATATGACCATGATGGTTTGGTACTCGAGGTCTATACCGAGGGGTCTGACGACTTCTCGGGTTACCGTTTTGGAAATTCCTTCTCGTAGGTTCTACAATACGTGTTTCAGTCAAATCATTAGATCGACTCGTTGATTGTGGTTCTGTTCCATTTGTGGCGTTAATCACTGGCTCAAGATTTTCAGTTTGTCCTTGGACAAAGACAGAACTTAAACCTCCACTAGTAGAAGGATCAGTTGGTTGTGTTAAGAGAACATGTTGATAAGAGCTGGAGCTATAACCGAGTCCGGTTCTACTCCCTGATGGTCTTTGATCATCTACCATTCGATCCATTAATCTGGATGAATTTTTAAATGTCGCAAGCACCGCACACAAATTTTGCTCTCTATCATCCTTCGCTTTACACTCTTTCTCAAGAAGATGAACTTGCTTCTCAAGCTGGCTTATAGATTCAAGCATCTCAGCATTTTTGGACCTTAAGTCCTCGAGATCTTGTCTTTCTGCCAATAGCTTGGCATTCTCTTCTTTGAGTTTGAGGTGTGAATCCTCAATACCATCAAAACTCTTCATCATTCTTTCGAATGCTTCCCTAGGGTTTTCATGATATGTTGATTCGGAACTATAATTAGAAGAGTGGTTTTGTGAAGTTACCTCTTCTTCATCTGCCATAAGGCACAGCTCTTCATCAGAGTCCTCTTGACTGAAAAGACATAGTAGTCCTTTTTCATCCTCCGAACTGTCACTTTCTGAACTAGAGCTGGAAGTGCATGACTCGTCGTTCTTTTCTCCTAACTTCTCTTCTACAGCTAGAGTCTTCCTTCGCCTATCATTCCTCTGGTTTTTGTTTGGCTCTTCGTCGGCATCATTTGATGCACTCTTCGGGTTGTGATAGTTTCCCGAATTCTTCTTGTAGTTGTGCTCGTCCTGATGCTTCTTGACGATGGGATATGGACATTCCGCTTTGAAGTGTCCAGGTTTTCGGCAGTTATAACACAACACTTGTATTTCATCCTTCTCATGTGTTCTGGATCCGCTAGCCTTGTCATTGCTTCGATACTTCATTCTTCTCGTCTTGTCAGTGTTATCATAGGATTGATTCTTTCGCATGAATCTTTTGAACCTTCTCATGAACAAAGCAAGCTGATCGTCAGTGAAAAAATCAGATGAGGGGTTAGTATTCGACCTTGGTGTTGATGATGAAGGTTGATGATTTGCAACTAAGGCTATGTTTCTCGTTTCAGGTTCTTCATCATTTTGAGCTTCCTTCTCGAACTCGTAGGCTTTCAGATCACTAAAGATCTGAGTAGTACTCGTTGTCTTGAGATCTCTATGATCACGCATAGCTACTTGATAAGACTCTGAGATACCCTTATTTCAAGCACATTTTAGGGTGTTTTATCGCGTCTATAGCATCCTTATTTGGTAAATTATGTGTGTAAATGTTTGAAAATCACTAACTGATGCACAGAAGCTACTTATAGCTTAAAAGAAGTAAAACAGGAGCCCCGGGAGCAAATAGGACCAAAAGATGAGCTTAAAAAGCAAACCAGGCAAAAGCGGAGCCCCGGAGGACCAATCTGGAAGGCCACACGCGTGTGAGCAAGCGTGGAAACTTTCCAGAAGCTCCCCACGCACGCTTACACGCGTGTGAGAGGCGTGGAGGCGTGTTGCGCGAATTTCAGCTAGGGTTGTCATTTCGGAGACTATTTAAACCCCTTTGATGAATTTCCAGAGGAGGATTCCAGAATTTTTAGTTTTCCCTTTTCTTAGTTTTTCCTTTGGAGAACTTTTTTCATTTTTTTCCTAGTTTCTAGATTAGATCAATCTCCATTGTAGAAGACAACAAGCTTGGATTGAAGGTCTTCTTCTCTCTAGGTGATCTCTATTTCATTTCTATAATTTTAGTAATCTTATTCTTGGATTAAATTAGCTTTTGCTTGCATTTCATATCATGAGTAGCTAATTTAGTCTAGGGATTTGGATTGTGTGATTGAATATTGCTTTTGTGATGATCTTATTTCTATATCTTGGATCTATGAGTTTGTGTTGATGGATTATCTATTCTTGTCTTTTGATTATTGTTTTGATGAGATCTTGTTTGGATTTGGCCAATCTAGATGAGAGATTGAGCTCTTGACTCTTTCATGTCTTTGATTAGAGTTAGGATTTAAAGCTTTATACAATCAAAGTTCCTATGGACTTCTTAAGAATAGTAGGATAGTGTGTAGCTTAAGTGTTTGATAAAATTCCTCTTAGAACTTTGGATGCTTGAAGGCACTCCTAAGTCAAAGAAGCCTTAGTACACAAGGTGGAAAAGGACTAAGACAACACACTCTTGA
>NC_044919.1:7268193-7308381 GCF_003576645.1 Ipomoea triloba | reverse complement strand
GAATGTTTGACATACCTCCACGTCCCTCCTTCGAGACCGACACTCGGGGAGTCACAGACTTTCCGTTTTATCATACAAATATCTTTTGACATTTCACCCTATGCACGCAAGTGTTGTCACTACTACTTTCATTTCCCAGCTTTTGGGTAGTCCTCGGAGAATCTTCAAGCTTATCTCCTTTTGTGTTAGCTTTTTCTCATCAAGATCATTGATTTCCATCAATAACTTTATGAACCGAGCTTCCATTTTAGTTATGGACTCCTTTGGATTGAGTTGAAGTCTTCAAACTTCTTCATGGCAATCGTCAGCTTGTTCTCCTTCTCTTGTTCGTCTCCATCACCTATGAGCATAAATACATCCAGATGTCTTTAGCATTCTTGCACTTTCTTACTCTCGGGAACAATGATTTGTCCAATGCCTTGTAGAGTATATCCTTGGCTATATTGTCGAGATTTACTCGGGTTCTCTCTTCGGTAGTCAGCAAGGATTTCTCCTTTGGAATCATTTCTGGTGATGTCGGATCGGTAGCAACACGATTGGGGTTCACTTGTAGTATCTGGATGGGTCCATCAGTTATCACGTCCCACATCTCATCATGCATGGCAGACAAGTGAGCCTGCATGTGCACTTTTCAATCATCAAACTTGTCCAAGTTAAACATAAGAAAATGCCTATGATGTTCCATTTTAGACATAGTGCAAAGTTTGAAAATATTTTGATAAATTTTTCAAAAAGGATCACCAGGCAGTATACACAGAGTGTTCACCGTTCAAGGTAACTTGCTTTGATACCACTTGTTGGTCCCGGTGGTATCGATGTGAGTCTAGAAGGGGGGGTTGAATAGACTCACAAGGGGTTTTTTAAAACTTTTTGTCTAAAGAGATAATCGCAGCGGAAAGAATATATCAAGTTTTATCTTCACTTTGCACTTAGGATTTTCTTGTAAAAGACATTAAGTTTGAGTGATATATGCAATGCAATACGTAAAATAAATAAAGAGAAAGAGAGAGGGTTTTTATAGTGGTTCGGCTGTTAACTAAGCCTACTCCACTCTTCTTCACAACACGTGAAGGTTTGTACTATATTCCCCGTTATAGTACAATTTCCGTTACAACAAGCTCCTTTGATCACTAAGCCCGGCAGCCTTGTTGTTGTAGGTTTTTCAACTTTTTCCAAGTTTACTCCGCCTCTTTCTACTTCACTTGTAGAGATGGTTGAAAGATTGTGATGATTCTCCAACTTGAAATTCTTGTGCTTTGCTTCCTTGATCAACTTCTTAATCACACAAGAACTTCTAAAGAGATCTGAATATCACTTGTAAGCTTATGAATATCACACTGAAAGTTTTTTTTCTTGATAGACAATATTTCGCGTTTTTCCAACCTTGTCAAAGTGAGATGGGACAAGGGTATTTATAGGTGAAATTTCAGATCCGTTGGAGGGAAAATGAAATTCAAAATCTATTGTCCAGTGTGTAATATCCAATGGGTAGTGTTTTCTTCTTTTTCAGAATGTCAGTACTTTCTAGCCGTTTGTCCACTTTTGTGCAAGGACAATTTGTCTTTTGTCCCTCAAAAGGTGACAATCATTAAATGCTCTTTGGGATCGTTGCATAGGACCCAAAATGACATTCAGTTATACCCATTCTCAAGGCAGTGGATAAGACAACTTATCAGAGAATGTCTTTGCCTTGGTTGTGAGAGAGAATGATTGACCTTATCATTTCTCTTAAACTCCTCGAGTCAATCACACTCTTGATTGCTCGGTCATAAAAGCTTGGCCCTTCCATGTTTCGACCTAAGATCTCAGTCTTCGGTTCTTCAAGTCTTCATTACTTCGCAGCTTCAACTCCTCGCATAGTTCACTCTTCGGTTTAAGTCTTCATGTCTTCGGTATATAAGACTCAAATCCTTAGAGATCAGAAAATGTTAAGGATTCGGTTACCCTGTAAGACTAAGATACAAAGCATAACCTATTCTAAAGACTGACACAAAAGTTAGGGGTTTCCTCGGATAGTTTGGTATCATGAAAATCAATGACTCGGGGTTCCTAACAGTGTGGACTAGTCAACCAAGTGAAATTAAAAATATAAAGCAATTTTTTTCCCCTTTCTTCTTCATTTGGCCGAATTCACAAGAGAAAAGAGAGAGAAAGATCATCATCTTCCTCCATTAAAGCTTCACCTTCCATAGCCAAAGTCCTTCACAAGTCTCAAGTCTTTCGGTAAAACTTTAATTTTATTCGGTAGAAAGCTTTATTTTCCTTCCTAGACCTTGAATCTAAGCTTAGTTTCTTAATATTTGTTGTTATGATGTTAAATTTTTCTCCTAGGGTTTTGAGTGAAAATTGGGGAAAAGGTCCAAGATTTGCTTTCTACGGTGTTAGTAAACTTTCTCAAGGTAAGGAATCCCTTAAGTAGGTTAAGGTCACCTGAAATTGGATAATTGATTGTTTGGTTGAAATATGATGAGATCTAGGTGGAAATATTGTGTAAATGATTGTATGTATAGTATATATGAAATTGTATTTTTCATAATATATAGGTATAAATTGTTGTGTTGAGGAGATGTGGTAGTTAATATGCCTAAATGTCTAAATTAGAGATGTTAGGTGTATTATATAATATATTTATGTACGTATAAGTATAGTATATTTATATATATATATATATATATATATATATATATATATATATATATATATATATACGTGTGATATATGTATATATGTAAAATCGTATATATGTGCATATATGTGTATAAATATGGGTATGTATGTATAATTAAAATAAAATGTTGTACTAGGTATATATATATATGTGATATATATGTTAATCTTGTATACCTATACGTATGTGTATTGTGGAAATTATACTATGTATATGGGTAGTATGTGCACTTTTATGGGAGTATGCCTAAATTGTGTGAGGCGTTATGTTGATTGCTTATATACATATATGAAGTATTATATACATATGTGAGGTGATAATGGAACAATGTGCGATAGTTACACTTTATTACCCCGGTGTATGGTAATTAGTGTACTATCAAAATGTTTTGAGAAATAAAACTTTTGGACAAAGTTAAGAGGGTTGAAGGATTTCAAGTTGGGACTTGGTTTTGTGGAATATGTCCAAAAAGTAATTTTTGACTCAAGGAAGATGAGGAAGAAGGAAAAATGTTTTCAAACCCTTAGTTTCTAGTAAAGTTGAGGAGGACCTTGATTAGCCTTCGGGTGGCTTAAAGTGCCCTTGCCCAAGGTTGTTATATATAGTATGATCATTCATACGGAAGGAGCGAAGTCTATTCGCCAGGTACTATATAACTCGTTTGGATGAGGAATTCCTGCGGGGGTGCGCACACTTAAAGTATAGTTACTCTAGAAAGTCCGGGTAGGTGTCGTTTCTATGGACCTAGTAGGGCCAGCTAGGGATCATTTTAACAAACCTTACGTCCAGGGGATCAGTGTTAGACCGGGTGATGAACACTGAACCCGAGTTCAATGATCCAAGTGGTCAAGAGAGGGAGTCAAGAGAATACTCCAAAGGCCTCACGCTTTCTACAAAGAAACTAAGTGGAGAATTTCGTATGAAAATGTAGTTACTCTATAGCTACGCTAAAGAGGGATGTGATGATTGTTTAAGCAAGAAAGGGTGTTGATGAACCCTCTTTGAGAAAAAGTTGGTGGAATTTCCCTACGAGAAAGGTTTTCAAGTATAGGGTGGTGATTAAATGCGAAGTCCATAAAATTTTTCCACTACTTGCTTATATGTGTAGATGATTAGTGATGCGTTGAGTAACGTATTTCTTGTTAAGCAATCCCTTATCCAAAGAAATTCTATTGTTGTTCCATTCTTAATTATTACTTGTGCAAATTATACTTGATAACCTGTTTGCAAGTAAAGGGTCAATGAGGAGTAAGGGTAATAAAGGTTTTGTTTAAATATACCTGTTTTGCAAACCTTTATTTAATTTTGGGTGACCCATGGATCCCTTACTTAGCCGTTGCGCTAACTACACTTCAATGTGTTTTTATTTAACAGATGTCATCTAGTGTGGGCTCCTGGAGCCCGATGAGCTCAGGGAGCTCATCTGAGTTTACATTCCCGACTATGGACTATGATGACTACACACAGTTCTTGATAGGCGAAGACCCCTACGTTCCTGGCTACGCTCCTGATCCTCCTGCTCCTCCTTTTCCGCAGTATAGCCCTCCCCCAGCTTATCCATCTGCACCCTCTTGCATTCCGGTTCGCAACTGGCAGCCGACTTTCCTGGATAATGCCCAAGCTAGGCATGGGTTTTATCCCATAGAGGTGTTAGAGGGGAGTGATCCCCTGGAGTTCGTCGTCTTTTATCCCTACCCGTGGGACCCAGTCCCCTAGAGAATTGGGATGAGTGGTCTATGGTGAACACTACTTGCTACTTTTTGGACCATCTCACCTGGTTCGCGGGTGAGTGGCATCTAGTATGGGGCACGTACACCGGACCGGTGTACCGCCTCTTAGAGTAGATGGTTCGTTGGGAAGGTCTTTGGAAGGACTTGTTTTGTGTAAATATTTTTTGTAGCCATAGTAAACTTAGTTGGCTAGTAAGGTTGTAAGTAACTTTAACCTTGGTGTTTTTTGGACCCTAGAGGTCAATTCTGGTATATATACATATTCGTAGCTAATCTAGCTACTTTTGTTTCTTTCTGCTGAAATGAATATATGGTTATGTCAAGTAGAAAGTGAGTGTGTGTGTGTGAAGCAGTTTTCTTCTTTAGCATGTGCATCTAGAGTAGACTCTACCGAGGTTGGACAGGGTTCAGTCTAGGTGTGGCGGTAACTACTCCGGATGTACGGTATAGCCGGGCCGGGGTGTTACACAGTGAATCAGATTTCCAGGAAAAATGCCTAATGGCACATGAAGTAGAAGAAGACGAGGTAACATCTAACTCCTTTGATTATGCAAATTCATCTATTTCTAGAGAATCTGTTAGGAATAAAAATGTAATAGTTTTGATGAGCCAATTTGTAATTTTAGAAATCCCCTATTTTATTTTTTAGAGTGTAGAGTCTAGACCAGGAAGACAAGTCATGACATTAGATTGGTTCGAATTATTGTGTTATAGAATACTTTTTGTATGAGTCTTGTAAGTTATTTGCTTGCACTATACACATGAGTGTATATGATCCAATAGACAAAGCTGAATTATCATTGCTAGAAGGCACGAGTTTGAATCCTATTGAGAACATTTTAAGCCTTGAAGAGCTAGTAGTGTCACGACTCAATTCCACAAAGAAAAGTCAACTTTATAGTCTTTGGAGGAACTTGTGGAGCTAGTTGTGGAGCAAGTCAAGCTCCATAGAGCTAGTCAAAGTCAAGAAGTCAAGGGCGAGAAGAAGATCAAGATCCACTATCTCTACACCATACGCTACACAATGCAAAGAAGGATCAAATATATTTATTTGATGGATATGATTAAATGAGTTGAAACGGATAAATGGTTAAAGGCTTGGAAATATGCCTATTGGTCTAGTGTTTGAATCCTACTTGTTACATTTTGCATGTCTCAAATATTTTACAAGGTCCAGTACGTGATGCCATGAACCAGAAGAAATTTGAAGGTGGTGATTTTCTGAAGATCATTGTTCATACTCAAGCAAGAGCCACCCGGAAAATATTTTGAAAGATCAACTTGCCCAAAGTCAAAAATATCAAGCTCTGAAGGATACAAAGTCTGCAATATCAAGCTGAGAAGGCAACAAAGTAAAAAATTGGAGGCTACAAGTTTCATGGATCAATCAAGCCGTAAAAGAAGACTTTGTGAGCAATTTGCAGAGGTAATATTTCTAAAATTACCAGCGGCATTAAATGAGCAGATCAAAATGGAGATTTTATAGATTAAATTGGCAAGTTATCAGATCAACGGTATGGTCATTAAATGAGGAGGTATGGCCATCAAAATCAGATTGGAATGACCAATCAGATCAAGTGAACGTTCAAAATTTGAATGTTCATAACGGGCAAATAATTCTTTGAATTATAAAAAGCCCAAGAAGACTTGAAGACAAGCACGGTTGAGATCTCAGACAAGGAATACATAGCACTACGAACCAAAAACGTGAAAAACTACAAGTGGTGCTACTGAGCGGTGAATGAGATAAAAATACAGAGTGCTGAGATATTGAGCTATACACGAGAGGATTTCAAGTCTTAGAAAAGAAATCTTTATTTCTTTGAACAAAAGTTGTATCTCTACTTAGAGTAGAAAGGAGTGTAGCTGGGTGCGTAACACTCGGGTGAACTAGGTGTAGCTTTGTGCGAAACACTTGGTTGGAACGTAGCTTTGTGCGTAGCGTTCGGGAACGTAGCTTTGTGCGTAGTGTTCGGGGAGCGTAGCTGTGTGCGTAGCGCTCGGGAGCTTAGCTTTGTGCGGAGAGCTCGTGGTTGAGTGTAGCTTTGTGCGTAGCACTCGGGAAGTGCTTGTGTAGCACTTGGAGTTTCACTATTGTATCTGGGTGATTGAAGATAGTGGAAATCTTTCTTGGAGAAGGAAGAAGTGGAGTAGGAGAATTACACCATCTCCGAACCACTATAAATCTCTGCCTCTATTTACTTTACTGCACTTTATATTTTTGCATGTTTTTAACTCACTAATCCTTTACGTACTGTGTTGATCATATCATCTGGGTTTGTGTGTTCCCACGTTCGCATGTGGCTCAAACTTTGCATACATATTCTTTGAGCTATTCTAAGGTTTTCCAACGTATTGCATGTCAAGTATCTCTTCAGTTTTACGCAGTTTTATTTTATAGCACTTTACCGTACGATATTCCGCTGCACATTTCAAGTTGAATTTATTCACTTGAAATCTCTGTTGTTGAAGTGTTATAAAGTTTTTAATTGTTAGAAAAGTCTATTCACCCCCCCCCTCTAGACTTTTCACCACCCTATCGGGACCAACAGAATCTATATTTCAATTAATGAAAGACTGTCAACTTGTTATGGACACTCATTCTCAACTCAAAGAGCGCAATGATTCTCTGATTCTTGAAAAAGATAAAATAAATGAGAAATTGCAAGATGCTTTACTTGATATGGGAAACTTGAAAGCTGAAAATATTCGCCTTCAAGAAGAGTGTAAAGCTAGAGAAATTAGAGAACATAATCTTAGGGAGACAATAGCATCATTTACACATTCATCCAAAATAATGAATAGAATGGTAAATATGCAAAAACCCTTAGGAGATAAAGCCGGACTGGGCTATGATCCTACATGTTCTAAAATTTCTGAAAAATTGACTAATTCTACTACTTCTTTAATTAATAAAGCTCAAGTAGTAAAGTTTGTCAAAAGTCAAGATAGCACTATGAGACAAGGAATTGGTTATCTAATCAGATAAGGAAATTGATAATACATATGTTAAGTCCATAATTAAAGGAGATTACAAAAATTATAATAATTATTCCAATTCACATATTATTATGCTAATTCACGTATTATTATGCAATACAATTGTGCAAATTATTCCAAATTGATTATTACGCATATGAAATTATCCTAATGGTTACTTTTGAATAAAATCTTAAAAATTATGTTAATTAATAAATTAATTCACACATTATATTTTTATTAAACTGTTTTTTTTTATACTTGCTGTATCTAATCAATCAAGGAAATTAAACATGCACATACTATGAACATAATTTTTTTAAAAAATTAAACATACACATATTACATCTATAATTAAACAAAATTAAACATACACATGTTATTTTATTAATAATAATATATACTCCTTAATTAATATAATTATTCATATTACATGGACACCATAATTAGTATAATAATTAAGAATAATATATACTCTTTAATTACCACTAGTATTTTCGCCCGTGCGTTGCACGGAATAAATTTTTTTATAATGTTTTAAGAATATTTAGATCGATATATAATTATATAAATTATAACATCAATATTATATAGTGCAAATGATGAATGGTTGGATCGATTATGTTTTCTAATGTTATCCTTGCTTGAATTCAAGCAAATAATTGGTCAATTACCCGTGCGATGCATATATAAATATTTTAAATTATATATTTAGATAATAAAATTAAAGATAGAATAATAAAAAAAATTCTAATATTGAACGTGTACAATTATTTTGTTATGTGATTAGTGTAAAGATATCACTCAATATAATATTTGTTCTCTTGTAATATTGAATTGCTTGTATATATTGATCGTCACAATATTTTACTAAAAGAACATATTATAAAATATTATGTTATTAGATATAACACATGATTTTAAAACATTTGAATTTAAATAAATCAGATCTGCCTAGATATAAACATAATTATGCAAATTAGACATACATAAAATATGCCAGTAATATGCATAGTCCACATATATTGTATACATGTCATTTAATATAGATACATGTAAAAGATAATCATTGTTATTATTTTAGTAATCTAATCTAAGTAAATACTAAATAAATAAATAAAATACAATAAATAAATGAATAAATAGAAAGTCCAATGAAATAAACCTATATATATATATATATATATATATATATATATATATATATATATATATATTTACAGCAGCTTATTAAAATTGTTTTCGACAAAACAAAAAAAAAATTATCTCAATCTTTTAACCCTAACACCCCGTACAATCGAATCAATCGTACCATAATTGTCAAGGCAGTACATTAGGCATTTATTCCATTGAGTAAAAACAAAGTAAGAACCAGTAAGAAAATATTAATTTTTTTTGAAGTTGGAATGGGTATTAAAGATGAATGACCCCTAATGACCATGTACTGTATTTCAAGTTTTGAATGTTGAATGAAGGGAAACTGCCACTTTGAAAAAAAAATATCTTTAATATTAGCTAAAATTTTAAACAACTCAAAGCAAAAATAATAAGTCCGTGAATATTATATATGTTCATAACTCACTGTATATGTTCATGTTTGTGTTTCAAAATAAATGGTTTGATCAATTTCATTAATCTAAAATAGGGTTCTAACATTTTATATCTTGATTTGTGTGACTCTAAATATATAGATAACATATAGATAATAAGTAAAACAATGATTCAAACACTATATATTTGAGATTTAATTTGGGACTTACCTTTGTCGGTGGTTTTTTGTTTCTTGTTGCCCCTAAGAATTGTTGACCCTGTGGGTTTCTTCATTATGTTGTTTGTTTGAATTGTGAGAAACTGATGCAAGAAAAAAAAAGTTAAAACTACTATTTAGTTGTTTATTTATATGATCAATAGTATTGAATTTGGAGTGAATAATTATAATATTATTATTTCTTTCCTTTATTAGATGTCTAAAATTATTACAATCAACAGTCATAATAGGTAATTTGGAGTATAATTATAGTTTTGATTTATTTCCTTGATTGAATTAAAAAAAAAAGCATTCTGTTGTGAACTTTCTTTAGAAGTTGGGTCATTAGTTCTTGCATATCTGGAAGATATCTGATCTCGAATTGAATGAACATTTCCTCTTGTAGCTCAGGTTGAAAATGGTATCGTATGCGTTTAGATCCTTACTCCTGAAACTAACACCCACCAGTCTTCCATGGCTTCCACTCTAATGAAAGAGGCTCCTCCCCACTCTCCAAGGCCATCTCAGGAGAAAAGCCTCAGGTTTCTGCTTCACCTAGCCATGGTGTTGCCCCTGCAGCAAAGTAATGTTTTTCTCCTTCCTTTATCATCCAAGAAAATTACTATCAGGGTTATATAGTGTCTCTGTCTTTTTTGGTTATATTATTTGCCATAATAATTACTGGTGCTCTTGGTTCTTAGTGCTTACTGCTTAGCCTAGAATTAGCTTAAATTCTTGTGTATTAGGTTTGTGACTTCACTGGCTCTGCATTTATGGGGGGAATTTCATTATTATGTGGAAAAAAGTTCATGCTTTTCCCATACTATTCATCTTTCTTGAGAATATTGCTTCTGTTTTTCCCTTTTCAAATTTCTAGCATTATGACTATAGTTATCCATTCATGGAACTGTTGGTTTTGGATATTTCTGTTGTATTTTCTTGTTCTGATTAGGGGTGGGAATTTCAGTTTTCGGATCAGATATGTTATTCAACTTTGCAGATTTGTATTACTTGAACTTGGATCTGGCCAATTGGCTAAAGAAAGAAGGAAGGTAGTTAAGAACCTAGCTAATATGACCACAACAAATTCATTCTTCTCGTGTTGTGCTTATTTTGGACAGGGCACAGGTGGTAGGATGGCCCCCAATTCGATCTTTTCGGAAGAATTCGGTGGTTACTAATCCTCCCAAGACCGAAGAAGGTCCAAATGGGAAATCGGGGTCGGGCTGTCTCTATGTCAAAGTCAGCATGGACGGTGCCCCTTACCTGAGAAAAGTTGACCTTAAGATCTACGGCTGCTATAAGGATCTGACTTTGGCTCTGCAAAAGATGTTTAGCTATTTTACTATCGGTAATCTCTTAGCTCGTTAACAGTATGCAAGAATAATTGCCTTGGAGTGTTTTTTCCCGACTGAGATTAATGTTTTGAAGTAAATTTTTTTTATATTGCTGTAAAAAAGAAGTGAAGAACTACTATGCAATAGAAATACGAACGATCACATAATCAACGTCATTGATAACTCGGGACTTATCTTTTTTTACCTTCATATTCAGGTCAATCGGGATCTCCGGGTGTTCATATCCGGGATGGAATGAGCAAAAGTAGATTGATGGTGACTGGATGCTCGTTGGTGATCTTCCATGGGAGTAAGTTTGGTTTTTCTTTGGTTATAGATTCTCCATTTCGGCCTTGAATATGCCCCCATTAGTACTATCCTTAATAAGTGAAAATATATTAAATGCGTTATGGAAAGTTCGAAAATGAAATATTGCTAAGTTTTGCAAAACAGCGGCAGCATTTTGAAGATTGTTTAAAAGAATAATACAAAAACATAACATCAAATTATAGCATGTATTAAACAAAAGTGTAAAACTTAACAGAATAAACCATCTGTTAAGTGTTAAGTCTATTCAAAGTAATAAAAACACCAAATGAAATACATATTGTTCATGCTTAAACAGCTCCAAAATAACAAAGGCTAGCATGGGTTGGGCTCATTCTTAGGCTTTTTCAAAGTCTTTGAAGATGATGAACAATCCATGTTTATTCTCTTCAAAGATTGCTGGTCAGGAGTGCTTTCATCAAGAATGATTACTTCTGGATTAGACGAAGGTATAACTTCTAGTGGTTCAATGCCCTGATTCAAAAAAATAATAAACATTAGCATAAAAGAATTTAAAACAGTATTTAAAAACATGTTAAATAGTACAAACTTGTCCAAAATTTTCATTGAATTCTTTTTCCTCAGCAAGCTTCCTAATCACACTGCCTTGTTCTCCCTTTTTGAAAGAATTGCTTATTGCTTCGTCAGCTTGCAATCCTAAAACAGTAAAAGCAGCATTTCCTCTGTACTTAAATTGATCCTCTCTTGTAACTATCCTGAACTTCATGGTCTTTCCAATTAATCCCTCAATCTCATTGGGCATACAACCCTCCTATGCCAACCAAATAAACATTAAATAGTATAAAATGTTTTTGACCTTCTTATCATCATAAATATCCATTAAAGAAGTCACTATGATATTCTCATTTGACATAGTTTTCAACGATCCTGATCCCGTGTTTCTAGATCTTGAGCTTATACTCTGTATTGGAGTCAAGAACCTAGACAAACTACTTAAAACAAATAACTTGTAATCATAAAAGATATTACCAAAAACATATTATACGGTGTGACTAAAGTAAATTGTATTAATACCTATCCTTGAAAGCAAAAAGCTCGGGGCATTCATAGTTGAATAAAACTCTAGTTGCAGTATACGAACTGGAAATCCTAATCTCACCATCTAATATACAAAAAGTATTTGTAAATAAATATATCCCACACAAATAAATAAAATAAAATATACCATTATGTTATTACTCACCATCAGTGACCCTAGCTCTACATAATTGTAGTATAACAATCAATGGGTCTGTTAAAGCAACATTAAAAAACGGCAAAACGGAATCCACATGCTCGTCCCATAAGGTTACGGTCAATCGACTTTCCCTGAATAAAAACAAATTAATTTTGTAATAAAGGCTATATGTTTACACATGTCTGGATATCATGTTTAATGTAAACATGCTTAATGCAATCGACTTTCACTGAACATTGTAAATTGGATATCATGCTTAATGAAATCTTTAATATTATTTACAAAAGAATATTTACAGTCAATATATTATTTTTGTATTTTGAAATAAAATAATAAGACATAACAAATTACAAAAGTGCATACCTACAATCCTCAATAACAAAATCAATCAACCTTTGAGAATTTTGTTTAACTTGAATATCTTTTGGCTGATGAATGGAAACGACACGACCAATCAAATCTGTGAAAATAATAAATACATTAACATGACATAGGATTTGTATAACATTAAATATAAAACGACATTGGAATGGTAACTTACCAATTAACTGGTTACAATCAACACCTCCTGGAGCCTTTAAAGATCCAAAATCCTTAAATTGAAACATGTTTTTCGAAAAAATAGAATCATCTTGATCCGAAAAACTGATAACCGTATCATTGTTTGCTTTCAAGATGTATTTGTGCTCGCATGTCTTAAACCTCATGCGAGATGTATGCACAATGAAATTCTGAACGTTATAAACCTTTCCTTCCCTCAAAAGAGTACTGAATTTTTGAACATATTCTTTTGGAATTTGTAAATGGATGCAAATTCCCTATGAGAATCATTCAGTAATTAAAATTATTATGTAGATATTCAATAAAAGAGAAAATTTTGTTGTTTAAATAATGTATAATGCAATACATACCTTATAGTCATGAAATAAGCACTCTAGAGTTTGGTGGTTCAGTGGTGTGCGTTGATATTTTTTAGAAAAATAATAATGCATTAAACGAAGGCATATGGATGTTTTTCTTGTCCTAAGAGAGAGTTGGGATGCAGAAAGAAGACTTGAATCCATACTTTATTGTTGAATAGAATGACAATACAATGAAAAAATAATACGTATGTAAATTGATCATGAGGTGTAGCATATATATATATGAATAAAATGGAGTCAGATTGATCACTTTAGTAGGATATTACCATTTGAAATTTGGTTATAAATGGTTATAAATTAAAATGTAATAAACTTGAATATTTGACTCATAAGAACCGTAAAAAGTTTACGCAAATGAATTAGGAATCTATGTGTGTGCATATAAGTATAAAGAGATATAGTACATAATAGTAGAATGGCGGAGTAGTATATATTAGGAAGACAATTATGATGATAATAAGAAAAAATTCTGTATAGCATAATATAAATATATATATATATAAGATGATATATATATAAAGAAAATATATTAGGAAAGACAATTATGATGATAATAAGAAAAAATCATGTATAGCATATAATATATATAAATATGTATAGAATTTGGAAATTCACGTAGCTTTTTAGGTACATAAATATATATAAGATTAGCGCAATTATTGGGCTCAAAATAACATATTTTAAGGGTAATATAGGTTTAGGAAACTGTAATGGACATAAAATAATTTTACTCAAATGATTGTAGGTCACCTAAAATATAATAGAATATTTATATAGACTATATAGTAAAAATAATTTATTTAAAAGAATATTTATATAGTAAAATAGTTTACTAAAAACAATAATATTTAAAATAAAATATTAGATCTTTTTTTTATCATTTACTTTCCAAATTTATTAAATAATTACTAAAGAAATAATACAAAATAAATAAAAATATTTGACCATAGTTAATATTTTAAATAATTAGTTTTTTTTTTGTAATGTACATAAATAACAAAAATACTATTGATTAATAAAATTAATATATTTATTCATTTTTAAAATGCCTTCTATTAATGTGTCTCTTTTTAAAATTCAGAAAATTGAAGATATTTTTGTTAAGTTGTTATATGAATATAAAATGGAATAAGGTTGACCATGTTAGTAGCTAGGATATTATCATTTGAATTTTGGTTATAAATGGTTAGAAATTAAAAGTAAAATACAATAAATTTTGCCCAAAAGAACACTTACCCGTTCCATAAATTACTCATTTTATATATAGAAATAATAGTATGAGTTGAAGGTTATTACAATTAAAAAGTTACGCAAATGAATTAGGAATCTATGTGTGTGTATATAAGTATAAAGAGATATAGTACATAATAGTAGAATGGCGGAGTAGTATATATTAGGAAAACAATTATGATGATAATAAGAAAAATTCTGTATAGCATAATATAAATATATATATAAGATGATATATATATATAAAGAAAATATATTAGGAAAGACAATTATGATGATAATAAGAAAAAAATCATGTATAGCATATAATATATATAAATATGTATAAGATAAATCATGTATAGCATATAATATATATAAATATGTATAAGATTAATCATGTATAGCATATAATATATATAAATATGTATAAGATTAAGAAATTCACGTAGCTTTTTAGGTACATAAATATATATAAGATTAGGAAAATTATTGGGCTCAAAATAACATATTTTAAGGGTAATATAGGTTTAGGAAACTGTAATAGACATAAAATAATTTTACTCAAATGATTGTAGGTCACGTAAAATATAATAGAATATTTATATAGACTATATAGTAAAAATAATTTATTTAAAAGAATATTTATATAGTAAAATAGTTTACTAAAAAAAATAATATTTAAAATAAAATATTANAGAAATTCACGTAGCTTTTTAGGTACATAAATATATATAAGATTAGGAAAATTATTGGGCTCAAAATAACATATTTTAAGGGTAATATAGGTTTAGGAAACTGTAATAGACATAAAATAATTTTACTCAAATGATTGTAGGTCACGTAAAATATAATAGAATATTTATATAGACTATATAGTAAAAATAATTTATTTATAGAATATTTATATAGACTATATAGTAAAAATAATTTATTTAAAAGAATATTTATATAGTAATATAGTAAAAATAATTTATTTAAAAGAATATTTATATAGTAAAATAGTTTACTAAAAATATTTAAAAGAATATTTATATAGTAAAATAGTTTACTAAAAAAAATAATATTTAAAATAAAATATTAATATAAAAATCCTCAAGACTATGAAGCTTAATTCGATATATATATATATATATATCTTTATAAAAAAGGAATTTATTTCAATATTAAATCACATATATAATTATGTTATGTTATTAAAAAATTATTAATGTGCTGGATGAAGAATACGTCTTGAAATTATGTATTAAATTTTATTTGATTGAAATAACTTAATCGAAATTACAAATATATCACCAAATATATCACATATTCATTCTATTTATATACTATTACATATATTACATATATTACAAATATATCACCAAATATATCACACCAATTATATCACACCAATTATATCATCAATTATTCAATCACCAATTAATATTACCATATTATATTACCTTTTTAACATTTTGATTAATTAATAAATCCAATTACTCAATCACCAACATCTAACCATAATAAATTAATAATTAATAAATGAATAAATTAATTAATAAATAAATAAAATAACTGAATTTACCAAAATGCCACTAACTTTGGGCGGGAAACTTTAGAAGGAGGATAATGCTTTTATATATAGATAGATTAGTAATCATAATAAAATGACCTCATTCTTATTATAATTAATGATAAATTTTCCTGCCCATATAAGAAATTAAACATACACATATTACGGTGAGTAATTAAAAGAAATTAAGCATAGTATACACATATTACGCCAATAGTTAAAGGATATTAAACATAAACATATTACGCCCATATTACCAACCTATATTTAATACTTTAATCTTAATATAATAATTAAACATACGGATCTTCATTTGATTATAGAAAATTTTTATTACTTAAAATAATTCAATTAACCATGCTCTTCCTTCTATTTTTTTTAAACTTTTGCTATTATAATTTTTAAGTAATCAAATTCAACACTAATATACAAATCTTATAATTTCAAATAAATGTATATATACTTTCAAATATTAAAATTGTTTATAATTTCATCATTAATTTTATTATTTAAATATATAATAAGAAAATTTATCCGTGCATCACACGGGTAATTTACTAGTAATATATATAACACATCGTCCTATAAAAAGTGTGGACACATATACACTTCCTATCTTAAAATATTAAAGGCTAGGATCATACCATTACTAAACTTTTAAATTTACAATAATTATAAAATGAAACTCCATTAATGAACTCTAATGATGAACTCCGTGAGACGAATCGGGTCGGATCAATATGAAAATGTAATATAGGAAAAGTGTAATATTTTTGAAGAAAAATGTTAATGTAAAAGTATTACATTTTTCATAAAGTATTACACTTTCCCTTAAAAGTAATGTTAACAAGTGTTTGTTACTTATAAGAGAAAATGTAATATTTATGAGGAAAAATGTAATACTTTTAAATCAAAATGTAATACTTTTAAATCAAAATGTAAAACTATTACATTTTTCTTCAAAAGTATTACAATACATTTTCACATGTCTATATAATTCCTAATATAATATATTCTTTTCTACTCTCGTATTCGTACTACAATTCTACATTTAATACAATTCTAGAAAATACAGTACACAACTATTCCAATTCGTATAAAATAATACAGTACATATATTTCCCTACTATTTATAAACAACAATATTGTTGTAAATTATAGTAATACAATTCCTAATACAATATATTCTTCCTTACTTTCCTATTCATACTACAATTCTACATTAAAATTTATTTTCGTAATACAATTCTAGAAAATACAATACACAATTATTCCAAGAACACCTTTCAATATGCATAGGAATGGTAATGCATCTCAAATTCAAAATAATATTCATTTTGATTTATTTGTTGTTTCAAATGATTGTTCCTCCAATTAATGTGTATAATAAAATGTAATGGTTACTACAAATAATTTGAATTTGAGTTGTATTACCATTTCTATACATATTAATAGATGTTTTTTTTTCTATCATAACATATTAATAGGTGTTCTTGGAATAGTTGTGTAATTTTCTAGAATGTATTCCGAAAAGAAATTTTAATGTACAATTGTATTAATAATATGAAGTAGAAAAGAATATATTGTATTAGGAATTGTATTACCATATTTTCCAATAATATTGTTGCTTATGAATAATAGGGAAGTATATGTATTGTATTTTTTTATACGAATTGAAATAGTTATGTACTATATTTTCTAGAATTGTATCACGAAAATGAATTTTAATGTAGGATTGTAGTACGAATAGGAAAGTAGGAAAGAATATATTGTATTAGGAATTGTGTTACCATATTTTACAATATTACGTAAACCTTAATAGTATATGAGTATTTTGGGCTAGAAGTTAAAATGGAGGATTTTGTTTTTATTAATAGTATAGATATAGATTAATGCGTTAATTATTATGTATTTATTTGATTTTATTATTTCTAAAAATATTGCAGTTGTTAGCAAACCAAATAATATATATGCAATTAATATATAAAATTTAATATTAAAAATAGAGATGCATTCATAGTTGTGTATTTAAAGTTTGAGTCATTGTATGAGAATCGTCTAAATACTGACCTTTTTTTTTTATTTAGAAAATGAGTCGGTATTGCAAACAACTGTTGGTTCTTCAACATTTAATCCAGTTCATCAGAGATATAATGGTGAACAAATTATTTGCAATAGCCTACACACCTATTTTGTTATGTATAAAATGCAATCATAAAATTTCCTTCCTAAATATAAATAACTGCAATAGCTGGTAATGAAACATTGTTTGGTGGATTTACGATTTGTTCTCCATCAACACCTATTAATATACTCAGCAAAGGTACTACTGCTTAAAAATATAATATAACATAATAGGTGAAAATATATGCACATTTTGATTTATTTGTTTGGTTCAATTGTTGCAGTTAATGTTCGTCAAAGTCCATTGAAAGAGAATAATATGGACACTAGAGGAACACTATTAAGTGCAATCACAAATGGTGTATTTTATATTCAAATTATCCTATTTCTCATCTCGACTAAAGTAATATTTTAATCTTATTTTATATATTTAGTCATTATTTTATTTTTACGTGTTAATACTATTTTGTCTTTATTTGATGCAATTATTACTTTTGCAAAAAAATTGTAGTTGCTAGCAACCCAAGTTTATATGAATTGAACAGTATAATTAGGCCCTTCACACCTTCGACTTTTGTCACAAATGGTAAGAATTTTCTCTATTATTCACTACATATTTCTTCATTTGTTCTGTATGATAAATGTGTTATTATATATACTTGAATAAAAACAAATTCTATACGATCAATGTGATGTTACATATGTTTGAATAAAACAAATTGCAGTTGATATGCATAACATATTTTCACCGTCCAATGAACGTTTATTGAATATGTTAAATATGTCAACTTCAACGGCTTCATCACGCAAACCATTACCTAATGTTACGAATGGTAATTTATAATTCACTCAATGAGTTTTGCCTTTTGTTATTCCTAGTGTGTGTTTAAAACTTTTATCATTACTAAAAAATAATTTTAAGAATTAATTGTATTTTACTAAAGTGGAAAGAGAATCGCATCGTCGGTGTAATCGTGTTTCGCGGTCAATTGCAAGAAATTTCAGTAGATCATTGTCAAGAACAAATGTGAGGAATTTAAACATGGATTTCAAATAGGTCGAGGCTCAAAATAATGGATACAATCAGTTTTCTTTCCTTTAAATACAAAAGTTTGTTTTGTTCATATTTTCACAATATAAATAATGTGTATTAATTGTAAGCTGTTTCCGTTACCAGATTGTTCTTTTGACCTTGAAGATGCTGCTCATTCGTGTGAGGGAAGAGCCTAAGGGACTTTCCAAAAATCTCAATTCCCGACGAAACCAACATGGATTTGATGGAAAACATGTTGATAGCTGAAAAATTGGCGTATGACAAGGAATCGTTGAAGACAGAACATTAAAAGTTGGTAACGCAATTGATGGATGATAAAAAAAAATGTCTACGATTATATCATGAATGATATTCATTCCAATGGAGGTGGATTGTTCTTGTGTATGGTTACGGAGGAACAGTCAAGACGTTCGTGTGGAGAACGTTATCGTCAAAGATAAGGAGCCGCAATGATATTGTTTTGAATGTTACTTCGAGTGGAATATCATCTTTGCTTTTGCCGGGAGGCAGGACAACGCATTACAGATTTGCTATACCACTCTCTTTGAACGAAGATTTCTCGTGCAATATATCGCAAGGTAGTGACTTTGTTGAGCTTATAATAAGGGGCAAATTGATTATATGGGACGAGGCACCGATGACGCACAAACTGTTTTGAAGCTTTGGACAAAACCATGAGGGATCTATTAAGGATCGCAATACCGGGTAGTGCTGAAAAGACATTTGGTTGAAAGACAATAGTTTTAGGCGGTGATTTTAGACAGATTCTTCCCGTTATTCCAAAAGCAACGTGACTAGTAGTTGTCGGAACCACTATTAATTCTTCCTACCTCTGGATGAATTGCAAGGTACTTAGGTTTACAAATAACTTGAGACTATGGAGCTTAGCTTCAGAGGAAGATAGACATACGGTTGATTGGCTTTCAAAATGGATTGCTAACATTGGGATATCAGACAAGAATATCCATTTCAATAATCGGACAAAGCTATGTCTTGGAAAAGGGAAAGAAAGGTATACCTCGCTTAGAATTTCTTCCAAAGTGAACGCCTTTTTCCTTTTCCCTAATCAGAATATCCCACAACAGAGTTTATGAACAAAGGATGAGTAGTAAGGGATGTACCTTTTCTGATCACCTAATTCCTCGGTTTAATCTCTTCCTTATTGGGCTTGGGGTGCCTCCCAAGAGCGCCACGTTTAACGTCCTTGGTTGGACGAAACGCGGTAATAACAGGACGAACATAATAGCAAGCAATAATAACAGACAAAATGAAATATTATCCACAAACAGATTCTTAAAGTTCAATCAGAAGTTACTCAATCAGTCAAACTTTTCATGAGGTAAGATTCCAGCTGCTTTACTTTCATTGCCCTGCACCGGGTCCTGTTCTTGCAAGTTCTTTCCGAAGGAAGTCAATTTGCATACTCATTTCTTCGAGGAACTCATAGTGTCTAGCTTCTCTCTTCTCCAAAAATGTTTCCTGTTCGAGATGCAGCTCATATTGGAAGCTTTGCATTGTCTTCCAATCCGTGACTTTGGTTAATCGTGAAGGAGCTGCCGGTAGTGAAGATGACTAAGCTGGAGTTGGATCTTTCACAGACGGTGCTGCTGGAGATGGAATTATTTGGGGACAAGACTAGGGGAGATGCATGAGTTTTCTCAAGAGGTGTGGTGGGCTGTGGAGTTGTCGAGGATGAAGAAGGAGGTGGTGGTTCCATTTCCACCTTTGGTAGCTTGGGCATTTTCTTTTTTGTTGCCTTTGCCTCTTTCTTAACTCGTCGTGTTCGGCCGATGTTCAAGGTGGATAGATCCTTGAGCGATAGAGGAGTCATAGCTGCCTTCTTCACGATTTCCACGGTCCATTCCATTCTGGCCTGATATCCCAAGGCTATGCACGGTTGCGTGACCAAGGGTCCCACAAACACTGAGGTGACCTTTGCTTGTTGTTGTGCCTTCAGCCATCCCTTGCACACCATCCCCATATTCACAGGTGTATTTGTATCCATGCTCCAAAGCGCGAATAAATCAGTTCGGTAAACTTTTGCAAAGTTGCATGTGCGCCCTTCCCATGAGTGAGCCAAAATTCGCCTAACCACCAGAATATCATCTCTTTTGATATGTGATTGCAGTACTCTTGCCCCACTCCACTCAATTCCTGGCTTTGCAATTTCTTTCCAATATCTCTTTGGAGTTTCAAAGTCGGCGAAGTCACAAGGGAGGTGCCTATACCAAGAGCTCTCTTGGTCTTCTTTGCTATAGAACCCAAGCAAAAATGTGATGGGGTTCGTTGAAAAGAGAGAACCGGATTGTGGGGCTCCTTAGATCACCACTCCTCCCCGTGACCTCAAGAGTAACCACGAATTCGTAGATTGCAGGTGCATATGTTGGGTGGCGCCATCCAAAGACTCTACTCCAATAGGGTTGATGGATAAGACAGGCTACCGAGTGCCGACACTGAAAAGGATTCAACATGGCTAAGTCGACGAAGTTCCACCCGGTGATTGGGAGATTGAACAGATATTGAAAACGTTTGCTCGCTTTCTCGGTCAAGCGTATTCTTCCACAAGAGCTTCCTTCGTTTCCTTCCTCCTCCTTTGTTTTTGGCAATTCTGTCTCCATCATCGGGGCTTTCCCTTTCTTGGCTCTCATTTCCTCTTGATTAGCGGTTGACGATTGCGAAGACATTTCATATGAGAAACAATCAGTAATTTTAAAATATATAGAAATATTTCTCTCAATTCAAAGGCACTATGTATCATAGGGAAATAAAATAACACAAAATTTTAGCATATTCTCTTCATGATTGGCATTCCAAATGAGAACAAGTTGTATGACAAATGCAAAATATTATTTGGGAATTCAAAAAGTCAACATAGAAGTCAACTTCATCTTCTTTCTTCAAACTAGGTTGAGATTTGAAAAATGGAGTAAACATGGAAGCTCAAATTTTACCAAATAAAGTGTTGAAAATAGCAATGTAAGGCCTAAGGAGCAAGAAAGTTTCAAACTTTGCTACCTTTGCTCTCTATTTCATCTTGAATTCCATACAACAAGAATATGCCCAAATCACATAGGGTTTGAAATCTAAGTACTAAGAGGTTGTAAGAGATGAAATTTCAATCATCTAATAGCAATGTAAGCTTCACACAAGTCTTAGAAGTCATTTCTTAACTAAACATTTCAAGAAAAACTTCAAGCCATAAAGACCCATAGAGACATGCCTTAAGGAAAATAAGCTCTAACATTCAAGTAAATAAGAGTAAGAGAAGATGAGTTTTACCTTTGGAGTAGCTTTGGGAGTGAAGAAAACATTAGAAATTTTGCAAAGAAATGCCTTGAAATGGAGTGTTTTTACCTTAGAGAAAGGTTTAGCTCGTGGATGTAAAGAAATGAAGAAGGGACAAGGGTTAGAGCACTTTTGCGCCCTTTTTTACGCAACTTTTCTGGTGCCCGTTCACGCTTCCCACACGCGTGGTGGTGGCGTGGGCGCTTACTGGAATCAATCCACGCCGCCCTACACGCGTGTGGGTGGCGTGGACGTGTCCAGTTGTCCACTTTGAATTTCTTTACCTCTCTTTCTTTGATCAATGACTTGGATGAATAAATTCTCATTGGAATTCATTTTTAGAATGAAGAATCTGCGTGGTTAATTAAATGAAACTATACAAAAAAATAAAGTTTATCAAAAATAAGAAAAACGAGAACAAATAAGTCAAGTTCTAAATCCTACGGATAACATTGGGAATGCCTCCCAAGTGCGCCATGGTTTAACGTCTCCTGCTAGATGTAGTGTGCTCTATCCTTCGAAGCACACTGATTTCGGGACCCTACAAAGCGTCCCATGAACTTTAGCCTCAAGGAATGCTCCAAGATGTTGGACATCCTTGAATCCTAAACCAAATAAAGGAAGAACAAGGTGTATAATTGGAAGGTTTTTGGCATCAAACACCCCCTTTGATTCCTCAAAGGTAGTGTTATCTTCCCTCATTTTCTCATTCTCTCTTCCACCCCTAAGGATCTTATCAATTTTAGCATAGGTTTGGTACCATCTCTCCTCACTCAAATTTTCAATCTCACATTCAGTTACGTTACCCCCCTCAATTCTCTCCATTAGATCAAACTTGAAGATTCCTTCCTTTTCCACCATCTCTTCCTCACATTCTCTCCTCTCATCTCCCCACTCTATTTGGCTAAAAGAATCACCATTATCTTTATATGAGTAAAACGAAGTAATATCCCCTTCACTTATCAACTCATTTATTCTCCAATCATAGGATTCATTTTCCAAAAATTTAAAACAATCGTATTCGTCTTTAAAGAAAGGAGAATCCTTATGATTGTCACTCAATATATCACGATTTACTATAGAATCATCCTCCCGAAAAGTAAAGCAGTCATAGTCAAAAGTAGTAGAAATAACAATGCGAAGGGAGTAATCTTTATAAGGAACACATTTATCATGATCAAGTGAACCAACATTTCCACACTTATTAATAGAATAATCATTAATAAAGCCTATGGAGTCATCCTCCCGGAAATAAAAACATGTAGTATCACAAGCATATAGATCATTATTGCGCTTCAAAGGGGAGTCATCCACACAGGTGTCAAAAGTGTGTTCAATAAGAGCACAAGGATTTTCAAGAATATTCATGCAAGAAGGATTTAGAATGTTACCACATGTTGGCTCTTCATCTTCCCACACTACTTCGATGTCCTCATCCTCACTCTCCATCTCTACCTCTTTTACAGCTTCCAATTCGAAAATTGGAACTTCTTCAAGCACCGGGGCATAACAGTCTACTTTCTCTTCAACACTCACCTCTTTACTAGCATTGTGTTCATTTTCAACCTCTTGTATAATCCTTGGATGGGCTTCCCAAAAATTGGGAGATTCTCTTCAAGTGAGAAATCTATCCGTGATGAACTTGTCCTCATGAACTCCTCCATCATGGATAGCATTTTAGTTTCAACTTCTTCCAATGGAAGTCCTTCTTCCCGGAGGGTAGTGAGATAACCTTTTAATTCGCTCTTGATTTCGGCTCTTAAATTGGCCGTATCATCCTTGGCCATCCTCATGAATGCTTCTATTTTGTTTTTAAGAATCTCAATCTCGTCTTTGGCCGGTGGGATATAATCACAAGGATTAGTATGGGTAAGATATGGGAATGACGGTGGTGTTTCAAAGAATTGTGTAGTATTGTTTCCTTTATGAGATTGTGATGGAGGTGGGTAATGGGTGTTTAAGTGCGCATTGGGGAATAAATTTGGCTCGTGAGTATAGCTTGGGTCGATTATTTTCATCATTTGTACAAGCTTACTCTATATATTTTGGGATATTTCTTTAGAGCTTAATGAGTCTTCTTCTTGATATGGTGGAATTGGGTGTGTATATGGTGGTGGTTGATGGCTATGTATATAAGATGGATAAAAATTTGGAGGTGGTAAGTAGTGGTGTGGAAATGGGTAAGGATTTTGTTGGGCGTCGGCAAGGTTGGCCGAGTTCAGCCCCTGCTCGATTCGAGACGTGGCGCTGTGGCTTACCATGGAGGGATGTGGTTAAATGGTATTAGTCCACCTACCTATCACCAATTGGTTTTAGGAAGGATATGGCAACCAGTTAGCCAAAGAACACTGTGGTTAAGCGTGCTTGACTTCCGGCAGTCACGGGATGGGTGACCCCCTGGGAAGTAAGCATAGTGCAGCGCTGAGATCCATCAATTGGTATCACAGCCGAGGTCACGGGTTCGAAGAGGTCACGGGTTCGAATCGATGGCGAGGCGAAAGCCGAGTCCAATCCCAGGTGGGATGTGGGCGTAGGTCGTGCCAAGTCCAAGTCTCAAGAGGGGATTGTTGGGCGCGTAGGCTAAGGACCGAGTCAGGCATGCTGCATAGCTGGGCTTGGTGATCAAAGGTTGATGCAGGTGCTGGGAGGGGGATTGTTGGGCGCGGGCAGTCACGGGATGGGTGACCCCCTAGGAAGAAGTCCAAGTCTCAAGAGGGGATTGTTGGGCGCGTAGGCTAAGGACCGAGTCAGGCATGCTGCATAGCTGGGCTTGGTGATCAAAGGTTGATGCAGGTGCTGGGAGGGGGATTGTTGGGCGCGGGCAGTCACGGGATGGGTGACCCCCTGGGAAGTAAGCATAGTGCAGCGCTGAGATCCATCAGGTTGGGAAATTTCTTGCACAAAGTTTAGCCAACAACAAATCTTTGCAACTAAAAGTAGTTGCAAGTGAGCAACAAAATATGCAAGGAAAATAAGCTCACTTCTTCAATCAACTAACAAAAATAAGAAAACAAAACAAACAAAAAGAAAGCAATTCAAGAACTCTTAACAATCAACTTCAAAAATGCCAACACAATTCAAAACCGTTTGCCATCCCCGACAACGGTGCCATTTTGAAGGTTGCTTGTTTTAGTGGTGAGGTGTGTAATGAATGTGATAAAACGAAGAGTCAAGACTCCCCGAGTGTCGTGTCTCCCAAGGATGACAAATTGGAGCGAATTAGTGTTGACATTAAGGATGTTAAGAGGTAAGAGTTACAAGGATTACTAAGGGTCATTAGATGACATGTTGGGGGTTTGAGAACAAGATTAAACTAAACAATATAAAGGGAAAAAGGGGATGCGTGCCATAGCTAAACCAAACGATTGATTATCATGTGAAGCTTGGAAATGGGTTTCGGGATTAAACTAGGGAGTCACGGTATTTGTACCGAGTGGCGTCACACTCAGACTCTCAATCCTCATTCGGTTGAGACATTTTATCGAACACCTTGCCTACCTCTCCTCCCGGACCTTGTCCTTTCGGACTAAGGGCATGGATGTAGATGAGTTGGACTCGTGAGAGGCCGCTATCGTGTACACTCTCACGTTCAATAAGTTCACTAACTATTCTGGCCGAAATAGAAGCAAAGCATGAACAACATCACCCACACAAGACTACAATCCTACTCCACATCTCCGAAAACATAGGCAAAATTCAAGCATCAATCAAAGATCTAGCATGGACACACACACCCCAAACTACTCTACTCAAACATATTGAACATTCAGGAACAAAAAAGCAAAATTAAACAAAGCAATAATTTAAAGAAACAATCTTCTCAAAAAAGAGTATTATACCTAAGGAAACATGTGATCTACATCTTCAATCATTTCATCCATCTTCATCTTCTAGTCTAAGAAAACTAATCTATTATAGTGGGAATGTGTTTGTTTTTCCTCCCCAAAGGGGAATGAATGGAAAGAGAAATCAGATCTGAAAAAAATGTGGAAGTCCCCCCTAAAATGAGAAAAGGAGGTTTAAATAGCGATCCAAAAGTCGAAATCCCACAGTTGCCCTAACTGGGCTGTACACGCCATCACCACGCGTGTGGAGAGGCGTGGTTGCGCACTGGAAACAGTCCACGCCCATCACCACACGTGTTGGCCTCGTGGTGTCCTCCTGCTCGGTTGATTCTTTGTTTGTTGCTTCCTTTTTGGCCTAGGACTTTGCTATACCCTGCGGAAATGACTCAAAACACAACCTTTGAGTTGAATTTTTCAGTTAGGTGCTAATTAGAGACTTTAATCACGAAAGATGATCATAAATGGGTGATGAAACTATATAATGTTCTCCAGAAATGACCCGAAACTTGACTGTTCTTGGCGCTTATCAATCTATCAGAAGTACACACTCCTAAATTCCTAAATAGTGTGAGATTGTCTGGACTCCCTAATCATTCATTGACAATAAAAGTTGCTGCAACTTGTTATGTTTTTTGCGGAACATATACCACTCTCTCGGTCTTTGAAACACTATGTGTCTCATCGTCACAAGATTGGCAGATCACATTGTGGAAACAAGAATAGTTAATGAGACACATGAAGGAACCAAAGTTCTTATCCCCCGAATGTCTCTCACTCCTCCTGATACGAGATTGTCCTTCAAGTTATAGCGTAAACAATTCCCATTAATGCTCACATATGCCATGACTATCAACAAAAGCCAGGGCCAAACATTAACTCATGTTGGGTTATTGCTGAAAAAACCGGTGTTTAATCACTGTCAATTGTACGTGGCTTTTTCCTAAGTCACTCATCTTGATGGAGTGAAAGTGTTAGCGCTAGACGAGGATGGACAAGATTATATTACCAATGTCGTCTACAAAGAGGGTTTCAATAATGTGTAATTCAAACAAGTGATATTACTTTTTTTTTCTTTCAAAGAGCACATTTGCCCAAGCTATACAAATCCTAAACACAGATATATAAAATCCCCAAAGTTTCAATACCAGATGCTTACATCTACACATTAACTATTAATTTAAAAATTATTTGGTCGAATTCAATCAAGGATAACATCACAAAACATAACCGATCCAAATCATCTTTTCAATTGCACTATAAAATATTTGATGTTATAATTATATAATTATATATCGATCCAAATATTGTTAAAATACTATAGAAAATCCATTCCGTGCATTGCACGAGTAAAAATACTAGTAAGTAATCAACATTTTATTTCTAATTAGTATTACATTTTTCAACTCACAAAAAAAAAGTATTACATTTTTCAGTATAAGTATTACATTATCATCTTGACCCGACTCATCTCACGGATAAGGATCCATGAGACGGTTTCACACAAGTTTTTACCTTTAGAATAAAGACAAATTTTACTATAGACCATGGTCCACACAGCATTGTGGACCATGGTCCAAAACGGTGCCGTTTCTTTTAATGAAAAGAAACGATAGCCGTTATGCGTAATTAGCTCTACTTGTATAACATATTCAGTTTCATTTTATATACATTGTAGTTTCATTTCAACACAACTACAATTACATTTTGTTTCGACTACAGTTTCATTCGACATTATATATACAATAGTCTTTTTACAATGAGACATGTTATTAAATTTTATTTTATACACACTATAGCCTTATTAAAACACCACTAAATTATAATTCTAATTCAACTACGGTTTTACTGAACAATATACACTCAAATATGTGAAACTGTTATTCAGTTTCATTTTATATACATTGTAGTCTCATTAGAACACAAGCACTATATCATTTCGATATAACTACAGTTTCATTTTACAATATACACTCAATATGTGAGACATGTTATTCAATTTTCTTTTATACATATTGTAGTTTCATTTCAGCAAAACTAAAGTATCATTTATATTTAACTACACTTCTATTTGTCAATATACACTCAATATGTGAGACATGTTATTCAGTTTCCTTTTATACATACTGCAGTGTCATTTCAACACAACTAAAGTATCATTTCAATTCTATTACAGTTTCATTTGATAATATAAACACAATATGCGACACAGTTTCATTTTAGATACACTGTAGTTTCATTTTGTTGTTAACACACAAAAAATATGTGATTTGTTAAAATATAACAGCTGTCGTTTTCGGACCATGGTCCACAAAGCTCTGTGGACCATAGTTCATGGTATAACAACCGTAGAATAAAGGTATTGACCCTATTTGGTAACATAGTTAGCTTATAAATCAATTTTGACTTTTTAAACCACTATTAGCTGTTTGACTTGGTTAAGCATTCAATATAAGTGTTTGATTAATTAGCTTTTCTTAACAGCTTATTGCTCCAAATGCTAAAATTCAAAAAGCTACTCAAAGCAACATTTTTAATATGCTTTTTAAGAAAGTCATTTTGTATGTAATCAGCTATCAACTAATAACTAATTTACCAAATATCTTTCTACAATAATCTAATGCTACCAACTAGTCAAACCCACTAACGCAATCACCTACCAACTATTTACTAAACACCACATTATTAACGGATGAAATGTGGAGATAAATTATAACCCTTGTTAGTTAGTTTTGCATGTAGTTTGTTCTTGAAAGCTTAACATTTGTGTGAAGGATATTGTGACAACCTGATTTTTGCTAAGGAAAACAGTATTAAACTTTATAAAAATAAAAGTTTTAACTATTCTAGATATGGAGATTTAAACCCTAAACCTTATCTTTGGAATTTTAAGATTTTAACCATTAAGCCATCAAAACCTTTTGTTCCTTTGTAATCCATTTGAATCTTTATTATCATCATCATCATTAATTATTATTATTATTATTTTGGTACGTATGTATATGTATATTCCTTTATTATTATTATTATTATTATTATTAGTATTATTAGTGCTATTGGTATATGATATATGGTTGGTACGTATATATGTTTATACATATTTTAAAAATGTCAAAATAAAATATATTTTATTATATATGCATATATGTAATATATGTATAAATATCTTATCTTTAAGAGGTAATTGGGGGTTACAAATCTATTTTTTAATAATTATAATTATTATTGTTGTTATTATTATTATTATTATTATTATTATTATTATTATTATTATTGTAATTATTATTATTATTATTATTATTAATATCATATAAATACATATTGTATATATATATATATATATATATATATATATATATATATATGTATATATATGTGTGGCAGGATGGGTTAGTATATACGTATATATTATTATTATTATTATTATTATTATTATTATTATTATTATTATTATTATTGAATTGGTGATTGTGTAACACCCCAATTTTCACATCTTGGATTTATTACAAAATCCCTAATAATACATCGCGGAAGCTTACATCTAACCAGCAGAAAACTGGGTGTTATCGCCACGCTTAGGTATCTCTCCTATACCCAAACGTTAAGGCTAAACTTACAATATCGACATCCACTTCCATCCTGTTCAGAGCTCATCGGGCTACTGGAGCCCACACTAGACAACATCTGTTAACAGAAAACACATTGAAGTGTAGTTAGCGCGACGGCTAAGTAAGGAAATCCATTGTCACTTAAAAGTAGACAAAGGTTTGAAAACACAAATAATTTGGAAGTTCGTAAAGTTTTTACCCATGATTTGAAAACCTACCTGCAACCAAATGATTCACAAATAGTATAGTAGCGTATATAAGTTAAATCATGTAAAGTTTTCTCAGTTAAATACAATGGCATAACTGCCGCTCAAATCATTTTCATGTCCTTTCAGACAAGTTTGCAAAACTTTCATTTCCAGGAATTTCATCATTTTTGTCTCAAAGAGAGTTCAGCAGCACACTTCAGTGCTCGGAATTCATCACATTTCGCTTTTCGACATAGTTACAGAGTAACTATAATTTTCATGGTCAGAAATTCACTTAGTTTCCCCTGAGTAAGCACGAGGCTTTCTTTTTGAATATTTCTCAATTCCCCACCTTTGGAGTATTTTCATAACTCCCTCTCTTCTCAGCGAATAGACTTCGCTCTGCAGTATGAATTGATCATACAAACCTCGGGCCATGGCATTTCCAGCCTTCCCGTAGGTCTCCTTATCCCAACCTCGGGCCATAGCACTCCAGCCCTCCCGTAGGTCCACCCTTATTCCAACCCCGGGCCGTGGCATTTAAGCCTTCCCGTAGGTCCCCACCTTATTCCAGAAACTAAGGGTTTGAAAACATGATCCTTCCTTCAGTTTTTCTTTCTTAAATCATTTCTTTTGGACATATTTCACAATTGAGTCCAATACTTAAAATTGGCTACCTCATTAGCCCCTGAAGGATTTTCAAAATACTTTCAGTGCCCGCAGGCTTTTCCAAACATCATTTTCTCATCACTCTCATGTAAAGTACACACTTACAAAAAGTAGTATTTTCCCCACAAATAAGGTTTTGACAACCTGTTTACCAAAATAGCATACGTTCTGCAACGTAAGTTTTATAAACATTTTTACTTGCCGAAAGGCTTTTCAAGCATAGCTCAAGCACGAGCAAAGATTGGAAGAAAGCATAACTGGACACAAGCTGGTCACTCATCGGATACTTCATCATATACAATACTAGGATATTCTTGGATATACTTCATATTCAAGTCCCATACTTGAAATCTATCCACCTAGTTATACACTTATATATTCTACTAACACTACATATATCCATTCTTAATACTATTATTATAATAGTATGAACCCATAGTCAACCATTTATGAATCAATCGATTCATAGCACCAGTAACATCAACATCCTTAACCTTGTTCCTTATCATGAATTTCAGTCCATCTTACAATCCAATCCTCATCGGTAATCCATAATCATGGTTCCACCATTAACTAATAATAGATGGTAATCCTTGTCATTATCTTCATTAACAACTTTCACCATCATGATCAACACCATTAGATCCTAACTTGAGGATATCGCACATCCAAATATATATAAATTTCTAATAGGCAAAGTCATTGCCTAACCATAATCCAAAATTATCAACTAATCTAAACCATTAATTCATAATCACCAATTCATTACTCATGTACCATAATTATAACATTATATATCACCACCATAATTATAATTCAACATCTTAGCTCAACAACATAATGACATCACCATCATCAATAACGTTATCCATCATTCCATCATCCTTATTTAATTCCATCATTAATCCAATCTTTAATCATAATCCTTATAAGCTCATAATCTTCATAACTTTCCTTATTTATTAATAAGAATAATAGTTCCTAATCATCATTTTAATCACTAATCACCACCCTTAACCATAATTCATAATTGATTTCCACCTTAAATCAATAAACCATAACCCATATGCATAATTACCCTCATTAGTCTTAACCCATCAATATTGTAATCCTTACTTATTTATGATGCCCATAACTCATATTTAGTCCACAATTTCTCACCTTCAACAACTTACCCATCTATACTTAACATAAATCTTTAGTCCTTAGTCCAACATTATCCTCATCACTAGGCTTCAACGTGAACCAAATCACCATAATTAATCATTAAGTACTCTTAATCATCACCTTAATCCACCATCATTAATTAACAAAATTCATTATTGCCCATAAATCACCATTAAACTTTAAGTACCCCTTAAATCCATCGTTAATATACTCATAAGCTATTAATCATCCAAGAACTACCATCTCATAATCTATTTGCCAACATCCATATTCATAACAACCTTAACAACACCATTAATGAGAACTCACCAACACAACATTTTGTACATATATATTATGTAAAATACAATTACATATATATTATACATACCACATGTACATAACAATTTTACTTAGATCTCATCATATTTCAACCAAACAATCAATTATCCAATTTCAAGTGACTAAACCGACTTAAGGGATTCCTTACCTCAACCGGGTTACTAGTCTTGTAGAAGACTCTTGGAGTTGATTTCCCCAATTTCACCTTAAAACCTTAGGATTCCACCAACAACATAACACATAATTTAAGAAATCTTAACTTAGATTCATGATCTAGGAAGGAAAACAAAGCTTTTGAACCGATTAAAATAGAAATTTACCGAACAAATTGCGATTGGAGCTTGAAACATTGCTTCTCTCTCTCTCTCTCTCTCTCACGGAATTGGCGTGAAGATGAAATGAAGAAATGGAACTTTCTTCCCTTCTATCATAACATATATACATATATACGTAATACTATATATATAATAATAATAATAATAATAATAATAATAAAATATAGGGATGCTTATCCATTTGGAAGACTTATCCAACTCATATATTACCACATGGTCATTAACGTGACACTTGTCACAATCTTGTGGTTCCAAAAATAAAAATCTTCCAACTTATCAGTTGTGGTCCAAACAGATAAAGTTTCGGTGGAAAATAATTTAAATAGGAAGAATTTTGAACCAAAAATTTATTTCAGACTAAACCTCAAAATTGGGCTAGGTTCGGTACACTGCGAAATATAGCGATGCTACGATCACAATAAATTTCCACTGCTACGGGCTAATTTAATTGAATAGGAAATTCAAGCTTAATAGTATGGTGCCTAATAATCCATTTCCTAGGAAATCCGAGCTGAAAATTCGTCCTTAAAAGTTTTACGGTTCGTGACCGGTACGTAGGTTCGCAGCTTAATAACAACTATACTCACTTATAAAAATCCTTTTGAAGTATCGGGAGATCATAACTCATGTATGTCAATACCTTAGGATAAAATAATAATGTTAATAAAATACGGGGTATTACAGATTGGGAGTTACACCCATCACCATTAAGGAAATTGAATTAAAATTATTTCAAATCAATTAATGGATCACAGCTGGAAATCTTAATATTTCCGACCACCATAAAGTGGTCGGAAATTGATTATTTCCGGTCGGAAACCCCTGTGCCGACCAAATTCCCGACCACTTTGGGGTTTGGAAAAACCTTCATCGCTATTTCCGACCACCTCATGAAGTGATCGGAAATAGCGACCACTATTACAACGTGGTCGGTTGCATTTGATAAATATTAAAAAAAATTTAATATCCACAGGCTGCTTCATCAGTTGCATTTGATATCCACATGCTGCTTCATTCAAACCTAGTTGTTCCAAGACTTTTTCGCCGCCACAGAATACGTATGGTGCTTCGAACATAACAACTGGTAGAAGACAGGTTGCTGACAAGCTTTCTTGTGAGTAGCATCAAGTTGACTAGAAGTGAGAGGCTGTAACACCCCAATTTTCAACTCTTACATTTATTACAAATCAGTATTCATATGCTGCGGAAGCTTACATCTTATCAGCAGAAAACTGGGTGCTACCGCCACACCTAGAGTGAATTCTATCACCTCTTTGACAAACTCTACTCTAAGTGCACAGGCTAAACTTACAACATTAATAACAATCCCTGTCTACATCAAAGAGTAGACCCCAAACTCAACCTCCATCGTATTCAGAGCTCATCGGGCTACAGGAACCCACCCTATATACCATCTGTTAACAGAAAACACATTGAAGTGTAGTTAGCACGACGGCTAAGTAAGGATATCCATTGTCACTTAAAAGTAGACAAAGGTTTGAAAACACGCATAAAAGAATTTTGGTAACTTGTACCCAATTGATGAGATTTCACCTGCAAATAAGTTAACAATAAAGACTTTGCATAAAAAAAAAAGAGTTTAGTGAAGCAACATCCACCTGTCTCGTAAGACAAAATAATTTCTTTCTCAGCTTTAAAACTTCCTTAGTTTCATAAGGAAATTCTCATCACTTTTCACTTTTCAAAGAGAGATCACCCACAACCTTTGGGTATTTTCACTTTTCACCATCTCTTTTCCGTAGCTACAGCGTAACTACATTCGTATTTCGAAATCCACTTGGTCCTAGATAGAAAGTGCGGAAGCCTCTGGAGTATTCTTTCTCCACTTTTGACTGACCACTAGGATCGTTCAACTCGGGTTCAGTGGTCATCGCCCGGTCTAATACTGATCCCCTGGACTTATAGGAGCGTTAGAATGATTCCTAGCTAGCCTCACTAGGTTCATAAGAACGACTCCTACCCGAAAATAGAGTTACTATACTTAAGTGTGCACACCCCCGCAGGAGACCCTTTTCTTTCCGGGTGATATAGTACTCGGCGAATAGACTTCGCCCACAACAGTATGAACTGGTCATACAATAACATAACCACCATACGAGAAAGGCACTTTAAGCTCTTTATCCCGTAGGCTACAAGACAAGGTCCTTCACCACTTTTACTAGAACGAAGGGTTTGAAAACATTTTCCTTCCTTCAGTTTTTCTTTCTTAAATCATTTCTTTTGGACATATTTCACAATTGAGTCTAATACTTAAAATTGACTACCTCATTAGCCCCTGAAGGATGTTCAAAATACTTTCAGTGCCCGCAGGCTTTTCAAACATCATTTTCTCATCTCTCTCATGTAAAGTACACACTTACAAAAAGTGGTATTTTCCCCAAAAATAAGGTTTTGTCAACCTGTTTACCAAAATAGCATACGTTCTGCAACGTAAGTTTTATAAACATTTTTACTTGCCGAAAGGCTTTTCAAGCATAGCTCAAGCACGAGCAAAGATTGGAAGAAAGCATAACTGGACACAAGCTGGTCACTCATCGGATACTTCATCATATACAATACTAGGATATTCTTGGATATACTTCATATTCAAGTCCCATACTTGAAATCAATCCAGCTAGTTATACACTTGTATATTCTACTAACACTACATATATCCATTTCCAATACTATTATTATAATAGTATGAACCCATAGTCAATCATTTATGAATCAATCGATTCATAGCACCATTAATATTAACATCCTTAACCTTATTCCTTATCATGAATCTCAATTCATCTTACAATCCAATCATCGTCGGTGATCCATAATCATGGTTCCACCATTAACTAATAATAGATAGCTGTCCTTGTCATTATTTCCATTGACAACTTCCACCATGATCAACACCATTAGATCGTAACTTGAGGTAAAGTCATTACCTAACCATAATCCAAAGTCGTTCAACAACTATTTCCTCAAAATTCACCATATTCAATCTTTATCTCAATATTTCCATATAACAATTTCCTTAATAAATATCGTAATATCATCACCACTCAAAATTCCTTTAAACCATAATATCTTTACCAAAGAGATATTTTAAATCCTCAAGTAAATACCAACAATCTCCAAATCAAAAGAATCACTTCCAAGTTCTTAAAATAATAACCAAAGAGAGAATTCCAACCTCTCCAAATAAATTCGAAAGGAGTAGTTCCAATCTTTCAACATAACCACCAAATAGAGAGTATTGCCCATAACAAAGATCTCAGAATAATCACCAAAGATAATCCTTCAAATAATTAGTCCCACCTTGATAATATATTAATTACCATTCCGTCTATTCATCCAGTCATTAAACCTTAATAACTATTATCAGTCCTTAATCACTATAATTAGAGCTTAATTACCTCCTGAACTCCACTGTTAATCCATCATTAATTACTAAGTCCTTAATTAAGCTCTAATTACTATCTATAATCATTACAATCATCAGTAATAACCATCCTAACTTTATCACCATTTCATAACCCATGTATCAACATGTTATAACATCATCATCATTCTCATAACCTCTTAGGTTCATTACAACCCCATCATCTAAACATCAACAACAATCAAAGCTTAGTTTGATCTCACGAACATCAAACAACCACATCATCTAAACATCAATAATCAATAATCAAGCTTACACCATTTAATCTTACTTTCGCCTTGGACGCCCGGTGGACGCGCGTCCGCTACCGCGTCCACGGGTTCTGCCTAGTTCTGAACCTACTGGACTCCACTGGACGCGCGTCCAGGGCCGCGTCCAACACGTTTTGCCTATTCTGGATAGTACAAACAGCGCAGTCCGAAAGATTGAGCCGGTAAAAATAATTTCCGAACTCTTTTTCACTTGAAATTTTTATGGTAGAACCCCAACTCATAGTACTTGATGTCCATAAAAAGTGTTGATCATTTTAATTCGCGAATAAACACAGAAAATTCCATTTTTTCCCTTGGCAGTGTGCTGTCCAGAATTTTTTTCTCTGTAGACCAGTTTTGGAAAAAAATTCGAAAACCATACTTATACTACTCCGATCAATATGAAATTTTATATGCAGGTTCTACACTTATAGAACTACATATCTGAAGAAAATAGAATCAAAATACCTTACCAATTTTTCCCAATAAATCTCGGAAGTTACTGCCAGAGACTATCTTGATTTTTCAATATTTTCCACAAGTATAAGCCTATATGGACATTAATATAACATATACATGCATATCCAAGCTATGAACATGTATACAAAAATATTTCCAAAGCTCAAAAACACCATATTTCAACCAAATAATCAATTATCCAAATTCAAGTGACTAATCCAACTTAAGGGATTCCTTACCTCTTTGAGAGCATTCTAACACCATAAGATGGATTTTGGATCTTTTCCCCAAATTTCACCTTAAACCCTAGGATCAAAATCAACACCATAACAACAAATACAAAGAAACTAAGCTTAGATTCATGATCTAGGAAGGAATACAAAGCTTTCTACCGAATAATATTGAAATCTTACTGAATAATCTTGAGAGTTGTGAAGGAATTTGGCTATGGAATTTGAACCTTCAAGATGGAAGAAGATAAAAATCACACACCCTCTCTCTCTCTTTGATTTCGGCATTGTGAAGGAAAAAGGGGAAAAATTGGCTTTTATACTCACATCACAATTGGATTAATCCCTTATAAGAGATAAGATCAAAAGGAAAAAAAATAATAAAATAAGCCAAAATATCTTAGCTTAGACTGACCAGGATTGAAACAGATGAATTTTCGGTAGAAACTAATTCAATTCAAATAATTCTTGAACCCAAAAATTTATTCCAGTCTAGAACTCAAAATTGGGCTAGGTTCGGTACACCGCGAAATTTCGCGATGTACGATCAAAAATAAATTTTTGCTGCTATGGGCTAATCTAATTAAATAGGAAATTCCAGAATAATAGTATGGTGTCTAAAAATCCATTTCCTAAGACAAACGGGTCCGAATACTAGTTCCTAAATTTTTTTACGGTTCGTGACCGGGACGTACGATCGCAGCTTAATAACAACTATATTCACTTATAAAAATTCTTTTGAAATATCTGAAGATCATAACTTATGAATGTCAACGCCTTAGGATAAAATAATAATGTTAGGAAAATACGGGGTATTACAGAGGCTTCCTCCAAGAGAGTGGCCAGTGAATCGAAACTTAGCTTGATCTCCATGTTCATTCAAATGCTGTTTTATTGTTGGCAAGAATTGCTCATAGATTCCCTTTGCAGCTTCATAAATCCCTCTATGAACCAACACATCTGTATCGTGGCAGAAAATTCATCATAAATAGATATGAATCTAGCTAGCTAATTTCATATATACTCATCACTCTTAAGCTAGCTAGGTAGGTAGGTTCAAGATCTAGCCTGGCCACTTACTTCAAACTTTGTAGGTTCAAAAAAGAGATTTGCCTGCCAAGATGCAAGAGACTCTGATCCCTGCAAATTGCAGATAGATGGCCTTCAATTCTAGCTTGCTAATATAATGGTGAATCAATTAATCGGATTATGAGTAAGTACATAGATACATACATACCTGGATTATGAAACAGCGTGTGTGTGTGAGCCCTTCAGCCTTTTGTAGGGAATGTGATTGCGATCTATGAGCACCTGATGTTGTGTGTATAGTGGTGAGGGTGAATGTGGTATGGAAGTGGTAAAACGAAGAGTCAAGACTCCCCGAGTGTCGTGTCTCTCAAGGATGGCGAATGGAAACTTAATTTATGTTGGCATTTAAGAGGTTGATAGGTAAGAGTTACAAGAATCAAAGGGAGAGGTGTTGTTCATGGTTGGTTTTGAAGGTAAAAAGGGATAGCAAATACAAAAGCTAAAAGGAAGAGGTGCATGCCAAAGTTAAGCCAAAGGATTGATTATCGTAGGTAGCTTGGGATTGGGTTTCGGGATTGATCTAGGGAGTCACGGTCTTTGTATTGAGTGGCGTCACACTCAAACTCTCAATCCTCATTCGATTGAGGCATTTTATCGAACACCTTGCCTACCACTCCTCTCGGATCTCATCCTTTCGGATTAAGAGCGGAGATATAGATGAGTTGGGCTCGTGAGAGGCCGCTATCGCGCACTCTCTCACTTCCACTCGGTTTACTAACTACCCCGGCCGGAAATAGAAGCAAAGATTGAACAACATCATCCATACATTCATCAATCATACTCCCACAATACCAAGATCATAATATCAAATTATAAGCATCAATCCATAGATCAACAAGGGCAAACACACCCAACTACTCTACTCTACCATAATAAACATAAATAAAAGCAATATAAACAATGCAAGAATATAAAAGAGTAAACTTTATATTAATAGAAGATAAATTATACCTAAAGAGTTCTTCGATCTACATCTTCATCTTCAAATCCTAAATCTATTCTAAGGAAGAATGTTTTCTTCCCCAAAGGGGAAGAATTTGGAAAGGGAAATCAGATCTAAAGCTATTGGGGGCTGCTGGAAACTGATCTAAAAGACCTATAAAGGGCATATATATAGCCCCCAAAATTTCGCCCTAATAATTTCCGCGTTGTGTCGCGTCCACCCGGCTCACACGCGTGTGAGCGTGCGTGGGAGCGAACCAGTAAGCAACCACGCCGCTCACACGCGTGTGAGCATGCGTGGTGAAGTTTGCTTCTTCTGTCTTCTTCTATGTTGTAGCTCTCGTCGATACGGTTCCATAGCCACCTGCCTCGCCTCATTCGGACATTCCTAGCTCCGGTTACGTCCGTTTTACTGAAGTGTCNGTCAACCAAGTGGACCAAGATCACAAAGCCAATTTTTTTTCCCATTTTTCTTCATGTTGGCCGAAATATTCAAGGAGAGGAGAGAGAGTGAGATTTTCATCTTCTTCTTCAAGCTTCAACACTCCATAACCAAGATTTCTACACAAGTCTCCAAAATATTCGGCAAAACTCCAATTTTATTCGGNTGAAATTACCCTATCTTAGCATGTTTCTAGGCCTAATGGACACCTATTATAGCATATTTTACACCTAAATGACCCCTAAAATATGGCTACTTTTGGCACTTATCAAATTTTCCACACTTTAACTTTGCTTGTCCTCAAGCAATTCACAATTAAACGCTAATCATTTAAGTGCCAAAGGTAGCTGTGTTACTCAATCAATTAATCGGTCTATTAACTCTAGGGTGTAACAACGGAGTGGGTGAAATTCCGCACATTATCTACACAGAATGGTAACCACATGCCATACACTCTAAGAATATACAAACGAAGCAAAACCCCTATGGTCTCGTTTGGACAATGCAACGCACACACCCTTCATTCAACCAAGCATACAATCCAAATTAGATTCACCTCAAATTTTACAAAGGCCTTCAAGCCGAGTCCCCTAGTGGGAACGATGTGCACACCTCAACCAACCACTTTTCGACTAAACGCCAAAGCCCAACGCGTAAAATAAGTGAGGGTAGGGACATGGACCGCTCACCGCCAATGGCTTGGGTGGTCACTCTTTCTTCTCACTTCCTAGGATAACGTCATCGAGCGACCCGACTTCACATGGATCTCCATGCTTTTTCGAAGACAGTGCAATGGGTGCCCGAATCCTAGCGAAGCGGCTCACCTCCGCTCTATTTTCTCATCTCCTAGGAACATTTTATGTGGACAACCGACTCCAAGTATAGCTTTTGCTTTTATGAAGACTATGGTTGAACACGACCTAGCGAGATGGCTTTCCTCAGTTTTTATCTCTAGGATTGACCTTTTGCCTTTTCTATTGTTTCTCCATACAACCCCTCATGCCTTTTTCTTGGGATTAAGGGATTTTTCACTCTAAGCTCACTATTAGGCTCACCTTTTGCCCCATGCC
>NC_044919.1:7266324-7267485 GCF_003576645.1 Ipomoea triloba | reverse complement strand
TTTTGGTTTCGAAAATTATTGGAATTAAATTAGTTTCTACCGAGAATTCATCTGATTTAATCCCGATCAGTCTAAGCTAAGATATTTTCCAAGACCAAACCATAGGGAGGTGACACTTGTCACAATTTTATACCACATATTAGGGTGGACTAGTCAACCAAGTGGACCAAGATCACAAAGCCAATTTTTTTTCCCATTTTTCTTCATGTTGGCCGAAATATTCAAGGAGAGGAGAGAGAGTGAGATTTTCATCTTCTTCTTCAAGCTTCAACACTCCATAACCAAGATTTCTACACAAGTCTCCAAAATATTCGGCAAAACTCCAATTTTATTCGGTAGATAGCTTTATTTTTCATCCTAGAACATGAATCTAAGTTAAGATTTCTTAAAATCATGTGTTATGTGGTCGATGGAATTTTAGGGTTTTAAGGAGAAATTGGGGAAAATCAACTACAAGGATCTTCTACAAAATTAGAAATCCGGTTGAGGTAAGGAATCCCTTTAATTGGTTGAGGTTGTTTGAAACTAGATAATTGATAGCTTGGTTGAAATATGATGAGTTCTAGGTAGAATTTTTNTTTGGACAATGCAACGCACACACCCTTCATTCAACCAAGCATACAATCCAAATTAGATTCACCTCAAATTTTACAAAGGCCTTCAAGCCGAGTCCCCTAGTGGGAACGATGTGCACACCTCAACCAACCACTTTTCGACTAAACGCCAAAGCCCAACGCGTAAAATAAGTGAGGGTAGGGACATGGACCGCTCACCGCCAATGGCTTGGGTGGTCACTCTTTCTTCTCACTTCCTAGGATAACGTCATCGAGCGACCCGACTTCACATGGATCTCCATGCTTTTTCGAAGACAGTGCAATGGGTGCCCGAATCCTAGCGAAGCGGCTCACCTCCGCTCTATTTTCTCATCTCCTAGGAACATTTTATGTGGACAACCGACTCCAAGTATAGCTTTTGCTTTTATGAAGACTATGGTTGAACACGACCTAGCGAGATGGCTTTCCTCAGTTTTTATCTCTAGGATTGACCTTTTGCCTTTTCTATTGTTTCTCCATACAACCCCTCATGCCTTTTTCTTGGGATTAAGGGATTTTTCACTCTAAGCTCACTATTAGGCTCACCTTTTGCCCCATGCCCTACCAA
>NC_044919.1:7264153-7265605 GCF_003576645.1 Ipomoea triloba | reverse complement strand
TAGTATTCGGACCCGTTTGTCCTAGGAAATGGATTTTTAGACACCATACTATTATTCTGGAATTTCCTATTTAATTAGATTAGCCCATAGCAGCAAAAATTTATTTGTGATCGCACATCGCGAAATTTCGCGGTGTACCGAACCTAGCCCAATTTTGAGTTTTAGACTGGAATAAATTTTGGTTTCGAAAATTATTGGAATTAAATTAGTTTCTACCGAGAATTCATCTGATTTAATCCCGATCAGTCTAAGCTAAGATATTTTCCAAGACCAAACCATAGGGAGGTGACACTTGTCACAATTTTATACCACATATTAGGGTGGACTAGTCAACCAAGTGGACCAAGATCACAAAGCCAATTTTTTTTCCCATTTTTCTTCATGTTGGCCGAAATATTCAAGGAGAGGAGAGAGAGTGAGATTTTCATCTTCTTCTTCAAGCTTCAACACTCCATAACCAAGATTTCTACACAAGTCTCCAAAATATTCGGTAAAACTCCAATTTTATTCGGTAGATAGCTTTATTTTTCATCCTAGAACATGAATCTAAGTTAAGATTTCTTAAAATCATGTGTTATGTGGTCGATGGAATTTTAGGGTTTTAAGGAGAAATTGGGGAAAATCAACTACAAGGATCTTCTACAAAATTAGAAATCCGGTTGAGGTAAGGAATCCCTTTAATTGGTTGAGGTTGTTTGAAACTAGATAATTGATAGCTTGGTTGAAATATGATGAGTTCTAGGTAGAATTTTTGTGTACATGATGAATGTATTTATATGTATTGTGTACATATTTGTGTGTATGTACGTGTAGTGTAATATATATATATATTAATATGTATTGTGTACATACTTGTGTATATGTACGTGTTATTAATATGTATTGTGTACATACTTGTGTATATGTACGTGTGGTTAATATGTATTGTGTACATACTTGTGTATATGTACGTGTGGTGTAATATATATATATACATACTTGTGTATATGTACGTGTGGTGTAATATATATATATATTAATATGTATTGTGTACCTAGTTATGTGTATGTACGTGTAGTATAGTATATATATATATATATTTATATATGTGAATTATGCATATATATGAAAGGTATGTACGTGTAGTATAGTATATATATATATATATATAATTTATATATGTGTATTATGTATATATATATGAAAACCGTATATATATATATGTACATATATGGGTATGTATGTATTANAAGCTCACTATTAGGCTCACCTTTTGCCCCATGCCCTACCAATATTAGTTCAATTCCGGGCTTCACTTTCCATTATCTTTCTAAAATTAAGGGGTGCACACTCCCACTTCGAGAGATCATTGACTAAGGTCTAAGGAAAATAAGAGGTGAATATCATGCAATCATTCAAGAATTTAAAGCTCATTTGGTCAAAGAAGGGGTACTTCCCATGGATATTCAAAGA
>NC_044919.1:7261251-7263755 GCF_003576645.1 Ipomoea triloba | reverse complement strand
GAAAAATATTTCTTTAGGCTATAACATTCATGAGATGATCTCCCGATGCCTCAAAAGAATTATTATAAGTAAGGACAGTTAGTAATAAGCTGCGATCGTACGTCCCGGTCACGAACCGTAAAAATTTTAAGAGATAGTATTCGGACCCGTTTGTCCTAGGAAATGGATTTTTAGACACCATACTATTATTCTGGAATTTCCTATTTAATTAGATTAGCCCATAGCAGCAAAAATTTATTTGTGATCGCACATCGCGAAATTTCGCGGTGTACCGAACCTAGCCCAATTTTGAGTTTTAGACTGGAATAAATTTTGGTTTCGAAAATTATTGGAATTAAATTAGTTTCTACCGAGAATTCATCTGATTTAATCCCGATCAGTCTAAGCTAAGATATTTTCCAAGACCAAACCATAGGGAGGTGACACTTGTCACAATTTTATACCACATATTAGGGTGGACTAGTCAACCAAGTGGACCAAGATCACAAAGCCAATTTTTTTTCCCATTTTTCTTCATGTTGGCCGAAATATTCAAGGAGAGGAGAGAGAGTGAGATTTTCATCTTCTTCTTCAAGCTTCAACACTCCATAACCAAGATTTCTACACAAGTCTCCAAAATATTCGGCAAAACTCCAATTTTATTCGGTAGATAGCTTTATTTTTCATCCTAGAACATGAATCTAAGTTAAGATTTCTTAAAATCATGTGTTATGTGGTCGATGGAATTTTAGGGTTTTAAGGAGAAATTGGGGAAAATCAACTACAAGGATCTTCTACAAAATTAGAAATCCGGTTGAGGTAAGGAATCCCTTTAATTGGTTGAGGTTGTTTGAAACTAGATAATTGATAGCTTGGTTGAAATATGATGAGTTCTAGGTAGAATTTTTGTGTACATGATGAATGTATTTATATGTATTGTGTACATATTTGTGTGTATGTACGTGTAGTGTAATATATATATATATTAATATGTATTGTGTACATACTTGTGTATATGTACGTGTGGTGTAATATATATATATATTAATATGTATTGTGTACCTAGTTATGTGTATGTACGTGTAGTATAGTATATATATATATATATTTATATATGTGAATTATGCATATATATGAAAGGTATGTACGTGTAGTATAGTATATATATATATATATATAATTTATATATGTGTATTATGTATATATATATGAAAACCGTATATATATATATGTACATATATGGGTATGTATGTATTAATAAAATGTCACATTTTGTGTATAGTATATGGTATGTATAAACCATAATTATATATGTTGTTAGTAAGAAGAGTAATACTATGTAGTTAGACATATGTGTTATGTAGGTTGTGTTACATATGGGTGAACTTATAAATAGTATAAGGAAGTGGCATTATGTGCTTGTAAAGAATAAATATATATTATGTGTTATGCCATGTTGAAGTTGGGAAATGTATATGTTATATGCATTGCGATGTATGTGTCAAATATGAGACTTATGTGATAAATGTGGGGTGGAAAGTGTAAAATTGTTACACTTGAATTACTTTTGTGAAAGGATGTTAGTGGATCATCCAAATGTTTTGCAAAAAAAAAGGAGAATTTTTGAATTGGGTTAAAAGGAGAATTAATTTCCGAGTATTGGGATTGACCCAAGTATGTCCAAAATATTTTCAATGCAAGAAAAGGGAAAGAGTAGAAAAATGTTTTCAAACCTTAGTTCTAGTAAAAGTGGNCTAGATAATGTGAACAATGACACACTCTCCAAAGATAAAACATACCCATAAGACAAGACCAATAAATCAATCAAGCAAACAAGACATTATAAGCACAAGGTGCATCCTTTCCACTTTAGAACAAACATCGTCCTCGATGTTGCCATGAAGATCAAGTGGAACAAAGGAGCATGGTCATTCAAAATCAATCAAACCCTTTCCAAACTTTAGAAGTGTTTCCGGGGGTGTGGGTGTAACCCCTCACCTATTCCAGTAAAATTAAGGTTTGAAAAATATTTCTTTAGGCTATAACATTCATGAGATGATCTCCCGATGCCTCAAAAGAATTATTATAAGTAAGGACAGTTAGTAATAAGCTGCGATCGTACGTCCCGGTCACGAACCGTAAAAATTTTAAGAGATAGTATTCGGACCCGTTTGTCCTAGGAAATGGATTTTTAGACACCATACTATTATTCTGGAATTTCCTATTTAATTAGATTAGCCCATAGCAGCAAAAATTTATTTGTGATCGCACATCGCGAAATTTCGCGGTGTACCGAACCTAGCCCAATTTTGAGTTTTAGACTGGAATAAATTTTGGTTTCGAAAATTATTGGAATTAAATTAGTTTCTACCGAGAATTCATCTGATTTAATCCCGATCAGTCTAAGCTAAGATATTTTCCAAGACCAAACCATAGGGAGGTGACACTTGTCACAATTTTATACCACATATTAGGGTGGACTAGTCAACCAAGTGGACCAAGATCACAAAGCCAATTTTTTTTCC
>NC_044919.1:7251766-7260183 GCF_003576645.1 Ipomoea triloba | reverse complement strand
ACTCCTACGGGGGTGTGCACACTTAAGTATAGTCACTCTATGTTCGGGTAGGTGTCGTTCTTATGAACCTAGTGAGGCTAGCTAGGAATCATTCCAACGCTCCTATAAGTCCAGGGGATCAGTATTAGACCGGGCGATGACCACTGAACCCGAGTTCAACGATCCAAGTGGTCAAAAGTGGAGAAAGGACTCCAAAGGCCTCACACTTTCTATGTAGGACTAAGTGGAATTTTGAAATATGAATGTAGTTACGCCGTAGCTACGGGAAAGGAAGTTGTGACAAGTATTTAAATACCCAAAGGTTGTGGGTGATCTCTCTCTTTGAAAAGTGAAAAGTGATGAGAATTCCATTATGAGGGAAAGGTTTTCTACTAAAGTGATTACAAGCAAGATGTGTGATTTATGTTTTCTACTACTTACTAGTATGCTTAATTGTTTAACAATATATTATTGGGTATGAAAATGATTACCAAATGACCTTGTCAAGAGGGAAAATGATATGAGACATTGAATTTTGCTCATAATGTATGCAAGTTGCTATTTATAACTATTGCAGGTAGAATCTTGGTCGATGAGTAAGGTATAGGGTTTGCTATGTAACAACTTTTACAAAACCTTTATTTAGTTTTGAATGACCCATGGATATCCTTACTTAGCCGTCGTGCTAACTACACTTCACTGTGTTCCTTTCAGATGCAGTCTAGTGTCAGTTCCTGTAGCACAGTGAATTCCGAAAGTTCACCGGAGTATGTTTGTGGAGGCATGGACTACGACGTGTACATACAGATGATGGAGGGTGAAGACCCATACGCACCTGGTTATGCTCCTGAGGCTCCCACCAATCCAGATACTCCTATGGCTCCGTCGGCCCCTTTTGTCTCTTGCCCTGTTATGGACGAGGTCCAGGCTGCTTATGGCTTTTACCCCATAGAGCCGTTAGATGGTAGCGATCCCCTGGAGTTCATTGTGCACTACCCCTACCCTTGGGACCCTAGTCCTCGGGATGTTTGGGAGGAGTGGTCGATGGTCATAACCACTTCTCGGTGTTTGGACCACATTACCTGGTACGAGGGGGAGTGGCATCTGGTCTGGGGAGAGTTCACCGGCCCCGTGTACTGCATGATTGACTAGATGTCGGATCCTTGGGAGTCTTTGGGAAATTTTTTGGTGTACATATATTTTTTGTAGCCTTAGTGATGGCTAGGCATGACCAGTTGCGTCTAGGTTGAACCTTGTTTGTATTTTGGCCCGAGGGGCAATCTTATGTATGTATCGTTGCAAGAATATATATTTTGCTTAATGAAGCTTTTCCAGTTGATATGTATAAAAGTGCTTAAGTATATGTTGGGTGATGGTTGTGGTTAGAAGAGTTCCCTTTAGCCTGTGCACCTAGAGTGAGGTTTATCGCGGAATGATAGAACTCTCTCTCTAGGTGTGGCGATAATGCCTTGGATGTACGGGAAGGTAGGTCCGGGGTGTTACAGTGGGGGTGTCAACAATATAGCATTATGTGTGTGCAAAATAGCATGTGTTTATCAAGTATGCAAGGAACACGTATAAAAATCAAATTTCCACACTTTAGAATTGAAAAACGGGGCATAAAAAGTAGAAGGGATAAGAGGTTTACAACCAAGTAAGCATCCCTTCATTTCCACACTTTAAGCTTCTAACATCTCTTTTGCCTTCGTTCTCCAAGCTACATGAAACAATGTTAGTGCAAGAAGACAACCAATTGACGTGCAATGGCCTGGCGGAAGTTCTTTTATTTATAATGAAAGCATTAAAGCATTAATCCTAAAACAAGGTAAGTAACTAAAACAAAAGCAATAAGAAAGATATGTAAATCAAGATAGGAGATGATTCTTGGCACGGCCAGACCTTGGAGACTCATAAAATTGGATGAAAAGAAAATAATGCACGAGAATCTGTCCAGGACCTGTCCACGCGACTCACACGCGTGGTGGTCCTCGTGGGTCAGCACTGGAAAGATTCCACGCCTGNTTAGTTTTGAATGACCCATGGATATCCTTACTTAGCCGTCGTGCTAACTACACTTCACTGTGTTCCTTTCAGATGCAGTCTAGTGTCAGTTCCTGTAGCACAGTGAATTCCGAAAGTTCACCGGAGTATGTTTGTGGAGGCATGGACTACGACGTGTACATACAGATGATGGAGGGTGAAGACCCATACGCACCTGGTTATGCTCCTGAGGCTCCCACCAATCCAGATACTCCTATGGCTCCGTCGGCCCCTTTTGTCTCTTGCCCTGTTATGGACGAGGTCCAGGCTGCTTATGGCTTTTACCCCATAGAGCCGTTAGATGGTAGCGATCCCCTGGAGTTCATTGTGCACTACCCCTACCCTTGGGACCCTAGTCCTCGGGATGTTTGGGAGGAGTGGTCGATGGTCATAACCACTTCTCGGTGTTTGGACCACATTACCTGGTACGAGGGGGAGTGGCATCTGGTCTGGGGAGAGTTCACCGGCCCCGTGTACTGCATGATTGACTAGATGTCGGATCCTTGGGAGTCTTTGGGAAATTTTTTGGTGTACATATATTTTTTGTAGCCTTAGTGATGGCTAGGCATGACCAGTTGCGTCTAGGTTGAACCTTGTTTGTATTTTGGCCCGAGGGGCAATCTTATGTATGTATCGTTGCAAGAATATATATTTTGCTTAATGAAGCTTTTCCAGTTGATATGTATAAAAGTGCTTAAGTATATGTTGGGTGATGGTTGTGGTTAGAAGAGTTCCCTTTAGCCTGTGCACCTAGAGTGAGGTTTATCGCGGAATGATAGAACTCTCTCTCTAGGTGTGGCGATAATGCCTTGGATGTACGGGAAGGTAGGTCCGGGGTGTTACAGTGGGGGTGTCAACAATATAGCATTATGTGTGTGCAAAATAGCATGTGTTTATCAAGTATGCAAGGAACACGTATAAAAATCAAATTTCCACACTTTAGAATTGAAAAACGGGGCATAAAAAGTAGAAGGGATAAGAGGTTTACAACCAAGTAAGCATCCCTTCATTTCCACACTTTAAGCTTCTAACATCTCTTTTGCCTTCGTTCTCCAAGCTACATGAAACAATGTTAGTGCAAGAAGACAACCAATTGACGTGCAATGGCCTGGCGGAAGTTCTTTTATTTATAATGAAAGCATTAAAGCATTAATCCTAAAACAAGGTAAGTAACTAAAACAAAAGCAATAAGAAAGATATGTAAATCAAGATAGGAGATGATTCTTGGCACGGCCAGACCTTGGAGACTCATAAAATTGGATGAAAAGAAAATAATGCACGAGAATCTGTCCAGGACCTGTCCACGCGACTCACACGCGTGGTGGTCCTCGTGGGTCAGCACTGGAAAGGACTCACACGCGTGGTGGTCCTCGTGGGTCAGCACTGGAAAGATTCCACACGCGTGGTGGTCCTCGTGGGTCAGCACTGGAAAGATTCCACGCCTGCCACCACGCGTGTGAGCAGGCGTGGGAAAGATTCCACGCCTGCCACCACGCGTGTGAGCAGGCGTGGTCAACAGTGCTGATCACCTTCTTTGTCTCCTGGGTTTTGCCTTCCATGTTTGATCAGGTTTAGCTCATTTGTCATGCCTTAGCACCAAAATCACCTACAATGTTAGCTCAAGCAAGGCTATTCTAAAAAGAAAAACTACTAATAAACGAAGGAAAGTAAAAAGTAAACAAGAAATGAAATTCTAATCTAAGGATAACGTTGGGATTGCCTCCCAAGTGCGCCATGGTTTAACATCTCCTGGCCAGACGTGGTGTGCTCTATCCTTCGAAGCACACTGATTTTGGGACCTTACCAAGCGTCCCGTGAACTTTTGCTTCAAGGAATGTCCCAAGATGGGTAACATCCTTGAATTCCCATAAAAATAAAGGAAGAACAAAATGCATGGTTGGAAGAATTTTAGCATCAAACACCCTCGTTAATTCCTCTAGGATGGTGTCAACTTCCTTTTCTTTTTTCTCTCTTCTCCCCCTAAAGATCTTCTCATTTGTTTCAAACCATATCTCCTCACTTCCTTCTTCATTTTCAAAAGTAGTCAAGTCTCTCCACTCAACTTTCTCTATAAGATCAAATGTGAGAATCTCATCATTTTCTATCATCCCTTCCTCACACTCCTTTCTCTCATCTTCCCAAAAATTACTCTCACTCTCACATGAGTAGAACGAAGCATCATCCCCTCACTCATCAACTCACTTTTACCCAAGACAAAGGATTCATCTTCCGAAAAGTTAAAGCAATCATAATCATTAGCAAACAAGATAGAATCCTTACAATTATCAATCAATATATCAAAACATTCCATGGAATCATCCTCCCGAAATTTAAAACAATCATAATCACATGTGATGGAAATATTAATGCAAAGGGAGTCATCCACACAAGTGTCAAGGGTATTATCAAAAAGAGCACAAGGATTTTTAAGAATATTAATGCAAGAAGGATTAGGAATTTTACCACATGTTGGCTCTTCATCTTCCCACACCGTCTCAATGTCATCATCCTCACTCTCCATCTCTACCTCCTTTTGATTTTCCAATTCGAAAATTGGAACTTCTTCAAGCACCGGGGCATAACAATCCTTCATTTCTTCAAAATTCTCCTCTTCCTTAGCATTTTGCTCTTTTTCAACCTCTTGTGCAATCCTTGGATGGGCTTCCAAAGTGGGAATGTCATCCATGATGGTGGAGTTAGCTCGGGACTCATTCATTTTCATAAGCTCCTCCATCATGGACAACATCTTCGTTTCAACCTCTTCTAGTGGAAGTCGTTCCTCCCGGAGGGTAGCGAGATAGTCTTTTAATTCGCTCTTGATTTCGGCTTTTAGTTTAGTCGTATCCTCCTTGGCCATCCTCGCAAATGTTTCTATTTTTGCTTTTAGGATTTCAATATCGCTCGTGGCCGGTGGGATAGAATTACAAGGATTTGTATGGGTATTATATGGGAAAGAGGGTAGTGTTTCAAAGGAATGTGTAGTATTGTTTTCTTGATGAATTTGTGATGGAGGTGGGTAGTAGGTGTTTAGGTGGGAAGTAGGGAATGAATTTGACTCGGGAGTATAGCTTGGGTCGAGTTGTTTCATCATTTGTGCAAGCTTACTCTCTATACTTTGGGATATTTTTTTGGAGCTTAACGAGTCAATTTCTTGAAAATTGGGTGATTGTGAAGGGTAGTTTTCTTGGAAATGTGGAAGTGGTGTTTCATATGGATGTGGGTGATGATTGGGTGTATGAAATGGATAGTGATATGGAGGTGGTAAATGGTGGTGTGGAAATGGGTAAGGGTATGGAGGTGGGTAGTGGTATGTTGGTGGAAGGTAAGTATAGGTGGAATGGGGGTAATAGGGATATGGTTGGGGTTGAGGATTTCCATAAGATTGTCCTTCATGGTGTGGGTAACCATGGGGATTCATTTTAGCACTCATTGACAAGCTTCAAGTGTTTTCATAAAGAAAATTTCCTGCACAAAGCTTAGCCAACAACAATATTTGCAACTAAAAGTAGTTGCAAGTGAGCACAAGATATACAAGGCAATATAAGCTCACTTCTCAAACAAGTAACAAAAATAAGAAAACAATATAAACAAAAAGAAAGAAATTCAAGAACTCTTACAAATCTACTTCAAAAATGTCAACACAATTCAAGAACCGTTTGCCATCCCCGGCAACGGCGCCATTTTGATGTTGTGTGTATAGTGGTGAGGGTGAATGTGGTATGGAAGTGGTAAAACGAAGAGTCAAGACTCCCCGAGTGTCGTGTCTCTCAAGGATGGCGAATGGGAACCGAATTTATGTTGGCATTTAAGAGGTTGATAGGTAAGAGTTACAAGAATCAAAAGGAGAGGTGTTGTTCATGGTTGGTTTTGAAGGTAAAAAGGGAAGAAAATACAAAAGGTAAAAGGAAGGGGTGCATGCCAAAGTTAAGCCAAAGGATTGATTATCGTAGGTAGCTTGGGATTGGGTTTCGGGATTGATCTAGGGAGTCACGGTCTTTGTATTGAGTGGCGTCACACTCAAACTCTCAATCCTCATTCGGTTGAGGCATTTTATCGAACACCTTGCCTACCACTCCTCTCGGATCTCATCCTTTCGGATTAAGAGCGGAGATATAGATGAGTTGGGCTCGTGAGAGGCCGCTATCGCGCACTCTCTCACTTCCACTCGGTTTACTAACTACCCCAGCCGGAAATAGAAGCAAAGATTGAACAACATCATCCATACATTCATCAATCATACTCCCACAATACCAAGATCATAATATCAAATTATAAGCATCAATCCATAGATCAACAAGGGCACACACACCCAACTACTCTACTCTACCATAATAAACATAAATCGAAGCAATATAAACAATGCAAGAATATAAAAGAGTAAACTTTATATTAATAGAAGAGAAATTATACCTAAAGAGTTCTTCGATCTACATCTTCATCTTCAAATCCTAAATCTATTCTAAGGAGGAATGTTTTCTTCCCTAAAGGGGAAGAATTCGGAAAGGGAAATCAGATCTAAAGCTATTGGGGGCTGCTGGAAACTGATCTAAAAGACCTATAAAGGGCATATATATAGCCCCCAAAATTTCGCCCTAATAATTTCCGCGCTGTGTCGCGTCCACGCGGCTCACACGCATGTGAGCGTGCGTGGGAGCGAACTAGTAAGCAACCACGCCGCTCACTCGCGTGTGAGAATGCGTGGTGAAGTTTGCTTCTTCTGTCTTCTTCTATGTTGTAGCTCTCGTCGATACGGTTCCATAGCCACCTGCCTCGCCTCATTCGGACATTCCTAGCTCCGGTTACGTCCGTTTTACTGAAGTGTCGCCGGAATGCCCTGCGAAGTGCAAGAATTGTGCAAATTATATAAAAACACACAAGATTAGTCCCTAGACCTATATGCAATGAAATTACCCTATCTTAGCATGTTTCTAGGCCTAATGGACATCTATTATAGCATATTTTACACCTAAATGACCCCTAAAATATGGCTACTTTTGGCACTTATCAGCACCCTACTCTCATCTGGTGGCATCCTGCTCAACTCATGGACGGTGATGTACTCATTCCCATCTACCTGGAATAAACCATAGTGCTGAAGATTCGGGACATTAAAAACACCATGAACTGGTTGCTTGGCTAACTCTCCGGTCACGCGCACCCTCTTCTTCTGGAAGATCCAACTCAAAACCATTCCATACGGCAGATTGCGGCGCTTGGCTGTCTTGCAAAACTCCATGTGTAAAATCATCAAACTAGGCAGGTTGAACTTGACCTTGTGCTTCAAGAAGTAAGCAAAAGTACACTCTAAACCGGCCACTTGCTTACTATTGTTCCTGTTAGGCAGCAAACTTTCCCCTACAAGCATGGTCAGAGTCTTCTGCTCTCCAGACATATCATACTTAATGGGCCTGGCATCCAAGGTAATGCCCTCCTCGTGCCCCAAGATATACCTCAGATAATCATGAAATCCCACTTCCGGAGTCTCAATCCAATAATTCCTATCATATTGCCACACGCCCCCTAACGGTAACTTAAGCATCTTAGCAATCTTAGGTGGATCAAGGACGATCTTTACCCCCTTCACAATCGTTGTGAGTACGGGTACTTGGTTAACCTTCTTGATTCGCATATTTTGGTAGAATTCCTTAACCAAATTGGGGTAGACTACATTTTCAATGAGCAAAAATTGCTCCAACAACCCTTGAAAATTCAACATATCAACAAGCTCGGGCGAAAAATGTAACGGGTCAAGGGCCTTACCATCAATTACGGAGTACTGGATACTCTCTTGGCCTTCTTCTTCACCGGGCAGATTTCTTCGTGGCATAGTAGGGTTGTTGCCTGAAAGACCAATTATTATGATGAGAGTGGCAAGAAATAGAGAAGCAATGCATTGGGAGGGGTTGATTTTCGGCGGCAAAACGGACGGTGTGACTTGTTTGCTTCTCGGACGGAGGAAACTCACGGAGAGCTGGACTGCTGCTTGCTGCTACGGGGAGAAGAGGCGGAAAAATGGAGACCGAATGAGCAAAAGAAAAGAGGTAGGGTTTTTAATCGGGTCTAGGAAGGGAAAGTTCAAAATTGCCCTTGCACTAGCGGAGCACTGTCATGGTCGACAGTACACTGTTACTACACTCCGCACCCTCACGCAGAGTCCGCTCGTGGCAAGGCCTGGGCCGCTTCACTCTTCCGCACGGCCACGCGAAATACTCCGCGGAGTGACCTGTTCCGCACCCATCCTTCGCACCGCTACACCCACCTGGTTTCGAAACAAAAATCGAGTCTTGCGGCCTAGGACCAATAAGTCATCATGGTCAGCTGGTTCAGTCCCTTGCTGCTTCAGCAAAGCTATGGGTTCGAGCTCCCCCCCCCCCCCCCCCCCCCCCCCCCCCCCCCCC